>NC_139833.1:6623032-6650532 GCF_963691815.1 Echiichthys vipera
GGTGAAAGGTCATCCAGGGGTTGAAGAGAGAGAAAGAGAGGGGGGGGGGGGCATATCAACACCTTGTCTAATATCTACCCTGCAGTGTGTGTGTGTGTGTGTGTGTGTGTGTGTGTGTGTGTGTGTGTGTGTGTGTGTGTGTGTGTGTGTGTGTGTGTGTGTGTGTGTGTGTGTGTGTGTGTGTGTGTGTGTGTGTGTGTGTGTGTGTGTGTGATTGATCCGTCCAACCCGGTGGCCGCAACTATAGACCCTACAGGCCGGAGATGGGTGTGTATATTGGTTTATGTATAAGTTGGTGTGTGTGTGTGTGTGTGTGTGTGTGTGTGTGTGTGTGTGTGTGTGTCTGGGGAGGGGCTGAGGGATGAGAGGCGATCCGTCTCTCATGGCGACAGGCCGGACCGTGGACCCTTCCGCTTCCTCTAAATATTTACAAAGCGCTGGCCAATCTGAGCCAAGTACACTCTGGCCACCAGCCATGAAGGACTGAATCAAGTGGGTGTGTGGGTGTGTGTGTGTGTGTTTGTGTGTGTGTGTGTGTGTGTGTGTGTATGTGTGTGTGTGTGTGTGTGTGTGTGTGTGAGAGAGAGAGAGAGAGAGAGAGAGAGAGAGAGAGAGAGAGTAGAGACTGAGAGCATGTGTGTGAGTGTCAGAGTTAATAGTTGGTCTTATATTAATTGTAAAAACGTGTTAAGTGAGTGCTACACTTTTTATTTCCAGATTGCCCTGCAGGAGCACGACGCAGCGAGTCGGAAGTGTGACTGGGATAATGTGTGTATGCACTTCAAACACACACTGACACATACACACACACAATCACATTGTAAAAGAATTCTCTCAAACTTATACAAAGTGCTCTGATTAACTCTGTTTCTCTTGAAAGCACACTCAATGTCATCCAAACATGCAAAAATACATCCCTCTTTTCCATTTACTCTCTCTCTCGCACACGCTAAAATACACCCACAAGCGCACACACACGCGCACACACACACACACACACACACACACACACACACACACACACACACACACACACACACAGCATGTGTGTGCAGTGAAAGTGCTCTGCCTGCCGGTTTGAGCGAACAGTAAATGAATAAAATGTGTTTGAGCCGCTGAGAGGAAGTGGTTTCCAGACCGCCCCAGCATGTTGGAAACAGCTGGTTGTGCATACGTGTGTGTGTGTGTGTGTGTGTGTGTGTGTGTGTGTGTGTGTGTGTGTGTGTGTGTGTGTGTGTGTGTGTGTGTGTGTGTGTGTGTGTGTGTGTGTG
This sequence comes from Echiichthys vipera, assembly GCF_963691815.1. Lineage (NCBI taxonomy): Eukaryota > Metazoa > Chordata > Actinopteri > Perciformes > Trachinidae > Echiichthys > Echiichthys vipera. The sequence goes on from NC_139833.1 coordinate 6,624,304, forward strand.
TGTGCGTGCACGTGTGATTCAGCTTGTTCTAGAGCAGCATGTTCTCATCCTGTGTGTGTTCGTATCTGTGTATCTCTTGATGTGTTTTTCTGTGTGTAATTATCTCTGTATCCAGTGTGTGTGTGTGTGTGTGTGTGTGTGTGTGTGTGTGTGTGTGTGCTCTGCTGCGGGGGGGAAGGGGGGGGGGGTTCTGTTGACCACTTGAGATTAAACCACAGGCCAGACAGAGCTGTGTGTCATCAGCCCGACTGCCATGGAGCCCAACATCCAGCTTCAGCCTGCAAACACGAGCGGCAGAGATGAACAAACGAGAACAATTGCCCCATTCATCTTTTTTTATCGGTAATAATTTCAATTATGGGCGATCATTTTTCAAAGCGCACCATCAGTTTACTTTTATACGTCCTCCTTTCTACCGTTCTCACATCCCATTGTTTCTTCTTTAATTTCCTTAGACAGGGTGTAAGTTTTGGCCTGTAGACAGTCAGATACAGAGCCAATATGCTAATGACCATATCCTGATTAGACTTCGGTGTTTTTATTTGTAGGAACTATTCAGCCGCTCTTGTATGAGGTATAACGCGTATACCTTTAACTGATGATTTCATCTGCATATGCTGACTAAGCATGTGGCTTCAGCGGATGGAAAGCTGTTGTTGTCTGCTTCACTGCAGAGCCTGTTGTAATGTTATTCACATGAAACTGACAATAAATAGGATATCAAGCGTCTGCTGGACATTATGATTGAGTTATGATATATGATTTGAGTTATTGGAGGAAAAAACAACTTTGTAAAGTGTATTTATTGAGGTGAGCAACAAAGAAAGTCTGGACACCGGTGTGTGGGCTGAAGCCGACAGGAGGAAGGTGGAAGCTAAAAGACGGAACCTTCACAACGTTCCTTTGATATTCAACGTTTATTTGATCAGTTTGATTGATCATTGGACGTTTTAGTTCCCTTCATAGAGCTGCTGTTTTCTCCATTCTACCCACACTCCTCTTCATCCTCCTCCTCTTCCGCCTCCTCCTCTTCCTCTCCCTCTCTCTCTCTCTCGTTGTTTTCTTCAAACTGTGTGGCTTCGACTTCCGCCGTGCCCATGAGCCAAATCTTCTGATCTTTACACAAAACAGATCAGGCTTTCCCTCACACACACACACACACACACACACACACACACACACACACACACACACACACACACACACGGGCTGAACATGGACACACACTCCTTCACCTCATCAAAGTGGTGGAAGTGTGTGTGGGATGATGGATTTGATGGAAAGGTTGGGGGGCTCGGAAGTGTTTTAGTGTGTGTGTGTGTGTGTTGGGGGGTGGGCGTGCACACATGGCCGCATGGACACACACACACACACACACACGCACAAACACACACACACACATACAGCTGGGACTTATCAGTTTTACTCTCTCCTGTCTGACTGTACTTAAACTTTACCTCTTCTCCCTCCACTCTCTCCATCCATCCACACACACACACACAAACACACACACACACACACACACACACACACACACACACACACACACACACTAACATACAGGGAAACAACCACCCAGCCAGATCGGGGGAAGCCTGTATCTGAGCTTGGCGCTAAGCTGTGAATGGCTGTGTGTGTGTGTGTGTGTGTGTGTGTGTGTGTGTGTGTGTGTGTGTGTGTGTGTGTGTGTGTGTGTGTGTGTGTGTGTGTGTGTGTGTGTGTGTGTGTGTGTGTGTGTGTGTGTGTGTGTGTGTGTGTGTGTGTGTGTGTGTGTGTGTGTATTTAGCTTGGCAGACTGCCAGGGAAATTGAAGCCAAACTTCTCCCTACTACAGCCACGCGCCACAGCCTGCTGCGTGTGTGAGTGTGTGTGTATCTTGAGAGTTATATTGTAAAGTGTCTCTGTGTCTTGCTGCTGACGGTGGGGACAACCCAACTTGACTTTCAGGTCCATATTTTTCTTTCTTTTTTAAATTTTGATTGGACACATGTTGCTTCTTTAGACAGCCAATCAAAATAAAGCAAATTGCTGATTTGAATGTGGCTTCGTGTTAGAGATTGTGTGTGGCTGTAGGACGCAGCAGCTGAGTTCAAACCCATGGTCTCGGTTAAATAATAAAAAGCACAAGACGGCATGTTTACTTTGTCAGAAATGTACCAAAACCATTAAGAAGAAGAAGAAGAATTCCTTTATTTGTCCCACAATGGGGAAATTCAATTTTCACTCCATTATTATTTTTCATTTTACACACACACAGGCCCGAAACACACACACATGCACAGACAGGACCCATATACATGCAATAAATGGAGAGATGTTAGAGTGAGGCGGCTGCCAGTGACCGGCGCCCCGAGCAGTTGGGGGTTCGGTGCCTTGCTCAACAGCACCTCGGCAGTGCCCAGGAGATGAACTGGCACCTCTCCAGCCACCAGTCCACACTCCATTCATGGTCCACACAGGAAACCAGCGACCCTCCGGTTCCCAGCCAAGTCACCTATGGACTGAGCTACTGCCGCCCAATGAAAACTTGGTGCTTCCTTTACTGAAACATGCAGTGAACATATTTTCAGGCAGTATTTAGCATTTACCTTTGCTATCTATAGAAGATGGGGTCGGAGAATCTGTATTCACTTTGGGGTCAAACTGTTAAGGACCCTATAGAGAGTGTGTGTGCAGGTATACACTGTATGGACTGTGTGCCAGTGTGTCGTATGAGCTTTTACTTGACACCTTATATTCCTGTGATACTGTATAGGTGTGTGAGTTGGTGAATACTTGTCTATTTCAATACATACACAAGTAAACCAGTGCACCTGGATTGAGTTGCTTTGTGTTGAGAAGTGTCCCGCTTCAGAGTCACACACACACACACACACACACACACACACACACACACACACACACACACACACACACACACACACACACACACATACAGTAAATACATACATAGTGCTGTTTTGTTGCAGAATGTGTGTCACCTCCTTTCTCTTTCTTGTCCTTGCAAAGACTTCACCTGAGATAAAGAGGGTGTGTGAGGCCTTACATTGTATTTAAATATGTGTGTAACTGAATCTATATGAGAGAAAGTGTGTGAGAGATGACAGGTTGCATACATCGCCCCTTTTCACATATGCATTGTATCTAGACGTTACCCAGAGGAGCTGTATGTTACAACACAAATGTCCCAGTCAGCAGGACATTTCCCCTGCCAGCTCTCCAGTACAAAGTCTGTGTAATGTCCGACTGAGCCCATGTGTAAATACAGCAGCTCGTTGTCTGGTGAATTCACAGCGAGCAAGTGGGCGTGTTGATGACGTATTGTATCATGCAGCTTGCTCAAAACTGTAGGAAAACAAACATCCAAGGGTGAAGAAGAAGGGTAATTTACAGGATGATGCCAACGAGGATGTCTAAGGGCGCACTCACACTGTCCTTCCGCACCGCGCCCCGGGCTTTAGGGTACTTGTCCCCCCCTCCCTCTCCCCCCGCTTGCCAGCCCGTTTGTACTCACACTACCTGGGCCTTGGCCAATGCCTCTTGCCTGCCTATACGTCATCACGTCATAACACGTCACACGCATTGATGACGTCATCGCAATGCATCGCTTTGTTTACAAATCTTTCCACAGACCTCTGAGTTTTTGTGCGTCTTGTCGACGGTTTTTGAATATTTTCATCGACCAAATCTGCAGTAAACACTCCACCTCCGCATCACACCAACGTGAACCTCTCGCCGCCATTGTTAGGGTTGTTAAATGTCTGCGCATGGTCCCTCCTTCTATTTTCCGAACAGGCGCACATAAAATTACGTCAGAACCACCGTATGCCTCGTGCTCGTGCTCGTGCTCATGCTCGTGCTCGTACACGTGCGCACGCTCGTGCTCGTACATGTGCAAACGCACTCTACAAAAGACCACCTCTCTCAGACGGGCCGTGGACGGCCCGCTGGCCACAGCTATGCGCGGGGCGGTTGTACTCACACTGGTCAAACGCACTAGGCTTTAGCCGAAAAACCTGGTTTGGCCCGGTGAGGAAGGGCAGTGTGAGTGCGCCCTAACTGGAGAGACGTTGAGATTCAGGAACTCCAAAATCGTCACAAAGATTCACGGGACAGTACGGTTGTTAATGATCAGATTACTACTTGCTACATTCCTAAGTTTTGGACAAAATAAACCTGTAACTCAATCAACCCCCAACTACAAATCGAATCTCCTGTTGTGTGCTATATGTATGACAGGGGATGAGGAAAACAGCTACACTCTTAATAACCCCATTGTATATTTTACACACACACACACGACCACATCTCGATGTTATAAAACCTGACACAACAATGAAGCAATCAGAGAGAAGAAGGCTGAAAAGCAGTAAATTCATTTCACTTTTCAAGGCCAGCAGATTACTGGGTTAGTGTTTCCAGCACTACAGCCCCTCTGCATGCTGATAAGCGGCAGTGAACTGAGCTTCTATCAGAGCTCCATAGACCATGAACCGGTTAAACCCTGGCCCACGATCGAATAGCACACACAAACACTTACATCCACACCCCCCAACCTGGTGTCACCGTTCAAATACAAGAGCATATAACATACAATATGTCATCATATAGGTCTCTTAACCCCCATTTACATTCCAGTTTGGTTTCTTTCTCACCCCAAAACTGTGTAACCCCAACATCCCTGTGAAACTCTACTCAGGACACGCTGTTCTTGTGACCAATTATTAATGTTTTGTTATGAAGACAAACGTCCCGCTGTGCCATCTTTGACAGTCAACACGACTTTCACCCCTTTTTTTGGGGACCCCCCAGCGCCTTCTGGCCTAATTACAAAATGAACACAAGCAGTTTAATTTAGATGTATTGTTATTAATCAGGTTATTAATCTGATTCTGATTCATAGCTGACAGCTTGGCGCTGTGGAGGACACAGGCCGCTGATTATTTTTTATTGATTTTCTTCCTTAAGGCGGATCATGTTAAAGCATTGAGTCTGGGTTAGGTGAGTGCCCTGAGCTTGTTTTGTCTGGATCACACTTTGTCCCGGAGTAGCGGAGATGTTTTTGAATCAACCTTTGTTAAAAAAAAGAAAAAAAGAACTACTTTAGTGTTTGCAAAGATTTAAACTTCAGTGTCTGGTAATATCAGAGCTTTTTACATAATTAAATGTGTCTATTTATTCTTATGAATGCAATACAGGCCTCATGTTTGATAACAATTGAAAAAGGAATTAACTTTGCCTGATCTTAAGTCCTTTTGTTTTACTGTGTTTGTTGCATTTTCCAACCTTTTTTTTAGCACAAGAGAAACGGGTTACTGGTTTACCTTGCCTCCAGTTATGAATCTTTAAACCGGTCTGGAGTGCAAAAGAAAATGTATCATGTTTCTGCCTTGATCAGACTTGTCTTCAGAGGAAACCTTAAGTGGATAATGGGACTCTTTCACACCAAATATGATTGAATTCTGAAGCAGTTTCATTTATTTGGATAGTTTAAAAAAGTACATTGGGGGGTTGGGGGGTGGGCGGCTGGTGGCACAGCTCTGTTATTGATTTATTGCTGTTATAGCATAACATTCAGCACATTTAACCCATTTAAGACTGTTGAGAGCCTCAGACACACTGTCTTAAGGCTCTGCCAAGAAGACGACACCTAATTTGGCCTCAGGTCTTGGAGGTTCCAGTGGTGGTCAGCTTTTTTCCATGAAGGCCCTCTGAGGGCAACTTGGCCCTGGGTCACAGAGGTTATGGCATTGCTGGGCTTTTAGGGTTGATTCAAGGGTTAGGACCAAGGTTCGTACCAGGGTTAGAAAGGAGAAGAGGCTTTTTAGGGTCATCTCGACTCCAGGATTGGGGGTTAAGGCACTGGTCCTCCCGTTTAGACTGGAACAAAGGCCAGAAAGGCGAAGGTGGTTTTAGTGTTAGCTTAGCTCCAGCTTTCCAGTGTCATGGTGTCAGTTGTTTTAGACTTGCAGCAATGTCAACATGTTTCCAAATCATGTTGGTGTTTGGCAGGTCAACTTGCAGAGGATAAGAATAGTCAAGTCCAATTAACTGTGGATAGATGGAAATTCATGAGTTCCTGGAAGTTTTTGGAGTCAAACCTCCCAAGAAGGGCTCCCAAGTCTTGTATGTCTCCATGTCTTGGGGTACTTTAGTAGTGGTCAACATGGAGGGGTGAACGTGAGAATTAAATTGACCTCTTTCCGTCTCTAACCAGGACTTGAGTTCTAAATTCAACCCTCCAAGCTGACCATTAGCAGAGTTACCCGAGACATGCCAGACTTAGAAGCCCCTCTCATCTCTTGGTTTGACTCCATAAAGCTCCAGAGGCTCAATTCTCAACGATCTGGAGTCAGTTAATACCATGGCTGGCGCTAAGGCTTGGTCAGCATTTCGGAGTCAACCCCTGGGCCTAGCAGGACCTCTGAAAGCTACATTTATTCAAGTTTTGGGGGGTTATGGTTGTGGTCATCTTGGAGGGTCAGAGCGAGGGTTGAAAGGAGAAGGGGCTTCTGTGGGTCATCCTGGCTCCAGGTCCAGGGGGTAATGGTTGTGGTCAGTTCCTGGGCAGAGGAGCCTCCAGGGCCCCCGGGGCCTCTGCAGCGTCCAGGGAGCCAGGCTGCAGCCAGGTCAGCGGGTGATGGATTAGGCTGAGGCTGATTGTGGCAGGTGCCCACCAGTCCTGACCAGTCGAGCTTAATCAGCAGAGAATTCGGACAACAGACCCCATTTAACCTCCTAATGACCGGTCACTCAATCTGGACACACACACACACACACACACACACACACACACACACACATACAAACACATGAACATTATGAACTAAGGAACAATTAAAGTGCTGGTTGTACAACAGATAATGTAATTAAGGCTTCACAGCTGAGTGCACTGAGCTGCTGCAGACTCTGACTCTAATCACTATTTTGTTTTTTGGTAAGTTCGATCAAACTGGCATTAAGACTGAGACGTTTTATTTTGAAGAATCAGTGTGTAATTCAGTCTTTCTTATTTTGTATTTTTATCATACCTATATTTTAAAATATATACATATCTGTTTGTGTGTGTGTGTGTGTGTGTGTGTGTGTGTGTGTGTGTGTGTGTGTGTGCGCGTGCATGTTGAGCTGCACTTTTGTCAGTTGAGAGTACCCCGGCTCCCCACAGTGACCCACTTTCTGCAGACCGTGGTCATTGTCTCACTTCATTCTGCTTCATTTGGCAATCGAGAGTCACGCGTGTGTTTGATTTGTAGCACCTCTCAGTAAAATGTTCCGCAAGCGTTTACTTTAGCATGCATCATATTTCAGAAAAGGAGTCAATTTACTGGAGAAAAAACAAAAGTGGCTCTGACTTTTCCACTTATGATTCACTTGTCACTTTACTTTTACAGACGCGGACAAGACCACACAAAAGACCAAGAACTGAAGCCTTAAACATTCGCTTTTTTTAAAAAAACCTAAAGAACGACGTCTGCTATTACATAATGGCTGAAAGTTTTTCCAACCCTGAAATTAGAGAACTTCTTTCCCTCCGAACCGAGGATGAGATAACAAGAAAGTTAAACAGTCTCTGTGTGGCTTTTCAGGGTTAAGGAGACAGAAGATATGGGGTGTCAACGATGCGTCAACAGTCCTCCCTCCTCTACCCATGCAATTAGGAATAGTGTGAGTGTGCGTGTGTGTGTGTCTGTGTATGTGCGTGTGTGTGTGTCTGTGTAAGTGTGTGTGTGTGTGTATGTGCTCAGGGTGATTACATTGGTGAAAGTGTTAATTGGACAGTTAATATCAGAGGTGTGAGCCACAATTACCATAACGCGTGACAGATAACAGCGTAAAGTTTGTGTATTGAGCGTTTGATTTCATTTAAGAAAGCACACATTTCCGGAGTCTCCGACAAACATGTCCCCTCTGAGCTGGATCCTTTCCTGTCATCTCTCCCCTGTAGTAAAGGTATGAACATTTGCCAAAATGAGGTGCCTAAAAAGTACAGACAATTACCTGTTTCATTTACTTACGATCTTCATTTCACAGTGAACGTCATATTTAGTAAGATATCATATGAACCCCTTTCATAGCGTTAAACCGAACATCACATTTGGTATCATATAATGAGAATTGTAGTGGTTACCTATAGTGGTTAGCACTGTCGCCTCACAGCGAGAAGGTTCTAGGTTCGCATCCCGGCTGGGGCCCTTCTGTGTGGAGTTTGCATGTTCTCCCCGTGTCTGCGTGGGTTTTCTCCGGGTTCTCCGGTTTCCTCCCACAAATCCAAAGACATGAACTTGTTAGGTTAATTGATAACTCTAAGATTTGCCCTTGGGTTTGAATGGTTGTCTGTCTCTGTTTGTCTCTATGTGCCCTGTGATAGACTGGCGTCCTGTCCAGGGTGTATCCCGCCTCACGCCCGCTGTCAGCTGGGATCGGCTCCAACCCCCCCCGACCCCGGGATAAGCGGTTGAAGATGAATGAATGAATGAATAATGAGAATTGTTGTGCGTAACCTTTTGTAAGATAGCATTTGAAACCTTGATGAGAGTACATTGACTGAAACCAAACACTGCCTTACAAAGGGAAAGAAGGGAGGGAAAAAGGAGGAGGATTAGGAAGGAAGGATGGAAAATGAGAATGAGGGAGCAAGGAAATGGGAAAAACAACGTGGGTAAAAGCAAAGTAGAGATGCAAGAAAACAGGTTGATAAAGGGGAGCAAGAGAGTGAGAGAGGATAAGGAAGGAAGGAAGGAAGGATTAAAAAAAGGGAGGGGAGGGGTTAAGATAGACTATTTGGTGTGAGTGGAAAAGAAACACAAAGTGACACTTCTGCCATTCTGGATGCACACACACACTCAGCCAGGAGCTCTCAAAGGAATATTCAAGAACAACTATAAGAACGCTGCAGCTCCGGTGCTCGGATGCAGGAACAGGTGAGACCCGGCAGGAGGTGTGTTGGGGGAGGGGTGGGGTGGTCGGGGAGAAGAAGGGGGTATGCCTCAAGTCCGCTGTGAGTGGCTTTAATGGTTTTCCCACTTGTTAAAATGAGTTTAACAGCTGCATTATCATTTTAACAGCGTCATAAATTCTGCCTTTTTTTTTTACACATTAACAAGGTTTGAACCAAACTTTTTTTTTCAGGTTTTTAAATTGAATTTAAGTTTTTAACTGATGACATGAACGGGTGCATGAATGATTGAATATGGGACAGCTAAAAACACACAAGGATACTTCCTTATATCCAATGCCAATGGGATTATTTCATTACAGAGATAAAAGCCAAGGAGAAAAGATAAAAGATGGAGGAGATCGCTGATTCTTAAGAAGCTAAATTAGGAATTTACATCTTAGTTTTGTTTTCTTAAATATCTGCTGATAACAACAAGTCCTCTAGTTTGGTTAGGTTTAGGAAAAAAATCATACAATTGTTATGGACGCGAGTACATGTTGTAGATATGCACGTGACGTAACATAAGTTAAGATAGATAGATAGATAGATAGACAGATAGATAGATAGATAGATAGATAGATAGATAGATAGATAGATAGATAGATAGATAGATAGATAGATAGATAGATAGATAGATAGATAGACAGACAGATAGACAGATAGATAGATAGATAGATAGATAGATAGACAGATAGATAGATAGATAGATAGATAGATAGATAGATAGATAGATAGATAGATAGATAGATAGATAGATAGATAGATAGACAGATAGATAGATAGATAGATAACTTTATTTATCCATGAGGGGAAATGAGGTCATCGTAGCAGCGGTACAAAACAATTAGAAATACAAAATATAAAATACAAAATACAATAAGAGAGCAGTATCGCAGATTTAAAACATTGTATCACAATATACTATGTTGATTTTAAGGTGCAAGAGAGAGAAAGGTGCATTTTTAATTAAGTTATTCAGTTAATTAAGTTACGTATGTTAAGTTAAAATAAGTCAATGTTGACATTAAGTTTTCCATGGGACACAAACAGCAGTCTCCTGGGTAAAAGCCCAGTTTTGACCCATCCATCCAGTCCCGTCCTGCTCCCAACACAGACTGTGTCTGTCTTCAAACTACATCACCTGACCTACCACTTTGCTCCTGTCACAACCACGAGAGGCCATCACCCCAATAAACGTATATATGGGTCATAATAAGCGGCTTGAACATTTGCCCTATGGGGTCATTTTTTCAAACTACAGCGTGTTTCTTTTTCATTCTCATTTATTTCTGCAAATTATGAATCAAAAAACATAAATAACACAGCGGTAAATAATGAAAGACGAGTTAGACGTACATTACAGACCATTATATTCTAATAGTGACTGAAATAAATCAAAGTAATGATTACATTTATTAGAAAAACTGTTTAAAAGGAATAATAGAAATAGTCTCTTGTATGAACTTAGTTCATGTTGGCATTTTCCCCCAGTGTTTTATATGATACAGCTCATCAAAAAAAGTTGATTTTCCATCAATAATTAATATGTGATCATACTATTTTGAGAACATGACTCTTAGAGAATACGAAAGTGATTTATGGGAGGATAGAAATACAATAAAGTCACTCAAGTCCCCTAAAATATGAAAGTTTTCCTTCTCTTACTGTCCTCTAATGCAGAAATCTCAATGAGGGAGAAAGAGTAGTTGTGCTTCCAGCCCCCCTTTTTACTTTCTATGTGGTGAAAAAACATGTTAAACAAAATATGACTCATAGCAGAGTAGTTCGTAAATACATTCAAACGTGTCTCAGGAGTCACTTTAAATAAAAAAAAACACCTTTTGAGACTCTTTAGGAATATTTAAATAACTTCAGGAATGCTGTGACAGTGATACAGGGAGATATAAACACCACGAAGAAGAATGAAGTCACTATTAATTAGATTTTTTTTTTCCAACCACAAACACACGGTGAGTCTTTAAGCATAAAAGTTGCAGTAGAGAAGTTTGTCCTCGGGCTTGTTATAATGACATCAGGCGTGCGTGTGTGTGTGTGTGCGCGCACGTGTGCGCGCACGTGTGTGTGTGTGTGTGTGCGTGTGTGTGTGTGTGTGTGTGTGTGTGTGTGCTATCCTCACGCTGCTGTTGCATGTGGTGACTCATTGCACGTTTCCGCTGTTTACTGGAATATTGCTGGAACATGTTTATCTCCTGAAGTTTTTAATGGCTACCTGAGAGCGAGTGCGGGAAGCCTCCGCGTCCCTTGTTTTCTTACTAAAGTGCTTTATAAAAGTTGATTTATTTTGGTTTCTTAGAAGGGCTCCTCAGCTCTTCTCAGGGCTGACGCTCATTGTCGGCTAAAAGTGACTTGTGCCGCAGTGGAACACACTCACATGAACTGAACACGGACAAAAAAAGAGAAAGACACGCACAACAATTACAAGTTGTTTGAGATTTTCAGACTCACTGCACCACTTTGGTTGTGTTGCTTATTGTATCCAGATAAATCGAGTTTGTTAAGTACAAATGTTTGCGTTGTTGGACTTTTCATCGATTCTCTAAACAGGAAGTGAAGTCAGGTTACTAATGTGAGCAGGAGCAAACAATCCAAGATCATTTAATGCAACTGTTCTCTTCAGAGCCGTGTTTACTGAGTCACGCTTTAGCGTCACAGGCTTCTGCTTAGTCAGAAAACAAATGCAGTTCAGTTAAACAGTTGTATACTGACAAACTGTTGACCCCCCCCAAAAAAATGACACAATTCTGTAGTGCACAATTTACATCCGGTGCCAACAATGGTGATGAGAAGATTGATGCCACTCTTATTTCTGAGTTTTAAGTGTAGAGCTTGAACCAAGAGACAATTAGCTTAGCTTAGCATAAAGACTAATAGCAAAGGAATTAGCCATGCTCCCTTTCAAAGTGTAAGGAATTTGGTGAGCAGACTACAAACAGAGCAACGTATCCCAGGCTGTCCCCATTCACTGTTCTTACATATATCTACCAAAGGTAATGCACTGTAATCTGTGTTTAACCCACGTATTTATTACTGTAGAAATGTCCAGAGAAAAGAAGGACATCTGGTGACGTAGTATAAGATCGCCTAATTCATTGGGAAAACTCCTCGTGTTCCTTGGGAAGTACTAAGCCAAACCCCCACCTTCTGTCTAATTGTGACCGTCGTTTAAGTTGTTTTGGTATCTAAATTTAACCATCATGGTCCACTTCCGGTCACCTTTGTGCAGTCTGTTGTTGCACACAACTTTAAGTACGATATCATACGAATCTTTTAAAAATGCGATGATTACTTCTATAAAATGTGTTAAAAACGAATAAAAGAAGGCAAAAAAATACACATTTCTCTCTTTAATAAAAATGTCTATTTGTGCATCGATGATGTATCACAAGTGGAAGTAAAGCGATGCATTGCTGTATCTATATTTTGCCACACCCCTACTTAACTCAGGATAGCTGACATGCATGTCTTATTGCTCTTTTGTTATAATAATTTTATTTATATAGCACTTTTCAATGACCCAAAGACGCTTACAATGACATGAAAACAAAAAGAAAAAACAAGAAAGGGGTAATGACAGTACAAAGACAGCACAACAGTTAACATTAAGAATGAATTATTTTGGTAAGTGACTGTAAACTGCAGAACCATCCCATGTCATCATGTGTACAAACATCTCTACATGTAAGCCGTTTCAGGTTTTACCTGTGTGTGTGTGTGTGTGTGTGTGTGTGTGTGTGTGTGTGTGTGTGTGTGTGTGTGTGTGTGTGTGTGTGTGTGTGTGTGTGTGTGTGTGTGTGTGTGTGTGTGTGTGTGTGTGTATGTGTGTGTGTGTGTGTGTGTGTGTGTGTGTGTAGTAGCCTCTTAATGAAGAGTGTGTTTGGTTGCGTGCTGTGATTAGCTGTAGACACTGAGGGGGGACTTAATGGGGGGTGACTGTCTGGTTTGGGTATTGCTCAAGTTTACCCTTGGCCTTTCTGCTAGAGCCATCTGTTGAGAGTGTCGAGATGAACCCACTGGTGTGTGCTTGTGTGTGTGTGTGTGTGTGTGTGTGTGTGTGTGTGTGTGTGTGTGTGTGTGTGTGTGTGTGTGTGTGTGTGTGTGTGTGTGTGTGTGTGTGTGTGTGTGTGTGTGTGTGTGTGTGTGTGTGCGCAGCAGGGGTGGATTGGCAAGATTAGAGGCTATCTGGCTACCACACCCCTCCTCCTCCATTCCCGACGCACCTCCATCTTCTTCTTGAGGGCCTCAACCCTGACGCATGCCACAGGCTCACGGCTGTCCTACACACACACACACACACACACACACACATACACATAGAGAGGATCATGGTTGGGTCTAACCTGCCTAATTCTCTCTAATGGCTTCTCTATTCAGGGATTAACTCCCTAAATCCACACACACACACACACACACATACAGAAGGTCCACCATGCATTGGCCAACAGTATAACCGTCATTTGGTAACACACACACACACACACACACACACACACACACACACACACACACACACACACACACACACACACACACACACACAGACACACACACACACTCACACACACACACAAAGGAAATGGACAATAGCTGATCTCTTCGCAGTGATTTGGCGAGGCATCAAATGGCCTGTGGGCTGCAATTAAACTGTTGGGACTCACAGGGAGGACTGGAGAGGGGTAAGGGGAGAGGACGGGGGAGGATGGGGAAGAGAGAAAGGAGAGGAAAGAGTTTAACACCCAGAAGAAGTATATCAGGATGAACTCTCTCTTGGTCAGTTTCCTTTTACCCAGCTTTCTCTACAGGCATCTGTGGATGATTTCTTGCCCGTTAGTTTCCCAAATCCAAAGGATTCAGTGTTTTCCTCCTGGAACTTCTCTCCAGAACTGGGGTATAAAACATATATGAGACAAGAAAACATGCAGTAAAAGTGCAAAACAGGAGAGTTTAACGGTGTTTGTCCTGAAGCTCCCGGCGAGCCGTGACCTCGGTTCATGCGCATGTCACGCTGAGAGACACTGAACACAGTAACCTTTCTGGTTTTTATCTGTTATCTAACCAGGTCGTCTCACTCACATCCAGATCTGTTATTCAAGAGAGACCCGAGAACAAAAACATTCAAAGAAAAGGCTGCATGCAGGTCAGTGTCCTGTTCCAGTGGGGACAGACATGAACACAGCGTTATATGCGAGCTAATATGGGTTAATGGGTTAAGAACGTCTGATTTAGGGACATTTCTGAGGTCAAGAGTTGAAAGCAGAAGAGTGGAGGCTGTTGTAGCAGCAGAGCGATGACCACACTTTTGGAAGGAGATGCATGACCTGTGTCCACAGAGTGTATGGAAGTAGATTCTGACTACAAACACACTTACATTTCCACCCAAAGGAATGCGGAGGATCAATCCCACCTGTAGCCCCTGAAGCCCCCATTCACCCATCCCCATCCTATTTCTCTTCATCCCTCTCCTTTCTCCTCTCTCACCTTCACTCTCCCTCCATCTCCTCCACTCTCTCCTTCTCTGCTCTACATGGCTTCAAAGCTCTCGCAGACGGCAGATTTCAGCAAAACTCATCGACTAAAACTGCAGAGCGGAGTAGAAAGTTTATGTAAGATAACTCTTGTATGTATGTGTGAGTGTATGTGTTTGATAGAGGCCCTCTGTTAAACTAACAGAGACCCAGGTGGTCTCTGGGCCGTCCTTTGTCACTCCTCCTTGTCTCCTGCAGGCATGCATGCAGGCCCACCGCAGAAACAAAAAGACACATTTCAATGTGACTTCAGAGCAGTTTGTGTGCAGGGGGAGTAAACCACCCTTACATACACCCTCTGCCCCCCCTAACCTACTGTAGATAGCCCCCAGCTAATTGGCTTCAATCTGGTGCTGTGAATGGCAAACAGTGATCATTTCTGTGTGAATGTGTGTTTTTGTCTGTAAGTCTCCAACCAGCTACAGTTCAAGTTTTACAGAGGCAGTTCAACTTTTGGGGAAACAGAACGCTGCAAAATATTCACTGCCACGTTTACACACTTGGTTATTTCGATATCTGTGCATGGTGACTAAAGAACTTCAAAACATTAGAACATCAAGGGTGGAGTGTGAAGAAGTGAAGTATACTGAAAAAGATCTTGTTCAACCGAGGGTGATGAATGTTCAATGTTTAATACTTTAAAGGGGCGTTCACAACAAATGAGAAAGACGCAAACTGAACGGAAACTCTACATTAAAAATCAATGTAAATGGCGCATTGACACACGTTTCAGGCGGCGGCGGCTCGAATGGCGCGAATGGAGCATCTGAAGTGACGCGAATAAAGTTGAAAATTTCGGACTTTTCAACATCAAGGGTGGAGTGTGGACAGCCAATCAGCGTTGATTGCCGCGACAGCCAATCAGCGTTGAGATCGCGATAAGCGCCATCAAATTTCTCCATGATGCATCCGGGGGCTCACCAAATACGCTTTTGTTGCAGTTCTTGGCAGCGACGTACCTTTAGGTATTCGGTCTACTGGAAATCCAGAAGAAGAAGAAGAAAGCGTCAGTGCAGAGTGAAGCGTATCCTGGTCTGATGTACTGGAAACCGGGCAGCATGGCTTCAGAGGTTAAATCACTGACGGCCTGATCTCACTACAACACAACGACTCTTTTAAGAGCCACACACTTCATCTGAGAGCTCATTTTATGTATTTTTATGAGCATTCAGATCCCTGGTTAGCACTAGCATAACTTTCCATTTAGCACAACAGCAGAGTAGGCTGGGCGGGGGGGTTAGCTTCAGTTTGTTAGCCGCCTCGGCTGCTACCTGCAATTGAAGCGATGAAGCGATGATCAAAAATGTGACAAATGTGAGCAAGCGGCGCGATACAAGCGCCTCAAGCAATTATATTTGCGTGTATCGCATTTGGTGTGAACGCAGCTTAAGAGAAGATTTAGGGGAGAATATCACTTTAAGTTTAGTGCAGGCTAAACTTTTTGGGGAAAATACCTTCGCTTGACAACTGACCAAAATGGAAGCCACCACGATGCACTGATGTACTTGCTTTAATGCACGATGGTAACCCCATGTATCTCTTTTGAAAAAGGATGCTACGTGTCCACAAATGCAGTTCCACATGAGCAGTATGTCATGATATAAAGTCAGCAGCAGACTCTGAGCACGGGAGGAAGTTCTCTCTCCTCCAGGTACACGCAAAACATGCTTCTTTATGAGCACATGATCAGAGTCATCGAAAGTAAGTGTTTGAAAAAAAGTGATAGGTGATTATCGTGATTAACTGGCTCGTCCACAAAAAATTACACACCCTCTGGCAGCCACAGTTTACGCCCATTTGGCACTGAGGTTGTTTGTGTGTTCGTGAGGCAGTGTGTGAATGCACGATCGTGTGGATGCATGTGCGTACGTGGTCGCAGCTATTGCACATTTGTGCTTGATTTAAATGTATCACAACAGACTTTAATTCACAAAACACTACTTATAAATTGTTGAAAATATCCAAACAGTCTTCTCAGGAGAATGGAAAAAAGAACAGCCCACTTGAAAGCACTGTCACTGTCACATCTACCCCCAAAATATATTTATTTATGCAAAGTAGTTGCACGCGAGTGATTTATTTGTGTGTGTACCCAGGTCAATATAATCATCAGCCAACAAGCTACTAAGCATTTTTTTTTTAAAGGGAGACAACTCTTTCTTTTAACCTCTCTCTCTCTCCGCCTCAGTCTTCGTCTGCTCTGTCTCTCCGGTTGTTTTGCACAGGGAAGAATTGCTTGGTTGCAAAGCATCAACATGTCCGACAGCTGTGGGACAGATCTACAGCTGTGTGTGTGTGTGTGTGTGTGTGTGTGTGTGTGTGTGTGTGCGCGTGTGTGTGTGTGTGTGTGTGTGTGTGTGTGTGTGTGTGTGTGTGTGTGTGTGTGTGTGTGTGTGTGTGTGTGTGTGTGTGTGTGTGTGTGTGTGTGTCGGGGTCGTCCGTTGGCAGGAAGCAGTAGGCAGCGAGTGATGTGGTCAGACCCTCTGTCACCAGAGAGAGATCGAGAGGGAGGTCCCGTGTCTCTCTCTCTTCTTCCCTTCTTCCTGTTGCTTGTTTTCTTTTCCTGATCATCGTTCTTCATTAGAGAAAGAAAAAAACACACACACACAAACAGACCGAGACTCATTTAGCTCTCTGAAGGCTGGTGCTGATGATTGTTGATATGGCGATGAACTCGTGCACGGGTTCGGCTTCTTTCAGTTTTCAGGTCGACAGAAAAAGGAAAGAAAATTATAAAAAAAATTGAACTTTTCTCCCAGAAATGAACGTTATGTTTGATCCAAGACAGGAGCAGTGTAATGATATACATGTTTTATGTTTTGGAGGACAGAATCTTTCATGGTTTCTATGATTGTCAGTTCAGTTGGTCAGAAAAGTGGAAAGCGTTTCAGAGAGAAATTGAAAAAAGAACCAGGAGATAAAAACAATATTTGTTTCTTTTAATCTAATGAAGATGACTCAGGTTGTCTGCATCTGTGCGTCTCTATGTGCCCTGCGATAGACTCTGCGTCCTCTCCAGGGTGGACCCCGCCTCATGCCCGATGTCAGCTGAGATCGGCTCCAGCCCCCCCGCGACCCCGACAGGGACAAGCAGTTGAAGATGAATGAATGAATGAATGAATGAATGAAGATGACTCACTAAAACCAGGTCCACATTGACGCCAGTGTGGAAAATACTGCAAAATGTTCTTTAAGTCCAACTTTTAATTATTTATTTATATTAAACAAGATTCAGTCTCGCTGTAGGTCAGCAAGACTGAATTTTTTCATTTTTAGTCTACATTTTATAACATACTTTTACTCTTTATTTTCATTATTATTTTTCCATTTCTCATTTTTAAACAAGTGCTTTAAAAAAAAATAAATGCTCTGCCCCTGTGTCTGCCAATACTGTCCTTGGGTGGAAGTGGCTCAGTTTGTAGGTGTCTTGGCTGGGAACCGTAGGGTCGCTGGTTCAAGTCCCTGTATGGAGCGTGGACTGGTGGCTGGAGAGGTGCCAGTTCATCTCCTGGGCACTGCCGAGGTGCTGTTGAGCAAGGCACCTAACCCCCAACTGCTCGGGGCGCTGGTCACTGGCAGCCCCCTCGCTCTAACATCTCTCCTTAATTGCATGTATAGGTCCTGTTTGTGCATGTGTGTATTTCGGGCCTGTGTGTGTAACATGTATAATAATAAGAGTGAAAAAATTCAATTTCCCCGTGCGGGATAAATAAAGTTCTTCTTCTTTTATTCCTGTCGGTTTATCCCGTAGGAAAAACCTGAATCAAAATCGAAGGGAAATCAAGTGAGAGAAACACGGCGTGACCCTTTTTTCCTGAATTCATTTATCGTGCTGGGGAGGGGAAGAGATGAAAAAAAACTAGAGAGTGAGACGGGTCAGTGTGGAAAATCATTTTTGTAAATACAGTGAGGAAATCAAAGGGAAAGGGGGGGGGGGGGGAGAAGGGGGAGCCAAGTGAGTGGGAGGTAAATTGAGGGAGTCGGGGGACAATTAGATGGGAATTTCCAGTGTTAGTGAGAGAGTGAGCTTTTGTTATAACAGGGCGAGTGAGAGCTATATGTTTTAATGCGTCTGTTGAATTGATATCTGGACTGTTAGAGAACAATGTAAAATTAAGAACAGGGGAATATAGAGAGAGGAAAAAGGAGAGAAGAGAAAAGAATAAAGCACACAAACGCCTCATTACGGAAATTTAACATGTTAGTCTCGAGTTTGGAAAATCACTTTTTCATAGAGTTCTGTCTGTTACACAAAACCATTTATTGGAAACTGATTGGGAGAGGGCGTGTGGGGGTTAGCACTGTAGCCTCACAGCAAGAGGGTTCCTGGTTCCAATCCCGGCTGGGGCCCTTCTGTTTGCATGTTCTCCCCGTGTCTGCATGGGTTTTCTCCGGGTTCTACAGTTTCAGTCCAAAGACATGCACGTGTTAGGTTCATTGATGACTCGTAGGTGATCGAATTGATAAATCACCCGTAGGTGTGAATGGTTGTCTGTCTCTGTTTGTCTCTATGTGCCCTGCGATAGTCTGGCGTCCTGTCCAGGGTGGACCCCACCTCACGCCCGATGTCAGCTGGGATCGGCTCCAGCCCCCCTGCGACCCCGACAGGGACAATTGGTTGAAGATGAATGAATGAATGAATGATTGGAAGAGGGCAGGAACCTACCTTGCATGGTGATTGGATGAACAATCTGTCAATCGAGCTCTCGCCAAAGTCAAACAGGAGGGAAGAGAAAACGCCTCTGCCATCGAGAAAAGTCTTAAGTGGCAAACAGAGCTCACCTCTTTAGTCGCCTCTCGTGTTGTCATCACCCCACCGTGCTCCCTCCATCAACTGCCAGTAGCTCCTCGCGGGACGCTGCTTCCCCTTTCGCTCAGAACACAAACGCATGACCGAGAGCCTGACAAGATTCCCCGCGTGACATGTGCACTCTAAGTGATTTTGTGCTGTGAAAGGTAACGTCAGCATGAGTACTGCAATAAAGGTATGAAAGTCTTTGAAGAGCAAAAGAAAAAAGACGCCGTCATAGAGCCACAAACGGCGCCGAACCGAAGTCCGTGTGCAGAACTCCACACATCAGTGATTTGCGAGACGACCCACAGGAGGGTCAAAAAGTGACAAAACAGCGTTCAGGAAAACCCAAGTCATTAATAAGTTAGAGAAACATCGTGTGCAAAAGTTCACCATCTGTTCCTCTCTCTCTTTCTCTCTCTCAGACACACCACGCCATTCAATCTCCGACCTTCTCTCTACTGACCATACCACCATATAGTTAGCGGGTTGTGTTTCAGGTTCAAGTGAATCAGATCTTTTGCTGCCAAAATGCCGGCTGCTCTGTGTGTTAGCTTGGTCCAGGGTGAATGAACAAAGCCAGCGTTGCGGAATAAGACATTTTTTTTAAATCAACAGATTAGAATCATATTTTTCTTTTTGTTCTCTTTCCCTTCTCCTCTGCGTTCATCACAAGCTTGGGCAACGCACGAGTATCCACGCGTTGTTAATTTACATTTCGGAACCTGAAATCAAGCCACTTTAAAGGGAGAGAAAGTAAAAGAGAGAGACAAAGTGGGGGAAGAGGAGAAACTGAGAGGGAGAGAGAGAGGGAGAGAAAGAGAAAGAGAAAGAGAGAGAGAGAGCTGAAGAATCACAGAGAACGAGAGGAGAGGGAGAGTAACTAGGAGAGGGTGAGACGAATAGACAATAAGAGAGAGAGAGAGTACTTCAGCGAAGGAAACAGACCAGTCCTGCCCCCTAGAGGCAGTGTGTGTGTGTGTGTGTGTGTGTGTGTGTGTGTGTGTGTGTGTGTGTGTGTGTGTGTGTGTGTGTGTGTGTGTTTTCCTGGGGAAGAGAGGGACATCCTGTGACAGTGACTCAAATGCTCCCCCCTCAACACACACACACACACACACACACACACACACACACACACACACACACACACACACGTTGTTTACCCTTTTGAAGCTGCTAACAGACGTTTCCCACACGCACACGCACACACACACACACACACACACACACACACACACACACACACACACACACACACAGGACAGCACAACTTTTTCTGCATCAAGTCTTCTTTCAACGATGATGAGGGTGTGTGTGTGCGTGTCTGTCTGTGTGTGCGTGTGTGTGTGCGTGAGGAAAGTGGGGTTGTGAAGTGGGCGGAGCCCGGAGGAGGGGCATTGATGCTGGGGGCGGGGTTTGTGTGTGGAGGGGCGTGTCTCTTTCCAGTTTAGTCAGATGGATGTCGGACATTGTCAGGCAGTTGAACACAGGACAGCGAGTGGATCACACGCTCACTCACACACACACACTTTAACACACACACACGCACAAGCAGCGGTGTGGAGTATCAGCGCTCGGAGCGGGACGGACAGAGGGGAACTGCACCTGTCCCACACACACACACACACACAGACTCTTCACACACACATATAGAGAGGATCTGCCCGGTCGTCCCTATGTGTGGATGGGACCAAAGTTACACGGTGAGTACGGAGCAGCTCACTTTCTCATCCTTTACCAACAGGGAGGACGGAACAAATACCTTCTTCTTTAAGCTTCTTTTTTCTGTTTCTTTTTGACTTTTTATTAATTTAAACATTGCATTTAAATTTCTGCATGATGCGAACAGAAAACCAGTGAGTTATTGTACATTATTAAGACTTCTTCGTCCACTTTTAAGATCATTTTAAATCCTATTTTGTCTTTTCGGGGCTTGTTTCTGACTGGAGATTTAAAGTTGTTTTTAATTCGGGCAGACAGATTTTAATTTGACTTAAATGCTGAGGATGATGCGCTGCTGCTGCTGCTGCTGGTGGTGTTTTTTGCACCTTTTTGCACCTTTTTTTAGGGATTGTTTTAACTTCTGCTTTTAAAAGTTTTAAAGATTTTAAAGGTGTTGGTCCAGCAGCTCGGGTTGAGAGTTCAGGCACACTTGAAGGAGTTGCATTGGTGTTTGTAATGAAGACAGCTGCACTCAGAGGTGGACATTAGGTGCTTTTTGTCACCAAAGTTTCCTCACATCACTGTGAATTTGACTTTTTCTCCTCTTGATTTGCTGCTGTTCCCCCTGAAAGGTGCTTAAACAGCTCACAGAGTTTCATCCTGACTTGACTTATCAAATTGAACCCTGGGTTGAAATTGCTCTGACTGTGCACACTCAGCTTTTGTGTTTTTTCGGTTAGTCCCAATGTGTGAGAGGTGAACTGTTTCACTATTAGTTTTCGATGGTGCAGCTGTTATGCAAAGAGGATCTGCTGAGAGCTGAAATATTGAGGACTATTTCCATTTCTGATCAGGTTTTGTGAAATTGCTTCATTTAAATGGCAAATAGAAGAAACTGTTCTTCTCACGGTCTGTACGCTGTCGGGGAGAAATTACCTTTTTCTTGATGGAAAATTTCTACAATTCAAATAGTGGGGTCTAGTGGGATTTGAATGTCATTTGAATGATTTGCTTTGCTCCAGTTTGGACGAGTTTTACTGTTAAAGTGTGTGTTTGATGCACAGATGATCAGCTTTTCCCCAAGTCTGACAAGTATTTAAATCATTTTAAGAACATTTTTTTTGCAAATTTAGAACAAAAAAAACACTTATGTGATTTGCAAGAGTAAATAAACATCAGAATGAAAGTTAATATGAATTGAAACGAGGCACTTGACTTATTCAGCTCAGAGTTTGGGCCCCGCGGTGTGTATCACAATGTGGAAATGTCTGTTTTTATTTTTGGAAATAGTGATATTAACTTTTGGTTGTATCTCTTTATAAGCATCGGAATCAAAGTGTTGATCTTGGTGCTTAGTATACGTGGTCCCTGTCCAATCAAGTTGTAAACTAACAAAAAAAAAAGACTCCTCATCAGCACCCAGAGGGGATTTGAGTTGATGTCTTTGAGTCTTGCTGCTGTTTGGAGCAGAAGTCGTCAGCTGTGACTTGAGCCAGTTGGATGTGAAATAATTGTCTTTGTTGCGGCTGCAGAAGAATTCAAGGAGCTCAGTGTGGTCACCGAAGATCTGCTGCTTTTCCGCTCGCATGCGTGGGATGAGCAGCATGTTTTTCCCTGAGTGGATATCTGCCTCTCTCTGTGTGTGTGTGTGTGTGTGTGTGTGTGTGTGTGTGTGTGTGTGTGTGTGTGTGTGTGTGTGTGTCTTGGGTGGGATTGCGTTTGAAGTCTTGTTTGTGCTGCTGTGGCCCCCCAAATGGAAAAGTTTTGGCGCTCCCTTCCTCATCGTCCCCCGTCCATTACACACACACACACACACACACACACACACACGCACACGCTGGGAGTCAGTCGGGGATGATTTGCCGGTTCCGCTGCAGTGCCACTCTGCTTCCAATTTTAGCTTCATTCAGACACAGACAGCGTTTCCTTCCTCTGTCTTCAACCCCAGGAAGAGACGGGAGGGGGAGTGGGAGTGGGAGTGGGAAGAGGGGGAGACAGGGGGAGGTTTGAGCTTCATAATCTTCTCTCACACATAGAAACTGATAACTGCTTCATTGTTTTTCAGTAGGAAAAAAGTAGTGAAATACAGAGAATAGGACAAAAAGACATATTAAATTAAAGAAAGTTGTCTGGAAACAACTCATAAGCAAACTCTTATGCTATAACAATATAATAATAATAATTGTTCATGCAGGTAAAATGTGGATTGGATGGAAAATATCCACCAGGTGACATTCATTGTTCAGTATTTCTATCAGCTGATGTGTAAAAGCATCAGAATTTGTTTGATTTTGTATTATTTTTTCAAAGGACAGATGCCATTCGTTAAACGTTATAACCTATATATAACCTTATAAAAATAAAAGAAATGCATCCGTTTGACTCTATATTGTTAATATACACGAACAGAAAAGGATTTGATCACTTTGTTTGAAACACGTGCAGAGTTCCTCTTTGTTCCCCTTTGTTCAAAGTCTCTGTTTCAGCCCGGCTCATTTTAAATTTGTGTTTTTTAACAAAGAAAAAAGAAAAGATCGATGAGAAATCAACATGAAGGGATAATATTTCTTATTACAGCTGAACAAATGAATATTACTGAGTGACTAAAAGGTTTTACACTGCTGGGTTTTGATCATTTTTATTTTTTGGAAAATAATAATATCATCATCGTTTTATTAAAGTGATTTAAACTATATGAATAAATTAATGCAGGTTTTTATCCGTAATTGTTTCCAAAATTAGTTTTCTATAAATAGTTGGCAGGACAAAATGTTTCCCGTCTATTTCTAAGTGTGTGTGTGTGTGTGTGTGTGTGTGTGTGTGTGTGTGTGTGTGTGTGTGTGTGTGAGACAGCAGCATTAGTCAGCCCACTGACCACCCCCACCCCCCCACTGAGTCACCCCACATAATAATAATCCCAGCTCTTCCTTTTCCTCCGTTTATCTCTCTATCCGTTCTATCATCTTTTTTCCTCATCCTTTTCTTTCTGTCCTCCTTTTCTTTCTTATCCTTTTTTCTCCCACATCTCCTGTTTTTCTTACTTCAGATCATTTTTCCACTTTGTCTCTCTCTCTGTCTCTGCTTTTATCTTTTTCCTCTCTTTCTCTCTCCCCATTTTTCTCCTTCATCTTCTCATCCTTACCTTCTTTTACGTTCCTTCCTTTGCCTCTCATTCTGTCCTTACTTCCCTTTGTTTCTCCATATCTATAATTATTTTCCTTCTTTCCTCAGCTCTCCCTCCTTTCTTCCACATTGTATCTTTCTTTCTTTCTTTCTTTCTTTCTTTTTTCCATTAAATATTTCCATGTGTGTGTCAGTCTTGTTGCATGACTTTTCATTGATGGAAATGCTTAAATAAAAGGAGATTAAAACTTGAATTTTCTCTCTTCTCTCTCAACCAGGCGACCTCTCATAGCTCGGCCATGTTGACCAGTGAGGGGGCGCACACCATGGAGCAGGACGACACGCACCACGGAGCCAAGATGGCTTCCACCGCCACCACCAGCCCCAGCTCAGTCGGAGCAGAGACGATGGCGGACACGGACATTGACATGGACATGGAGATGGAGATGGAGGACGCAGACATGAGCCGGTGGACGGAGGCAGAGTTCGAGGAGAAGTGCACATACATCGTCAAGGATACGCCGTGGGAGGCGGGGCCAGACGGTGACGCTGTGACGACAACCAGAGCTGAGGCTTCACTGCCCCGAAACCTGGCCTTCAAACACCCGGCTGACACCAAGGAGGTCAGACTCAGACACACACACACACACACACACACACACACACACTTACAGACATACAAACTTTCTCTCCAGTCACAATTTTTCACACACACGGAGAAGGCCATCTGCGCACAGTTGTGAGTCAGATGTCGGTCATGTAATGAAGAGGGGGTCCTGTCTCGCCATAAAACTTCACACACACATTACGGAGAGGAATCTGTATTCTTGTGAGAGAGTGTGTGTAAGAGTGGGTGTGTGAAAAGCCTGAAGCAAGAGTTTACACACATTCAAACACACGTACACATACATACTGTAAGTGCATTCGTGTGTACACTAAGACTTCATCAGCTCGTATCCGTACATGAAAACTCATTCATCATCTTAGAGAATGATGACAGCTTTATCCCAAGAGGGTGTGTGTGTGTGTGTGTGTGTGTGTTTCAAATCTCATAGATTTAATGGAAGTCATTAAAGCAGCTGCAGTACCTGTGCCTTCTGGCAGGGAGCGCAGTGCAACATCTCGACAGACCCAACACATCAAACTGCCTTTGTCTGCTGCTTTTTAAGCTGCTCAGAGACATTTAATGAGAATATTATGGGACCTTTGACCCCTCCGATTCCTCATATCTCAAAGCTGCAGTGGCCCGTACAGTTCTTGAAACATGAGACACGGTGTCTTGAAACTCCTTAACATCCTGCTGAAGTCAGAGTTGACTTACTGGTGATCGTCAATAACTTTGTATATTTTGGTGCCGTTTTTGTGACCAGGCAGAAAATGCACAGCGTGATGAAATTCTCCCTGTGAATCTTTCTCAACTCATCAAATTGCAACCTTTTGACTTTTTCACAAACCTGAATGGATAGTCATTGATCGACCTGGAGGTTGAAAAAGTCAAAATGTCAAAGGTTGAAACTGAGGTTGGGTAACAGGGAGGTGTTGCACAGAAACAACAGAAATGACTCTCTGGTAAAAAAAAAAAGAAGTGATAAACGGGGTGTTTAGCTTCTGAAAAGTTGAAACATTAGTTGTAAATTTGCATTTTTCAACAGCTTTAGTATTCAAAGAAGGGCAATCGGAGAGCGCACACCTCCTCCAAAGCATCTCACAAAATTAATGGAGTGTGATTTTTCCCAGTCGGGGCATCGTTTTTCTGATTATACTGATGCCACTTGAATGCAGCATAAACGCCCTTTCTTGCAACGTTTGAAACTGTTTGTAAATCCGCCCTGTGATTCACATCCACTCCAATTTTGAATGGGGCCTTCCTTCATCCATGCTACACCCTCCCATGTAATGTTTCATGAAAATCAGGCCAGTGGTTGACAATCAAAGAGTAAAACCTGACCTCCTTTGTGGACATTTTAATGTCATCACACGTCAGTCTTGAGGCGACCTGGCAAAAACGCATCTCCTGCTGCATGTTGCATCTACGCTGTGTTTTTCCAAACAGTTTAAACCAGGGGGAAAAAAGTGCTGATGCTTGCAGATCAAAAGGTCGTGACTTTGGCAATTTTGACACTTTGTGAGTTTGTCTGTAAACTTTAAAGCAGCGTGATTACATGGATTTT
>NC_139833.1:6655532-6691559 GCF_963691815.1 Echiichthys vipera
CAGAAAGAAGGTGGAGGAGGGCGCGCTGGAGGTAGGCCGCCTCCCACCCCCTCTGTTGACTACTTGAACTTCCTGGCAGAAGGGCCGTGTTGACAGATTGATATCACCAAGATGGCCGCCCTGTTTGTTTTCTAGAAAAGGGAAGGAGGGAGGAGAAGGAGAAGGAGGAGGAGGAAGGCTAACTGATAAGCTCAATGTTTACACACTGCCGCTACACTACTGATGCAAGGGTCACTGCCTGAGTGCGTGTGTGTGAGTGAGCGGATGAATCAGGAGGGGGGGGGGGGGTCAAACTAAATTTCACCAGCGCTGGCACTCAGTATTAACTTTGACAACCTCCATCTCCATCTCCACCTCCAACTCCCCTCTAGGTGACCTCATGGTAAAAAGTTGACTGGGCAGTAAATGAGCTTATAGATAATAGACAGCGGCGTCTTAAGGGCCCGTCTGCAGCTATTTAACAGCCGAAATGTGCTGCTAGCTGACTACCCAAGGCTTTTAGAGTGTGTGTGTGAGCTCTCCTCCTAATCCACTCTTTCATCATGCAGAGGAGACAGTAGGTGTGAGTGACTGAGGAGGAAGCCCTCTAATCTAACCTCTGACCCGGAAACAATAGCGAATTGGCAGGAAAATCTGGAGAGAGGAGCTTGATCAAAAGTGTCTGTGTCTGTGTGTGTGTGTGTGTGTGTGTGTGTGTGTGTGTATGTTTGTGTGTGTGTGTGTGTGTGTGTGTGTGTGTGTGTTTTCTCCAAAAGTGGGAGAGTCAACAAATCAGACAGAGGCTTTTGTCTGCAGGCGCTTCTGTGTGTGTGTGTACCTTGTCACAAAGTGTGGATGTGTGTGCTTGTGTGTGTGTGTGTGTGTGTGTGTGTGCGTGGAGGGCAGGTGGAGGCCAAACTTTTTCGGGGGATATCTTTAGCAGGAAACCTTCCATCAGCCCTGTCTGTCTGCCACCATTTTGATTTTATCTTGATTTTATAGGCCAAACACACACACACACACACACACACACACACACACACACACACACACACACACACACACACACACACACACACACACACACACACACACACACACACACACACACACACACACACACACACACACACAGATATAAACACACACAATGCCCAAAGGCAGCTGTCACGCCTCACTTCCTGTCTTTCGCCTCCGCCCTCGTCCCTCGCGCTCGTTCGTCAAATCTGTCACCTTAATTGGGCCGCTGAGTTACTTATGCTGTTCCTTAACCCTATGACACACACACACACACACACACACACACACACACACACACACACACACACACACACACACACACACACATACACACATCTTTGCTGAAGAGAACTCAGTGACATGCAGAGGTTAATCACTGCAGACAGGCTCAGTTTTAAAGGAGTTTGAGTATAAGTGTTATTAGATAGAAGTCACTTTAAAAAGCAAAAATTGGGATCATTTATTCAAGGGCCCCAAGGGGGAACCAAGAGATCCTTATATGATCTGGTGAACTCCCACTGACCTCTTTTGTCTCTCTTTGTCTCTTCAGAGCAGTCTCTCTTGGAGGTCAAGCAGCATCAGGTGAGCAGTGAGGAGCATTTGGTCGAAGCCTCCAGCCCGTCCCCTGTCGCAGTGACCCCCACCCCGCCCAAAAGGGAACACAGTGTCCTCTCCATTCTGCGTGGCACCAACAGCACCTCCTCCACCTCCTCCTCGTCCATAAAGAGGGAGCCCAGCCGGCCGCTTCCCACCCGCCCGCGCTGTGCCGACAGCCCTGAGCGTCCCCTGTACCCTCGTGCACTCTACCCAGCAATCAGACCCCACCCTCACATCCCTGAAGACTTCCTCGGCCACAAACCTGTCCAGCTTGGTTACCCTGCAACTCGCTCGCCTGGCAACCAGTCTTCAGCCACACCCAGCCCATCGGCAAGGAGCAGCCCAGACAGCAGCCCTCAGGGGAGCCCCTCAGGTCCGGCACCATCTCCAGCTTCTTTCTACCCCACTGGACTGGGTTCTTACCCCGGTTACTCCCCGCCATCTACCCCCCTTTCCTCATCCTTCTACCCTCCAGGAGCCCCATACTCACGCTACCTCCTTCCCCATCACTACCCTCTGCCCGGCGGCGGTGTCCCCACCGTAGGAGGAATCTTTCCCAGGATGTACCCCCTCTACGGCAGCCTCCTGCCGCCTCACGTGCCCATCCTGCCCTCCGACACAGCAGGGAGGCGTTTCCTGATGCCTGACCATGTCCACCCCTCCTCCATCTCTGCCCACAGAGACTTTCTCCTTCCCAGGCCCACCAGTGCCTTCTCAGCTGCCACCTCTCTGAAGGACAAAGCAGGACCTCACCACCCTTACTCTGGGCACCCTCACACACACAGACCCGCCCACGCCCCCTCCAGCGGCTCCCCAACAGCAGGCACATCACCACCCAACGAGCGGGTGCCCACCAAGCCTACTTCAGCCCTGCTTGGCAATTCCAGCGACCATTGCTCCGATGATGAGGCCATGAACTTGACCAAGGTGAAGCGTGGCCCGGGCTCAGCAGGCTACAAGGCGCTACCATACCCGCTGAAGAAGCAGAATGGCAAAATTAAGTACGAGTGCAACGTGTGCAGCAAGACCTTCGGACAGCTGTCAAACCTGAAGGTGAGGCCCAGAAAAACCACAGAGTTGTTTCCTGTTTGACTTTTGTTGCCTATCATTCCACTCCTTTGTACTGTGTGGATTGCAGTTCAATCACTACGTCACAAAGTATCTGACAAACTCTTTACAGTATGTTCTCCTGTGAATGATAATCAAGTCTTTCTTTACCACTACAATATTGTTTTTTGTTGGTTTCTCTGATATTCCCAATTTCTGAATATACCTAAGCAGATCTTTTTCTTTCCTCTTCTCTGCAGGTTCATCTTCGTGTTCACAGTGGAGAGAGACCCTTCAAATGTCAGACCTGTAACAAAGGCTTCACCCAGCTGGCTCACCTGCAGAAACACTTCCTGGTTCACACTGGGGAGAAGCCACATGAATGCCAGGTGAGGAACAATAATGACGATGTACTTTCATTGAGCCAATTTCCTCGACAGATGAGTTAATAACCAGATGGGATGGTTAGTTGGTGAGTTGTTATTAGCTGCTGACATATTTCCTTTGTCTCTTCCAGGTTTGTCACAAGCGCTTCAGCAGCACCAGCAACCTGAAAACTCACCTGCGCCTCCATTCAGGGGAGAAGCCCTACCACTGCAAACTCTGCCCGGCCAAGTTCACCCAGTTTGTCCACCTCAAGTTGCACAAGCGCCTGCACTCCCGCGAGCGTCCACACAAATGCGCCCACTGCCACCGCCACTACATCCACCTGTGCAGCCTGCGGCTTCACCTTAAGGGCTACTGCCCTGCTGTCTCCAGCCAGGGTGCCTTGGAGGAGATGCAACGCGCCAACGAGGAGATTGAGCGCTTTGATGTCAGCGAGCATGCCGAGCAGCTGGAGCAGCTGCAGGGAGGGGTGGAGGTGGAGGCCATGTTGGAGAAGCAGGTCTTGGGGATGCTGTGGAGGGAGGCCGACCTTAAGTCCTCCCACTTCCATCCCCACCACAAGGGCGGCGCCACTGACCTTCTGTCTGGAGGTTATGGCACGTACGAGTCACCGAATGAGACGTCAGTCATCAAGATGCGGCACAGCAGCCCCATCCCGCCGCTTCCTGCCGTCACGGTCAAGCAGGAGTCAGAAGATCACGCTTAAGTGACCTTTAAACCCAAGGGACATAGAGTCAAGACTGCATGACTCAAGATGGACTGGGTTGCCAGGAGCAACAGCTGTAAATAATAATTCTCCTGGTTGTCATTGGGAGTGACATCATCATTACACCAGGTTTTTAACCTATCAGGGACTCGCGTACTCAGGGCTCAAGAGACACTGTCCCATGACTACTTAGCGGTTTCAGCATTTATTATACTTAGAGACAATCATCTACCCAGGATTTACCTTTAATGTAATTAATATAATGCTATTATCATTATTGTTGTTATATTATTTGGTCTCTATTTTCAAATGTATTTGCTTTTTTTGATCAATTAGTTGTTATATAATCTCCTTAATTTATTATACTTTTTTATTTGTTGTCTTCAAAAGCAATAAGTGGAAGGGATGGTTACACTGACGGGGTGAAATCAATGTAAAAGACTATTTTTCTGTTGATATTCTTTTGTTTTTCTCTGTGGCCATTTCTCTGTAGATAGTCACTCTCTCTATGCCTATATCCATCCGTCCTGCAGCCCCTGAACCTATAGAACCAGGGGTGTCCACTCTTCAGGGTCTTATCTATTTAAATTTAGAAATCCAATATAGCAGGTTAAAAAAGGGTTGAAGAACTTGCCAAAGTGCAGCACATAAATTTGTTAATTTAGCAAGAAGAGCTTTGTTTCAACCCTGCTTGATAGCTTCCCTAAAGTATGTCTGTGTCCTTTTTCTGATGCCTACTTAATTTAATTTAAAAACAAAAAAGGGCATTTTTTTGTATATTTTTCACAACGGTTACCTCAGTCTGCATGTGACGATACGAGTGGGTGTGTTTGTTTGTGTGTGTGTGTGTGTGTGCGTGTGCATGCGTGTGTGCGTATGCGTGTGTGTTTAAAGGGACAGCTAAAGGTGAGAGCTTTCTATTTATTTGCGTTTTGCTACTTGAAGAAGAAGAAGAAGAAGAAGAAACCAAACTGAACTGGAGTGCAGCTCTTCATGTGGTCCAAAGGAGCGGCACAGCCCGCTCAACATGTAGCACATAAAGGACTCAGGGAGGCTGGCTACATGTAGCCGCCCCCTTCGTCCCTCCTTTTGTTTTATTTTTCTACAACACTGTCAACACCCGAACAGGGAAAGTGAACATCCTCAAATTTACGGATTCACACTTGACGCTAGTAACCAAAGTTCACTTGGCTTTAATTTCAAACGCGCACCAAAAAAAACAAAATAACACAAGAAAGGAAAATGAAAACAAGGGAAGAAGGACTTGATGAATCAAAATGCTGAAGAAGGGAAGATGTAGTGTGTGTATATGATGAAGTGTTCACTCTTTCGCTGTGGTCTCACGTTTTGTAGATGTTTTTTTTGTTGATGTTCTTGTTTGTTAATATTTCGGTTGAGAAGCAATGGCCCCTTCTTCAGCCACACCTGTCCGCCATCTTGTTGAACTGGCATACACCAAAGCACCTCGGCCTTCTTTTATGCACTGGCCCCCCCTCCTCCTACTTTATAACTTCAGTGCCGATGCTTGCACCATTTACACTGTGTACAATATCACTGAAACTGGTCAGAATGGCATTAAGACTCAACTTAATGTCACTAAAGCAACTGTGATTTTCTGCAGCAGTTGCACATCAACCTGAACTCTGCGTCTCCTCTCTTTCTTGACCTTCTCTCCATTGTTCGACCAAAGCGTCTCTTGCTCTGATCAGAGCTTTTTACTCCAGAGGAGAATCCCCTAAAGGACTGTCTCTGTTTACATTCTGGTTTACATAGTTATTTATGTGCAAAAATGTCAAAAAAGTGTAAATTATGATATAAATGTTCACTGTTCTAATCTTAACCCTGCAGCTCTGTGTGTTTTATTCTTTCCCCATTAAAATGGAAGTGACATTATGGCAAAACTGTAAAGTAATGATGTTATGTTTACATGTTCTTCACTCTTTTCATTTTACTATTTGACGAGCACAGTTTTCCATCTTCATCGCATAGTTTTCACGGCGCAGACCACTTACAGTTTCTATTTAAAAAGCTTTATTCATTTTTTTTCTCACCTTACCAACAGCAGACATTTAGCTACAGAGAATGTAGCCTCGAAACCTCAACATGTTTTAGTGAAACTCGTCCCAAAATCCCAGGAGGAACTACAAGATGTTAGTTTGCTGTGAAGGCAGCTAAAATTCTGAACTTACAGTAACTGTATCTACCACTGGAAGCAAAATATAATAGCTGGCTAGCTATTTAGCTATAGCCCAAATTCTGTGCTTACAGTAACTGTATCCACCACTGAAAGCAAAATATAATACCTGGCTAGCTATTTAGCTATAGCCCAAATTCTGTACTTACAGTAACTGTATCCCCCAACTGAAAGCAAAATATAATAGCTGTCTAGCTATTTAGCTATAGCCCAAATTCTGTACTTACAGTAACTGTATCCACCACTGAAAGCAAAATATAATAGCTGGCTAGCTATTTAGCTATAGCCCAAATTCTGTACTTACAGTAACTGTATCCACCACTGAAAGCAAAATAAAATACCTGCTTAGCTATTTAGCTATAGGTTAAACAGCCTGTTAGCCATCCCTTAGGAAGCCATTTTAGTGGACGTGAGCAGGTCGGTAAAATTAGGTGAGGGTGGCAAAGAATACTGGAAACCGTAGATAGTATTGCCATCCGCACTTAAAATATTTTAGCCTTTTGACGTCCTCCACAACAGAATTTAAAACTGGACTTACATAGATCCAACACACAAGGTCAAAACTTTGGCGAGAAGCTAATCATTTTGGTATGATCAAAGTGTGAAATGAAAAAAAGATATTAAATACATGCATTACTGGAATAATTAAGACAAAATAATAGTATTTACCATATTTTCACCACATTATCATGTGTGTTTTATTTTGTCATCCTGCCATTACGTTTGTTTTTCCATCCAAAAGGTGTTGGTTGCTGTCTGCCTATATTCATAGCAAAATTTAGCTGAATGTCTAATTACTCAATAGCTAATTACTGTAGCCTTTATGGCTTTTTAAATGTGTCGAGTGGCGTCATTGGCGTGAAGCCCACTGGTAAATACGTTTTAAAAGATACACATGATTGCAAAATGCAAAACTGCAAAATGATTTAGGAAAGGATTCAGAATAATCAAGGCCCATGACCCACAGGTGTTTTCACTTAATGTGCCTGATTAGACTTCTTCCCAAGACTCGGTGAACTTGATTGGCATCATCTCAGGTACGATTGTCACAAGCAGAGATTCTGAGACTTTCTCCTTTGCAGTAAACCGGGCTCTTTGGTGGAAAGTCATGAATCTTTATGTCCATTTCCGTGCGATGCCAAACTTCAAGACTGAAACAGGAAATGGAAACACAGCTCCTCATGCCCTGTGGGCTGCAGTAACTGTGCTCTGTCTTTTATCTTGCATGCAGGAGACAGACAGACCACAGGAGTCATTTTAGAGCCTACAGACCTCAACCGCGCAATCTCAGTAAAAAAGTGGATTTCAGCATCCTATCTATTGACTGACAGCCAGTTTCAACATCTTAGATCGTAAACATTAGGAAGATCAGAGATCAAATGATTTCATTTTATAATATGGACAGTAAGGCCACAACAACAATAACAAAAATGATTTAAAAATTAGATTAAAGCCAAACTGAGAGGGGAACTAAAACTAGCAGAATAAAAACCAGCAAAATCAACATCAAATCAGTTCTAACAAAAACTGAGGAGGATTCAAATTCCATTTCTTCATCTGTCCTTACCTTGCACAGCAGCTTGATTCTTGCAATATCACACGAGAATCTCGGTGTCACAAGGTAGCACAAAATCCGGATTCAACCAAGCCCCCACCACAGAGATTTCCTGGTTGATCCAATCTGGAAGTGCCAAAAACGTCAGTTTTCCGAGTGTCCACTAGGGGCAGGTTTCATAATAGAGCAGTTTCTCATTGACCACCATGTTAAACAGGCCGTTAACACAGCATAATTAAACCAGTTTAACAAAAAACTATTCTAGTCTCTATGCTTAGGTCATATCTCCATGACAACACTGAGGGGGGTGAATTCTTTCGAACCAGGCTGGTTTTTATTTTATTGGTGGTTAAAGTTTATGAATAATTAGGGGTTTGGCCTCTTGAGTGACAGCTAGCCTCTGGCCCTCACTTCTCCTCGAAGGTATAAGTCAGCCAGATGGACGTATCTCCCTCCCCTCGACGTCACATACATGCCCTTTTTTGGTAAGAGGAAATGAGCAGAGTCGAAGTCTGACAAGATGGCGACTCCCGTAGGCGAGGCAGTTAGATCAAGTTGAGAGAACGGACCCCGACGGAGAGGCTACTTCCGATTTCTAAACAGGTCTATGGATTCAACTCGCTGGGCTGTTTGTAGTTTCCAGGGCATGGAGCTCTCCGTGGGTCTGAGCAGCAGAGGTCTGCAGAGAGTCCATCGCTTCCATGTTCAATTTTAAAATTGATACTGAATATTAAAAATCTACATGCCTTGGTGGGGCCATTGTTTTTATAACCTGCTTATCGATCGTTTTAAGCCCAATAAACAGATAATATTTGACTGTAATTCTTCCAGGACACTGAAATCTTCTAGCCTCCATTGTATTTTAACACAAAAAGATCTCCAACCGAGAGTTCCCAGATGGATATGCTGGGCAAATGCGAATCAATCCATCTGGCGCAGTCAGGTTAGACATCTTCAAGGACACTCCTTTTTCCAATCAGTTTCCAATGATGGCTTCTAAGATGGTTCTGTTTAATAAACCATCTGACGTGTCACATTATATCCATCCAGGGTTGAAAATCAATCAGCACTGCAGCAAAAGAGAAGAGGAAATACATATTACAGCAAAAGGCAACATACCCAGATGTGAACTGCATAAATATTGAAAGCTACAGTTTGAGATGGACTGTTGTAGCTTTAAAATGGCCGATCACCACAGAATATACTTTTTAAACTATAATAACACACACGCACTCAGTGATTTTCAGTGTCAATGTTTAAAGTCTGATGTGATTTATGAAAAATTCAAATTTGGCCAAAAGGAAGTGATGAAACACATTCCACTTCCATGTTATTAGGAATCCCACGTAGAGCGAAAAATCAGTAAATGAGAAAGCAGTATCGATCCATTACCTCATCACCAGACTAACACAGCGCGCCCCCACCCTTTGACTCAGCATCTTTCATTTTTGCACACTGCGTCTCTCTTTCCTGTTTGTTGTATCTTATTATTACTATCAGGGAAACTTCTCTAGTCACCCGTTGATAGAGCGAGTTCCACTACCTCAGCATCGCGGCCTCGGGGTTTCACAGCACTTTTCTGACCGGGGGAGGACAACGTCTACCACTGCTGGAGGAGGGGGGATATCCCACGGCCTCAGACGCACGTACTGAAACATCAGGCCTACCGTTTAACTCAAGTACAAGTTTGTTCATCGGATATCCGATTTCCACAGAGGGTTTGATAAAGTTTTCAAACTTTTATGTTTTTACTTTCACACAATCAGCTTCAGCGAGATACCCACAGTTTTGAAGAAAAGGGACGCCCACGACTTGAAGTTAAAGGAAACTGGAGGGCTGTTAGTTAACTTAGAAGAGAATACGGGTGTCATTTAGAGATTTCTACATATCCCATCCACCCAATCATTTTGCAGCGATGCCACATGTGTTTAAATAGTGGCTGTTTTTATACAGACTCTTATTCCTTATTGTTATGAAGGTAAATCTGGAGGAATTCCTACGAGGAATGTCAGTCCAGAGAATTCAATTTTGTTCTTGATCCACTCTGCTCATGCTGACACACTTGGGGAAGACCTTCTCCACCACCGTTTGGACTTCTTAGAGTGCCCTCTCCGAATTCTCCCAGCGATGCATCTTGCTCAGACAAATATCTTGTAGGATTCACAACTTGCGTACAATTCCAACATTCAGATATGGAGGAAGATCAGGATAGTGGATCGATAATATTTAGAATTTCAACATTGGAGGTTTGGGTTCATGCCTCATGCCAAGAGTCAGTTTGCCCTTTTTTACATATGTAACCATTAAGAAACAATTTACTTTCTGGCAATTTCAAAAAACTGTTGACAGAGAGGGGGCGTTATAATTCATTTTGAAACATTATGTTCACACCACTCTTAAAAGCAGGTGCATATCAATATTTAGGGTGACTTTGGGGGGAAATCAAACAAAGTAAAAGTATCAGGCAGTTTAAAAAGTATAATGAATAAAACAATCATCTTCACGCAAAGCAAACTTATGGTGTTATTATTTCTTGGGTAGAGCAGTTATGTATAAAGGAGAAATGCAGTGGTTTAGTCACAGGATGGACACAGGTGTAGAGTTGGTTTATGTAATTAATGAATTGAATATTTGTATTAGCATGGTTGTGTAGATGTGTTGTTTTATTTTGATATATATTTCATTGAGTATTATTTTTTATGTTCCAAAAAAAGTTGATTCTATTTTATTAGAGAATCATCTCGAATATTTACCATATGTGGACATTGCATTAATACTTTGTCTTGTTTGCCATACTTTGGCTGAGCTGGATATTGCTGTAAGACCTGTTCTTCATGTCTGCAGAGCACGTGAACAGTGGGCCCAGTTTCTGCGGTGGCATATCCACCAGTTTGGCATTTTCCTGACCTTGAAATCGGCTTTTGCAAGGTTTTGGTACATTTGTGGAGAGTGGGTTGCGCTGACAATAGACCTCTCCAAATCACATCTGTTTCTGCCGCAAAGTCATTCCACTGCCTTCAGGGTGATTTTGTCCACAAAACCAAACAAAATACTTGCAGCAACAACAAAATAACACTTCAAATGTCCATTTTAATGAAACACTCTCCAACCAGTGCATGTGTTAAAAATCTGCATCCAAAAGTAACGTTTAATGTGGTTAAGGCAGGAACGCCGGTAAAGCAGTCCACATGTATCCGTATCTTAATATTAATACAAGTGATTCTGACAATGTTGTCCACAGCTGCTTGATACAGAAACGGGTAGTTAATCAAATATGCACAGCCGTAAGGCAGCTGGACACATATGCTGATACATCTGCAGCCTTTGCGTTGACAAGAGGTGTGCTTGGACAAACTGTGCACCCAAGACCTGCCATTTTGTGTTTGATGCACAATAAAGAATAGGGTCCCGTTAAAGTGAAATTCCAGAAATCTTCCCAGGGTCTTTCTCAGCACATACATTCATCAAATAAACCGTTAAACAACTATTAACAGTGATATCCCAGACAGTCGCTAAAAGCCGAATGAGGCTAACACTGATAAGCTCGGGGACGTACGCTGAAGGTATTAAAACATCTTTTTAACCACTAATACTGCTCAAAATAACACCAAACCTCTGCAGTAGCATGATAAAAGTCCTTACACAGAAAACAAACACCAATAGCGTAGTTTGTGAACCTGGAGTTTATTAAAAGAGTGTTTTAAAGACTTACCAACTGGCCCCTGTACCAGCTCCTCTCATAGTAAAGTCCATTCAAGTCGATCATCAGTCGATCACCATCACTGTAGGGACTCTTCTCGTGCTACTGCAGAGGTTCGGTGTTATTTTGAGCAGTATTAGTGGTTAAAAAAGACGTTTTAATGTCATCACAGTGCTGCCACGAGCTAATCAGTGTTAGCCACATTTGGCTGTTAGCGACTGCCGGCATATCTCCGTTAATAGTTGTAATACAAAAAAATTGTCTTGATGAGTGTATCTGCCAAAAAAGACCCTGGGATGATTTTGTGCCGTAAGTTCACTTTAAGGGCTCTTTTTATTTGCAGCTAATGTTGTGATATTATTATTATTTAACACTTAACACAAACCTTCCTGTATCAACCAAGAGTAAGCTAACTAGCAAATTAAGCTCATTTGTCATTTCTTCCTGTAGGTTATTTTGAATAATTAAAATGACATATTTATAAGATGGACTAAATTGTGCACATTCATGGTTGAATCCTGATAATATCTGTAACCCCTGACCTGTCATCTAGTGCCACCGTCCGACTGAAACTTCCCCTCGAAAGAGGCTTTTGAAATTCTCTCATCAGGATGCAGCTTCAGACTGCAGTAGAGAGTCGACACTAAACAGCGACAGCACTGCTGGCGTCGTTTCAGAGAATATGCTCGTGATTTATGCACGCACACCCACGCCCACACACACACACACATGCACAATTAAGGAACGTCTAAACACAGCAACCAGGAAACGCACACGGACTTACTGTACAATTACAAATGGAAGCATGTGTACTTCCAAACACACACACAATCACACATTAGACATTCGTCTTCTTTCATGTCTCGATTCAGTGATTCATTCATTTGTCTCTCGGGAGATCTTGTGTCAGTTTACCCCCGAGATGTTGCGATTAGATTCTATCATAACGAAAGCACGAACCAAACAAACCCTTCAACACCCACACAAACAAATAAAAACACACACCAAACATACTCGACATCTCTTCCAAGCTGCGTTCCAGGGTGACGCCACTGAAGACGTTTTCGGAAACCGAGCTGCGTCGGCGACGGCTGTTTTACCGTAAACACACACGTCATCACGTTGCTCAGACCCCAGCAGAGGAGGGTCACTGGTCAGGACGGATGACTCAGACTCGTCACCTCACTCTGTGTTCATCCCACTTCCCCGAAACTCACTTTTCCCTCCCAAAACTCTGTGACCGGAAATCCCAACCTTTTTCTCTGTGTGTTCGGTGGGTAGATTTCGATTGGCTTCAGAGTGGACACAGGCTGTCCAATATGTACATATACAAACATCAACATGTCCGCATTACATCGACTACTCAGAAATATTCTAAACAAATGCGAGCATGAAGAGACAATTGGGATCCACACATCCCCCATAAATCTTGTGACCAATAAGAGCTTTGCTTCCTCAGTTTCCTCTTTGTCTCTATACTGAAGACATAAAGATGTTGGATATAATTCCTTTGTCTCCTTCCAGAACATGCTGTAACAAGATGTATGCCACATGTGTTGTTGTAACTTAGTTGATCCTCTAACTTTCATTTAGCGCCATCATCAGGTCAAACGTTAAAAATGTCCAGTATTTTTAATGTTTAACAACCTGCAAAACTAATGACATTAACATCAGTAAATATTAGCATGCTAACACGCTATAACATTGCACTCATATTTACTATGTGCTTATTGAACATCTCATAATGTTCCCTCTGTGATCTCTCTAAGAAACTGAATTATATCTGAGGTTACACAGAGGTTCAGTGATAAACCTCTTGAGGTTACAGTATTGTTAAAGTGAAATGAGATAATGTCACGGTAACGGTAAAGGTCTTAATGTCATCACAATAAATTTTGTCATCATTTACATCAAGAAAGAAAATCAAGAGTCTACAGCCTTGCTAGCAGCTTTGTGAGGACCTCTGAGCATCTGAAATTGTTCATCAAGCAATAGTGTGTTAACATGCAGTTTAATAACCCGATTATAATTGCGTTAAGGGCATACCCAGGTTTCTCAAACACCATGCAAACACCGTACCCAGGATCAGAGTTCTCATACCCCGGTTAACAGACCTAGAGCACTCAAATCCCTGATTATTCGCGCATGTAAACAGGGTTCTCCGTTTACTATCGGTTTTCTCGTCTGTGCATGCTCCCCACTCCACAGCGATGGCTTTTGACCCAGAAATAAAATAAAACAGGAAGCAACGGCGTCGAAAACAACGTGAAAAAACAATAACAGAGCGTAACCTTTAAACCAAAGGATGACATTGCAACGGCAAGTAACATCACTACCAAGAAGACCTGTTTCGGTCGTAATTCTGTCCAAAAGTCGGCCGTTTGTGATTTTGACAAAGGGGAACCGGAAAAAAAGCCGTATTCAGTCCGGCTGTACGTTGGCAGAGCGCCACCTACTGTACTGGAGGAAGAGTTACTCCGTCATTTAATATAATATGGATCATCATTAACCTGATTATTCCCTTAACCGGGGTAAGGTCCTTTTCTGGTTACTGATGTGCATGTAAACGCTGAGTGGGAATGAATTCCACCTACAAAGCTTCAACAATTAGTGTCCTCAGTTCCCAAAGACTTACTGAGTGTTGTTAAAAGGAAAGGTGATGTAACACAGTGGTAAACATGCCCCTGTCCCAGATTTTTTGGAGCGTGTTGCAAGCAAAAAAATAAATAAAGTTATCAGTGTGGACATAAAATATCTTGTCTTTGCAGTGTATTCAGTTGAATACAAGTTCAAATCATTGTATTCTGTTTTTATTTACATGTTACACAACGTCCCAACTCCATGTGCATTGGGGTTGTATTTCTGAACAGACCAAATCAACTGGCAGCTGTTTTGAATTGTGGATATATGTATATTTGACAAACTTGTTGATTTCTGTTCATTTTTAAGTTTAAGATATCTAGCTAAACACGGTGGTCCGACCTATCTGACATTTCTGCGTTTTTTGAGAAACCAAATCTAGCGTTACAAACGACATCTCACATTTCTTAAGTCTGTGGCCCCAACAAGTAAATTAGGTCTCCAAACTGACGTTAAAGTGTCGTTAATAATGAGATGTGAGTGTGTATAATGGTCCATAAGCTACACACAGACACACTAAAGCACACACCCACACAAACGAAAAATGAAACAATTCCATATACACACACACTCCTGCGCTGTGTCATCTCATTTCAACAGATGACGATGCAAACAAAAAAAGGAAACTACCAGACAGTCCGTGTTCTCTCTGAAGGAGAATCTGAGCCCAGACATATACGGTGTGTATAGCTTTTGTCTTTAATAATCATATTAATACTGATCATTCTTATCGTTGAACTTTCACACAGAACACGAATATTGCGCAGCGATAAAGATATCTATTCTTTCTCCACAATGACCGACGGGGAATATCAAACATCACTACGGAAGCTCTGTAGTCCAATTCAAGACAGCAAATTCTTTATTTCTTTCAACCTTGACAAAGGCAGTGCATATCAGATCCTCTCCTTGGGTTCTTACCTTAACTAAATTACAGTGATTTCTTTGTAATTTCTTAGTTTATTAAAATCAAAGAAGAAATGAAACCACTGTGAGCGGAAGCAGATACGTTGGTGTTGTTATTCACTGCAGTTTGCCTTCATGTTTTTCTTACTTGTCTGCCCTTCAAACGTGCACACGCTTCCTTATTAATCTGGCTCACACACACACACACACACACAGTCAAACATATGGAGCATGACTGAGGTGACTCAGCAGAAAGCATCCATCTTAGCGCCCCCCTCCCGTGTCTTCACACATGTGGAGCCTCCTTCTTCTTCCTCTTCATCTTCAGACCGCAGCAGCCGGAGTCTCTTCCTGCAGACCGTCCACATGTCTTACACATCACTAATGCTGCTGGCCGCTGTGTGCGCGCCATGTTGGCCCGGTCACCGAGGAAGTGTTTTATATGGTTACTGGAACACGTTGGAGTGAGTGTGTGTCTGTGTCTGCTATGGCGTGTGACAGCCATGTCCTAAAAATGACATTCCCATACAATTGAACTGCGATCTCAATTATGTTTCGAGGGAAACATATTTTCTCCTGGATTACTGTTTGTTTTGGACGTGTCACAAATACAAATGTTGACATATTTTAACTTATGTACTTAAGTTAACTTTTATGTAACATATTCAACTTATCTGCATAACTTTAGCAACATATCAAACTTATTTCAACCAAAACCATCGTTTCCTTAACCTGACTCTGCCAGATTTATTGATTCGCATGATTCTCATTTGCTCAGCAAATCCATCTGGGAACTCTTGATTGGAGCTCTTTTGGGAAGGGGCGAAAATACTGGGTGCTGATTGGATAAACCATCTGACTTTCACCAACATACGGACCAAATTAACCGATCAGATCAACGCATAACCAATGCAAATTTACAGATAAAAGGCACAATTTCAGGTGCCCGGTCCATATTCCAACAGAAGGATCCAAGAGAAAAAGCACTCGATAGCTGCGTTCATCTCATCCGCGGAAGCTGCCATGTTGTTTACACTGAACAGTCGCTTCTCGTTTCTTCACACTTAAACTAGCCTACAAACCAACGCTGATTGGTTTGGTCGCCGCAGGTTACCAGACTGATCTGCGAGTAAAATACTATGGAGCTTGCAAGATCAGGATGGTCACACGAGGCTATCTTTTCCTGAGCCTAACCAAGAAGTTTTGTTTGAATTCACAACGTTAACCATACAGTATGTTTAAAACATGTGCACCAGCTCAGGCTGTTGTCATGCATTTTTCGTACAGTAACAAGTAATGCACAGTAATTTGTGTGTATTCCACATATTTACTTTGAGTGTAGTCCACATATAAACAGCAGGAGATGTAGTATAATACAGTGAATCTCTGCTTAAGGGGGCCAAATCACAGGACTTTAACCTAGGTGGGCAGGTTTCACTTCGTTTGCTGTTTTTGTGCAGAGCTTTTCGTACCAAAACCAAAGAACCTGTTGATGAGGATACGTTGACCAGTTGCTGGTATGAGGATGTTATGTGACCAACCCTCAAAACATAATAGATAATGCCGTTTAGTTGTATGGTAACATAATAATTTTGGAGACAGGGTTGGGTGGGGATGTTTAACAGCCTCAAAATCATCATTTTAATGTTGTTTTGTTAATTTATTAACTGTCACTAAGAGTCTCAGACATTAGCTGCACACGTTTTAAACGTTTTGCAACCAGGGTTCTTATAAATCTCTCTCTCTGTGACGACAATGTTCCTATAGAGCTCACCGTACATACAGTATGGTGCTACTATGAACATTTACCAGCTTGATCATTGTTTCAACCCTCAGGGACAGCCTCTCCCTGCAGGCTGTCAGTCAGAGTCAGCTCGTTAATGAGATCCAGTTCACCTGGTCTGAGAGTATTTGAGCCAGCAGCTTCTCTCCCTCTGGATTTTGTTTGCTGAAGTTAAATCAACCTCACAGCATCAACTCTCAGCTCATGTTTTGACCTTTAGTGTGCAGTTTGATTTGCATTTTGTTCTCTTAAGAAAAGATAAGATATGCCTTTATTAGTTCCACTGAGGGGAAATTTCGTATTCACAGCAGCAAAGTGGATAGCACACATAGAGGAAGCATCAATAAGAAACAATAAATTGTAGAAAAAATATAGAACAGGGAGCACAGGGAGATATAAAAATATAAGGAACAATATATAAACACTGTTTAAGTATTTTAAATTTACAAATGTACACTAAGGAACAGAGAAAAACAAAAGTATTGCACATTATGAATTAAATCGTCAAATAAAGTCCTGTCTTCTCTCTTTGTTTCCTTGAGAGTGGGCATTACATCATCCCAGGAAGAGAATATAATCTCATTAGTGATAATAGTGCTTCACGCAGCATTAAAATGTACTTTGAAATATTTGTGCTTCTGCACAACAAATGAAGGGTGGTTGAGTCACCGTGCTTGAGTGCAACCACCTGTTGGGGACAGACAGAGACTGAAAACAACAAGCTCCTGTCTTTATAATGTGAAGGGAAAAAACACAGAAACACTTTCTGTAAATCATGTCATTAAATATAAAACTCATTTTAAATGAAAACTTCATTTTGATTCGTCACAATTGTTTCTCTACATTCTTCTGTAGGATGTCGTTGTTTTGGTTGTTTTACCATCATATCTCGTGTGTTTTGTATGCTTTTAAATAGGCATTAAATGCTCGGTTTTAAGGTCCCATCACATCCTATCAGATAGTTCACAGCAAGCTGTATCTGATGCTGCATAAATTCACTTATTGCATATCAATTGTTTTGGCCCACATGGGATTTGTAACATGGCGTTAGGATGCAACTGCCATGCTGTCCATGTAGAGAGAGACGCTGATTCGTTAGAAAGGTTATTTGTTAGCATTTACCCTAAAAACAATGCAGGTAAAGAAATCATTTGGAGGCCTTCAGG
Organism: Echiichthys vipera; assembly: GCF_963691815.1. Lineage (NCBI taxonomy): Eukaryota > Metazoa > Chordata > Actinopteri > Perciformes > Trachinidae > Echiichthys > Echiichthys vipera. The sequence continues at coordinate 6,673,213 of NC_139833.1, forward strand.
TGCAAAATTCTTGAACAAAATTACAGATATAAAGCTTAATGCCGGAAATAAACTGGAAACAGCTATAAAGGTTTTGTGTCACTCTGAGCAATAAAATAAAACACACCCTCTTGGTAGAGTTTAACTTAAAGCTCATGAACACACTAAAGTGGAAAGAACGACTTCCAAACTCTGGAAATTGGTGTTAAATGCAACAAAAACATTTCACCCGTAGACCGCCACTGTGAAAGACCTGTTGATTAATTATTGCTCTTCATGTTGTGAATGTTTAAAATTCTCTGTAAAAAAAGTATTTTTACGTTTCAATGTGAAGTGGATCTGTGGGGCCGAGGAAATGCTAAACAAATGCTAATGCTAAAGTCTGAACACGGCTGTAGTTTGTGACAAATACCAGCTACAGTCAGGAGCTGCACAGCTACACACACACACGCTATTATTAATAAGTGTCCCTTTTTGCCATAGCCTTAGGATCAGGACATCAAGTTTAAGTGTGTGTGTGTGTGTGTGTCTGTGTGTGTGTGAGAGATCAAAGTGTTCAAGCTCGCAAGCCCCCATCATCTATATCCTCCTGTCATTCTCTCTATCTGTGCATCTGTCTCGCTCTCTTCAGCACCTGCCTATTACAGGGTGGCAGGGTTAATAACAGGTTGGTCGTGTGTGTGTGTGTGTGTGTGTGTGTGTGTGTGTGTGTGTGTGTGTGTGTGTGTGTGTGTGTGTGTGTGTGTGTGTGTGTGTGTGTGTGTGTGTGTGTGTGTGTGTGTGTGTGTGTGTGTGTGTGTGTGTGTGTGTGTGTGTGTGTGTGTGTGTGTGTGTGTGTGTGTGTGTGTGTGTGTGTGTGTGTGTGTGAGAGAGAGAGGATGACAGGAAATGACAGAGCACCTCCAGGAAGAAGAGAGAGCGTTTCTGTAGTTTAGTTGTTGTGACCGACCTGATTACACTGAGGTTTCTTTGGACCAACGTCTCAGCACACAGAAGTATTTTAGTGTTCTTCCAGCTTTGGGTCAACAGTTTGTGTTTCTCCCTTTCCAGTTTCAACAATTGGTACGTTTCCATTGGGGTAAAATATGTCCGCTCGGAAAGTTTCAAGCCACATCTTCTCAAATGGCCGACTCCGCATGTGACGTATCATTCAGAATGGGTTTTGATCGCCTGTGATCAGCTGATCAGTCATACAGCGGTGCGCCGCTCATCCTCCAAGTGAGAAATACAGAATAGTTTCAGTTTGATTTAAGGTGGCCTGTATGATTCACGTCAACTTATGTACAAGTTACTTGAAAGAAAACGATCCAACTTAAAAAATTCTGGGCGCTGTAAAAGTGTGTTGACAGGCTGTCAACCCGCCTGCAGTACGGTGTGTGTGTGTGTGTGTGTGTGTGTGTGTGTAAATGGGAGGGAGCATGCAGCAAAGGGCCACAGGTCCGAATCCAACCCGGCCGCTGCAGTACTCATTTTAACGAGCCCGTGCAAACATGTGCGTGCACAGATCATCTTCTGCGCTGCGTTCTGCTACACCACTGGATCAAAGTGTCTACTCTGCTGTACTACCACACATCACATCCCGCTGAGAGTTCCATCCAATCAGCATCAGGCTTCTCTCGGGGCCAACAAACGGCCGCTTGAGCGACTCACATGCAAATTAGGGGCGTTTGGGCGAGATAGACCCACCTCATTCCGAGTATTTGAGCCTAATGGAAATGGACCTAAGCACCAAGCAAGCTCCATGAACAAATGGTTTTCCCAGTTTGGTGTGGACACCTCAACCCCATCCAACACCTTTGGGATGAACGGGCCCAGACCTGATCACCCTTCATCAGTGTTGGACCTCCTGTGGCTGAACGGGAGTCAATCCCTTCAACATCTGATGGAAAGAGCTGTTCATGTATAGTGTATGCTTTGGCACCATGTTTTAGATGTTTTTGGAATGACAGGTGGGACTTTCATACACGGGTCAAAACATCAACAGGTTTCTATTGTGTTACAAAAACCTCCGCACGACAGTTCCTATGGCAGCTTTTTAGAAATGTCACGATCTATTAAATCAAATCAAGTTTATTTATAAAGCACATTTAAAAAATAACCGGAGTTGACAAGAGCTGTGCAATCAGATAACATAATAAAACAACATAACCAAAAGCAGCTGAGATAACACTACACACCATCCCATGCACAAGTAAATAAATAATGGAACAGATGGGAAATATAAAACACGAAAAAGTGAGTCCTTAAGGGACACTCAAAGGCCTGAGAAAATATGTGAGTCTTGCGTTGGGCCTTAAACTTCTTTTTTTTTTTTATTTCTAACACACGCTGGTCAGAACTGAAGCCACTTGAAACTGTGAATCAGTTCACACCAAATACATTAAGTGACCACATTTCTCTTACAGTTTTTTTTTATTGCTTTGACGCAGTGGTCGACTCAAAACCCACATTTTTCAGAACTGTTAACACAAAGGCCTAAACAGTGGCACCAATAGTCAAAATGACTTATTTTGCCTGCAAAAGGCTCTATCTCCGCCAAAACATTTAAAACATGGACCAAAAGCAAATTTTGCCCTTAAAAATCACAACTTGCACACAAGTGCATAAGCCCTTCCAATCAGTCATTAGACAAGGGGCATCAAAATACAACATTCAGCTCTCAATGTGAATCAGTGCTGCATTACTGGTCAGCAGCTTACATATCAGTGCCAATTTGCTTTCTTACAAAACATAGATCCAGAATCACATACAAGGACTTTTCAAATTTTATTGAATGCAGTATTCATTCTTTTTTTTTTGAGATTGTGGCTAAGAAATGAAATATTCCAACAGAAACCACATATAGAGTATGAAAATCCATGACTGTGTAAGACATAAGGAAAATAAAAATAAAAATTCTGTACAATTAAAAAAAAAATCTCTTCTGGTCAATTCTCTCTTGACGAATGGGCCACATGGCCTCATCTACATCGCACTCAATGTTTTCTCTCGCGATGCACCTCGGGAAGAATCTTCTTGCATGCCTGATCCAGCCTTGGCATGCCTCTGCATCGATATCTTGGGCAGCAGCGGTCATTGCATCGATCAAGGGCATCTGGTCATAGGAGCGATGATCGTAAACCTTCCATCTCCATGCACTGAAGAATTCCTCTATAGGGTTTAAAAATGGAGAGTATGGAGGAAGGAATTGTGTCATCGTCCTCGGGTGCCCTGCAAACCACTCATTCACCATACGAGAGTGGTGGAAGGCCACATTCTCCCAGATTATTACAAACAGAGGCATGCCAGGCCTCAACAGCCCTCTCTCCTGAGGAGGGATGAGCCTGTCATGCAGGGTGTTCAAAAATGCAATGAGGCGCTCACGATTGCAGGGGCCAATAGTTGGAACAAGGCAGAGGACACCATCATTAGAAATAGCAGCACACATAGCAATGTGTGCGCCCCTCTGCCCTGGAACTGTAATAGTGGCCCTATGCCCAATGAGGTTCCTCCCACGTCGCCTCACTTTACAGAGGTTGAAGCCGGCTTCATCCACATAGATGAAAACATGATGTGCCCCCTCAGCTTCAAGCTCCATGATACGCTAAAGAAAAAAAAGAAAAATTACAATTACATACAGTAAAAGTAACTCCAGTTTACTGTAACTGCATGATATGCCAAGGCATGAGAGTATACCTAGTACTGTAACGTGTCCTTACCTCCACATATTGGCATCTGGCCTCCTTCGCAGCATCTGAGTTCCTCTGGAAGGGAACTGTGTAGAGCTGTTTCATTGCCATATTGTTCCTTCCAAGCACACGGGTTATTGTGGTCTCACTCAAAGTATCTATATTTCTAAATACCCCCTGATCTGCAATCACTGCTTCCCTGATTTCCCGCAGCCTAATGGCGTTATTTGCCAGAACCATGTTCACAATGGCTGCCTCCTGCTCAGCATTCAGAAGTCTTCGTCTACCACCACCGACCGGTAGCCTTTCGATTCTATAAACAATACATGACATGTGGAAAAAATGACATTGAATACTGTATATCACTACGGATATATCTGTATATACTGTATAAGCGACATTACCTGTTCTCCCGTCAAAAAGTTCTGACAATGGATGAAACCGTGTTTCTATTGAGAACAGGTTGGACTCTTTGTCCAGCCTCTCTAAATGAAAGACCATGATTTACCACATGATCAATCAAAGTTGCCCGAATTTCATCAGTAACTTGAGCCCTTCCAGCTACACCTCCACCTCCACCTCGCACATGGACTCCTCTTCCTCTGACTCCTCTTCCCCTGAGCCCTCTTCCTCGGACTCCTCTTCCCCTGAGCCCTCTTCCTCTCACTCTCATCTGCCTTAGACCATCCATGCTTGCAAGTTACAACACACAACATGGTACCTTTTAAGCCTGCAGACTGATTGCAAATTGAAAAGTTGTGTGAGACAGTGTCAAACAGGTGCTTCAGTGATTTCATACTGGTCAAGAAGTGTCTAAGAGATGGGAACATATATGTTCTGTTTGGTTACCACAGCTAAAGCAATGGAGTTTGGACTGCTTGAATGACATCTGCGTTAACTGATTTGCAAAAGGGTGCAGTGGAAAGTGTGTCAAAACAATGACAATGGGTTAACTCATTTGCAAGAGGTGTCTTTTGATCTGTTGAGAGAGGGATGATGAAGACTGAGAGGTCACCAATTTCTTCAACCAGGTCAAAGCGATCAAAATAAACTGTAATCCAATTTTTCTTCAAATGCACACACACTGATTTCAAAACGGTTTACATAAAACAATGGCACGTTTCATGAATTTATGCAGTAACCATATTGAAATATATAGAAAATCTTATCGGAATCAACACAATAAAATTAATAATAATCACTCTAAACACAGCTGATCTGAAAAATAAGAACTTATGGCCAAGTAAAGACAAGTCAAGTCAGTCAGTTTTTTATTGTCAAAAATTGCAATATGCATGACATACAAAATGCAAAAAATGAAATTACAGTCCTCTCAGACCCAGTGCAAACGGCATATTAATAATTAAAAATAAAAATAGACTAAAGAATTAACAATTTTATATATACAACATAATAAAAATAATAAAAATATACAAAGAGTAAAAAATGTAAAGTGACAAGTGAAAATGACAGTGGTATGAATCAGAATAAGATAATAATAATAAATAGACAGTTACAATGCAATGACATTTGTTGAATTGAGGTAGAGCGGTATTGTTTATTAAGGTGAGGTAGTGCAGTGAAGTGCAAATAGCAGTTCGAGTCCGAGTTCAGATGTGATGTGTGTGTGTGTGTGTGTGTGTGTGTGTGTGTGTGTGTGTGTGTGTGTGTGTGTGTGGGGAGGGGGGGTAGGGGGGGCATGTAAAGACAAGAGAGTGAAGTCCAGTATGAATGACAACACATTTGTTGTCAGTGTTTTTGTCCAACGAGTTGATTTTGAGACATGAATGAAGTGTTTTGGTGGTTTGAGTGAGTAGAGGGGACATCAACTGTTTGGGCCAATAAGAACTGACTGGTGCTTGTTAGCAATTGGAAAAAAACATATTTGACAAACGATGAGCACTTCCCAAAGCTTTTATTTATCACGGTAGGTGACAGTGACCAAAGTCTAGGCAACAGAACGTGACGGTTCAGATTAGGCACCAAAGGGACTCTGCCAATATTAGAAAAAAGGCTGTGGTTTGTCTTGGTATTTCCACGACATGAGCGCACGGTCCCCCGGGTGAAAGTCCTGTGTTATGACTCATCCACCACCCCGACCGGGAGGAGGGTCGAGGAGGTCGATGTATGTCCCTATATGGTACGAATTACCGTGCATTACTTTTCATAGTTATACGTATGTACGAACAGTGGATGAGGACAGGCCATTTGTGCTGAGTGCTCTGTGTGTGTGTGTGTGTGTGTGTGTGTGTGTGTGTGTGTGTGTGTGTGTGTGTGTGTGTGTGTGTGTGTGTGTGTGTGTGTGTGTGTGTGTGTGTGTGTGTGTGTGTGTGTGTGTGTGTGTGTGTGTGTGTGTGTGTGTGTGTGTGTGTGTGTGTGTGTGTGTGTGTGTGTGTGTGTGTGTGTGTGTGTGGATGGAGGGGAAGTTGGGTGGTTTAGGGGTTACATTGCAAAAGGGACATTTTTCTTTGAGAGACAGAAGAAGAAGAAAGTGAAGAGGAGAGAGAAGAAGACAAAGAGAGAGTGGGGGAGGGATTACTTTGGACTTTTGTTTTTACAAGAAAATTAAGAGGGTTAAAGAAAGAAGCAGGAGATAAAAGACAACAGACATTTAATGCATCACATGAGTGTGTTTGGTGAGAAACATAGAGAACTTTGAATCATTACAAACTTCAAAGAACGTCTCCCTCGTTTAAAAATGGACGTCCATCCTCCGTCCTCTGAGAGAGAAGAGAGAGAGAGAGGACCACAGGGGTAGCGTGTGTGTGTGTGTGTGTGTGGGGGGGGGGGGTTGTGAGTGTGTCACACTGCCAGTAACAGAGACAAAGAAGTTGCTGATTGTCAACTTGTTTTATTAGAGGAAAAGAGGAACTCGCTCCTCACTGAAATCTAATTACTAAGTGGTTAAGTTTTAACCCCCCTTCTGCATTAGAATTTGAATTCTTAATTTCATATAGACAGGGGCGGCACGGTGGTGTGGTGGTTAGCACTGTCACCTCACAGCAAGCGGGTTCCTGGTCCGAATGCCTGCTGGGTCCCTTCTGTGTGGAGTTTGCATGTTCTCCCCGTGTCTGCGTGGGTTTTCTCCGGGTTCTCCAGCTTCCTCCCACAGTCCACGTGCACGTGTTAATTGATGACTCTAAATTGCCCGTAGGTGTGAGTGGTTGTCTGTCTCTGTTCGATAGACTGGCGCCCTTCCAGGGTGTACCCCTCCTCACGCCTGCGACTCCCTTAGGGACAAGTGGTTGAAGATGAATGAACGAATTAATTTCATATAGACACTTTTGTAATATGCAAAACTGGGTATCTCCAGCTTTTGTTAGCGGACCCAGACTCATACTTGCCAACCCTCATGACTTGCCCTCTCTCAGTATCCTCCTAGGGTCACAATTCATTTCTGGCACAGTGTGATGCATGTTCATCTGTGAGTTAAGTGGATGTGTTGCTGGTGTGTAAAATTATACATCAACAAGGAAAAAAATATTAATTACGTACTCGATTCGATTGTATCAGAGTCGGATGGCGTCAGGGAAGATTCATGCATTGCTACGAGCCTTAGGACTCTAAAGGTCTGCACCAAATGTCGTTTCCTCTCAGTGGGTGAGAATGAGAGCACAGCCCACAGAGGGCAGTGACATGCACAGACTCTGTATGAAATAATTAATAAATGAAAACGGATGAATTTTAGTTTACGCTGTGATAAAAGTGAAAGGCTAGAAGCCACAGCATGAAGCAGGTTTAATTATTCTCATTATCTGTGTTACGGTGGACTTCAGAGCTGAAGAGGAAACAGCCATCGACTGCAGAAGGTCGGCAACAGTGACTTTGGGAAATAAACTTGAAACAGGTTTTGACTGAATGTTGCTCTGCGTGAAGGGACAGACTGACGGAACAGCTGATCTTCCACTGGGGCATTAAACAGGAGTCAGTCATTTTAATATCTAATATTTTAATACCAAACCTACGTGTCACTCAAATTTAAAACCTGAAATTTAGAGAATAAAAGGAAAACGTTTTGACTTTATACTCCCCAAACTTTAGGTTTTCGTTTCCATAGCAACAGCCTCCAACAGTGACTGATACAAAGTTGATGTGTGAACATCTGGTGTCGAATGAATGTGATGATGTTTCATTTTAGCCCCGAGGTAGTTCTGAGGTTTGTGTTTGTGTACGGCGCGTGGGCCCGTTTCACAAAACTACCTTTTTAAAACACATCTTTGAAGGCTTTCCAAGAACTGAACACAAAAGCAGTTTCACTACTACTTTAGAGAAACTTTAAAGATACATTTAAGGGTGCTAAATGTGAAGCAAAGTGTCTGGAAGGCCTAAAAACAGCCCGGAGGCCTGTGATATGACATGGAAACAAGCATGTTTCGATACAGATGTCATAGTGTCATTACCAGTAACTTGTGCTGGATCATTCTCTCTGTTCGTCCACTTGTTTTGTTTTTTTATCTTTGGATCGCTCTCTCTCTCTCTCTCTCTCTCTCTCTCTCTCTCTCTCTCTCTCTCCTCTCTCTCCTCTCTCTCTCTCTCTCTCTCCTCTCTCCCTCTCTCTCTCTCTCTCTCTCTCTCTCTCTCTCTCTCCTGCAGTTTGTGTTATCATCACACTGCCGTTTAAGATGTTTTAACTGCAGGAACACACACTTACAGTATGTTGTCATTTTCTCTTGTTGCACATGTTCCCCCCTGTCCCAGTCTGCGTTGTGTTATCTGTGTGTGCCTGTGCGTGTGTGTGTGTGTGTGTGTGTGTGTGTGTGTGTTTGGCTTCAGAGGGGGAACTCACTCATGACTTCCTCTTCATCACTAACCACTCTCATCTGTTGATCTTCTTGATCTCTGCTCTGCTGCTCTGATACACAGCAGAGCGCTGCGGCCCCCCTGAGACGCTTTAGGCGTGTGTGTGTGTGTGTGTGTGTGTGTGTGTGTGTGTGTGTGTGTGTGTGTGTGTGTGTGTGTGTGTGTGTGTGTGTGTGTGTGTGTGTGTGTGTGTGTGTGTGTGTGTGTGTGTGTGTGTGTGTGTGTGTGTGTGTGTGTGTGTGTGTGTGTGTGTGTGTGTGTGTGTGTGTGTGTGTGTGTGTGTGTGTGTGAGACTGTGGTTTCACGGAATCAGGCAGGACAGTAGGGGCTTGAATGGAGTTGGAGGGCATATTTTGCGGTCTGAGCCGATGGTAAAAGTGTGTGGGTGTGTGAGTGTGTGTGCGCGTGTGTGTGTGTAAGAGGAAGAATGGTTTCGCGGAATCTGCTAGAAATCAGCTGGAAATCAGCTGTGTCCGGTAATTTTTTTTTTCTATTATTGGAAACAAACAAGAGTGTTTAACAGTTGCTATGGAGACGCGAACAAAACTGTTGATGAAGAAAACCTTCCTTATACTAACTATTACATTCTGACACAAATTACAAACAACTGTCCCCTCTGTTGTTTAAGCCTAAACTGATACATTAAAGAAAAAGTTTTTTTTATTGAATTCCTCCCTGATATCAACTACTGTCCGTGCAGCCACAGCCTGGTGCTAAATAAATGTGTCACAGCCCTGAGCGTTTGATACCGACGCACAAGACGAGCGTGAGCGTCTGTTTAAACCCACTCTTTCTACTGTAATTAGAAAGAGTGTGAAGAAGAGTATTTGCAGATTATTACACTCAAGTGCTCCAGAATAAAGTCACTTATCAAAGCTCTGGTGGGCGACACGGTGATGTGGTGATTAGCACTGTCCCCTCACAGTGAGAGTGAGAGGGTTCTGGTATGAATCCCGGCTGGGGCTCTTCTGTGTAAAGTTTGCATGTTCTCCCCGTGGTCTGCCTGGGTTTTCTCCGGTTCTCCGGTTTCCTCCCACAGTCCAAAGACGTGCAGGTGGTAGGTTAATTGATTTCTCTAAAATTGCCCGTAGGTGTGAATGGTTGCCTGTCTCTCTCCCGTCTCTATGTGCCCGTCGATAGACTGGCGTCCTGTCCAGGGGGGTACCCGCCTCACGCCCGATGTCAGCTGGGATCGGCTCCAGCCCCCCCTGCGACCACGACTGGGACAAGTGGTTGAAGATGGATGGAAAGATGAAGATGAATCAAAGCTCCTGTATAGCCCTACACGTCCAATACATGAAGCTCAACTACTACAGTCGCTGCAGTCTTGACTTGAAGCAAAGCAGGCTGACCTTGAGTCACCACTTAATATTAGTCCAGTCATTTTAAGCCAAAATAGGGGTCAACATTGAACTAACTGCAACAGAAGCAACTGATTGTGTATCCTCAATATGTCCCGAGTAAGGGAAAAAGGCTGTAGAATCCCAATATGGGAAAGTTTAAGAAAAGACCCAAATATTCCTTATGTTTTCACCTTTTCATTATTTTCTCACGAATAGAAAAAAAAAAGAACCTTCAGATATCACCATGAAAATTACTGAGCTGACAACTTACACATGGGCAAACGGGGCATAATCGAATTATGTATGTGCTGATTTTTATGAATGCCACAACGGATGTAAACACTGGGTATAGCCAGGTGAAAATCAAATCAAATCAAATCAACCTTTATTTATACAGCGCTTTTCATTCAGAAAAGTATCGCAAAGTGCCTTACAGAGATGTACAGACAAAGCGAACATCAAATAAAATCAGGAGAAGAAAGTTAAAATAACCCAACCCTTCCACCCCCACAGTCATGCACAGAGACATACACACATATGTTGATGCGTACATGAACTGATGAAGCCTCTTGGATGAGAGGTGAAATGTCTTCCTAGACAAATAACCAAGTCCAGTTGCTTTAAACTGAAATTGCTTTGGGGACGTCCTCACATACAACTCCCTTAGGTAATGTCTAGATACTTGGTGGTTTGCAGTACATCGCTCACAGACTGTTCCCAAATTTGTGAAATATTCCTTGCAAACCTTAAAATCAAGAAGGCCTTACCGGATGAAATAATTACACATTTTAAAATACAAACAATATAATCAACTCTTCCACTCAGACATCCAGAGACTCAGGGAGAGAAGTTGGAAACCTCATCACCTGCGAACAATTTACCTTCGACTCATTCCATCCAAACACCTCACCGCGCATGTCCCCTCTCTCCTCAGCGCGTCGTACAGTACAGGGTCAGGACGGGACGGCGGCTCTGGGAAATCCCGTAAAAGAGTGTGTGTCAGCGAGATGAGAGAGTGAGACAGACTCTTCATCACTGCGTCTAGATCTGTAGTGTGTATAAAAACACACAAACACACACATACAAACACATACTATACCCCCACGCCGAGCCCGGGGTCTTGACTCAACACTATAAACCGCCGTCCCATCATGCTGGCGGCAGCATCAGTGGTGAGGAGCCTGATGTGATGACATGATGTGACATCACTCACACAACACACACACACACTTTGAATTAGCAGACAGCTAGTGTGACGAGACGTGTGTGTGTGTGTGTTAGAGAGAGAGAGAGAGAATTTGTACACACCTGCGGGGAGGGGGGGGGGGGCTATAAATAATGTCTGTAATTATGTACACACACAAATCCCACACTGTCTCACACTGCAGAGTTAATTCCGTGAAACGGGGCTTGCTCACATCGAGACACACACACACACACACACACACACACACACACACACACACACACACACACACACACACACACACACACACACACACACACACACACACACACACACACACACACACACACACACACACAACACACCACCCCGAGGCCTGTCTGACAGCACAGTTTAGTGGTCTCATTAGCAGCGGTGGAATGCCAACAGATAATTAACCAGGAGAGATGAAGAGAGAGAGGGAGGGCAGAGTGTCAGCAGTAAAACACAGAAGAGAGAGATGTTCTTTATGAGATGGATAAAGTGAAAAGACACCAGAGGGGAAGGAAGCTGACTTTGTCTTGTCTACGGTTCAAACGTTAAAAAAACAATTTACTTTCACACCGTCCTGTACCGGGGAGGAACGCAGTCAGGTGCAGAATGAAGGGCCAAACCCTTCTATCCCCATACACAACATTTCATATCTCGACAATGATATATATATATATATATATATATAGCATGTTTTCTGTTAATTCACTGAATAATCTATATTTAATTTGTAGTATACTCCTGTGTCATTTAAATACTTTAGTGCAAATTCAATATAATGTGCACATAGAAACCATTTGGGTCGGGCCAGGCTGTAATTTAAGAAGAAGAAGAATTACTTTATTAATCCCGCAACGGGAAATTAAAATTTTTTCACTCTATTATTATTCATGTTACACACACAGGCCCGAAATACACACACATGCACAAACAGGACCTATATACATGCAATTAATGGAGAGGTGTCAGAGCGAGGGGGCTGCCTAAAACCGGTGACCCTCCGGTTCCCAGCCAAGTCCACCTATGGACTGAGCTACTGCCGCCCCATTTCTTTAAATCAGGTTTGAATCAGATTTGGTTTGCGCAAGTTCCTGGTGTGTGTTTTTTTTGTTTGTTTTTTAATTAAACACTGACCTTACAGTCTGTGTAATGTAATAGTTAATAATTAGTAATTACTCATACAGTCCATCAATTAATCGGATAATACATTAGTAAATATAAAAAAGATTAAATATGACAGCTTAATTCAAATGAACAAAAATGTCTCTCCTTGCTTTCGAAATATCTATATTTTTATTGCTTAAATTGCATGAAATAATGTCAAAAACAAAACCCATTTAGTGCATTTAAGTGTCATATTTATGCAATATACAAGTGCTATGGACAAGTGTCGCCGCGTGGTTGGGGGCTCGGGTCGAGCTTGGACAAAACTATTTTTTGGGCCTGTGTGTGTGTGTGTGTGTGTGTGTGAGTGTGTGTGTGTGTGTGTGTGTGTGTGTGTGTGTGTGTTCACGGTGATGATGATGACGATCAAACCTCTGCACTAATTATGTCCGAAGCAACAGACCAGTTAAACGTGTCCGTCTAGTTGTCTGGATCAAATAAATCCTGATTTAACGCGTCAGTTCACCTAAATTACAAATAAAGCAAATATCTTCTCACTTTCCAAGATCTCCAGAAACAGCGGTCGTTAATCCACATCCGTTACTGTCAACAGTTTTTCCATGAACTTCTTTGGACTGAAGCAGCAGTTCCTGTGAAACACCTTCACAGCCTGTTCTTTTGTAATATGGAGTAACATAATATAAACAGCTGTTTGTGTTAAACGTGTCATTTTGTTTTGATAGTGGCACTGAAACTCAGGTGATGTATTGTTACCAGAACTGAAAGACAAAGTCCTTTTAGTCCTCACCTTGGTGGAAAGTGAAGGTGACGGGATTATGGTCACACACACACATATTTCAAATGAGAGATGAATTTACCTGGAGTGTAAAAAGATCAATAATAATCCAGTCATATGCTTAATACTTCACAAACAGGGTGTTTCTAAAACCTTATTTCTTCAATGTATCACGACTTTAACTCTTTCCCCAAGAAATCAGATGCACAAATGGTCATTTTGAGGGTGAAGTGTTCCTTTAAATACCCATCGTGCCGTTTTTTTCTCCGCAATCAATAAGTAGATTCTCTGAGGATGAAATATTGGAATCAGCTCACTTTTATTTAAGTCATTCTGATTAACAGTGCAGGTTGAATCTTTCAAGTGTCATCTTATTTCAGTATGAACAGATGTAAAAAAAACAAAAGACAAGATACTGATGTATGATGCAAACTTTGCTCAAAAGCAACAACAATGATTGATTAATTACAGTCTCAAAGTAATCCCATCTGGACGGCTCAAAAAGCCATGAATGCTTTTTCCAGTTTTGTTTCTGCTCACAAATTATAATTTGACAATGAAAACACATGTTGGACATGTCAACCAGCCTGCAGACTTGACGCTAATCTCGCCGGCTGTCTCATTATCTAAGCCGAGTTCTTAAAACGAAACAAAACCAGATGCTCGTTTAAGTTTGGCTGCAGACAAAGAGGCTCGAGCCAAATCTGACACAAACACACAGTAAAAACGGCTGAACTTTTTGTTGAATTGATTGAGAGAAATCAACACCTGCTATTGAAAACATGTTTATTTCCCATGACCCCCTTTGTTTCAGCCTCGTAAACAAAAAAAATAGCTGGTTCAAGCCAGAAAACATGCCCGTGAAAATCCCACATTAACAACATAATAAGTTAAAAACAAAAGAACGTCATGTCACTTCCAATGTTTGTGTTTGACGGTTGTAGAATCCCATCACCCATGACAGGAGCAAGGGACCGTCACGGGACAATTACGGTTTGTTTCGACGGTGAAAGTAAGTAGTGTGAAACTGGAATTTCTCTGAAGATGGAAAATGAAAAATATAAATGGAGTTAGACTATAGTTAGTTGAAGTTACAGTTGTTATTCAGGAACAGTCCCAGGTGATTAGTACATCCAGACACCGAGTGTGCTGGGAGAAACCAAAGTCACCAGTCACCTGTTTCAAAGCAGCTCGTCCTCTTCTTATCCCAGCGCACTTTGTCAAATGAAGCCAAATGTTAATGCGCGCACCTAACGAACCGAAAATCCTGCGTAAAAAGTCAAAAACATGATGGAAACTCCGATTTTGGCAGGGACGACGAGGATGGACGATGAAAATGCATGAACGCGGTAACTAAGGCAACTTCAGCAGGACTGGAAACGCCGCCATCCCCAGATCCCAAACAATCCCCGTCGACGGACAGTCTTATCTCGGACTAGACGAGGAGGAAGGTGTATGGCAGGATGGAAAAACAGGGGATGGGTTCACCTCCTCTCCTCCCGCGGAGAGTTTGTTTGTTCGGAGAGGAAAAGAAGGAGCTCCTCTGCTCGTTCGACCCCCTCTTCACCTCAAGAGATTTTTCTTTTGGGAGCAGAGGAGGAAGAGAAGATCTTTTCACCCTCTCGTCCTGTAACCACGTTTTCTGAGGGGGGAAAGGGGGAGTAGCAAGTCGAGGTCGGAGGATTAGAAATATAAACAAGATGGAAAAAGGAGGTTTGTTAAATACCTCCTTCGCATCCTTTTGTTCGTCTTTATCAATATGATTCTGGTCTTCTCCTCAAAGAGTCTGTTAGTTCAGTTGTTTCCACGTTTCCCATAGCTACCCAGGCAAGGTCAGCCGGTCGGTCGTCACGGTGATGTTGAGGTGCGGTGGGGGTGGCCTCAGTCGGAGGGGACGGGATGACGCAGATGTGCAGGAAGTTGTCGGGGTGGCTGAGGTGTTCGCTGAGCACTGCAGAGGCGTCTCCAGCAGCGGTTCGATACCTGGATCACCACCTGGTACGCTTCTGATCACCTGAAGGGAGAGAGAGATAATTCATTTAATAATAATTACAGAGAAGCATATTTAACAACTGTCTTCTAACTGAAGGCCTATTTCTAATTGTTACAGTTATTAGTATAGTTTAAATGTCTTTTTTTTTTCTCGTTTCAAGATTGAAATGCCAATTATCACTTTATCATCGGTCAAGAACTTTAAAATTAAAAAGTAATTTTTTTATTCCTGTCAGCTTTGTTGTTGTATGTTAAGCCTTATTTCCTTCTGTTTTTAGAAGCAAAGAAGAAAAAGAGAGGAAGAAAGGGAGGACATGTAAAGGGAAAATAGGAGAATATAGGTGGCAAATGAGGAAGAAAGAGAGAGAGTAGCCCAGAAAAAGAAGAAGAAAGATAAAGATGGAGGGAGCAATAGTGAAGAGGATAAGAGATGGTTACATGAGGTGAGAGACAACATCACGGCAATACGAGAGAGAGAGAGAGAGAGAGAGAGAGAGAGAGAGAGAGAGAGAGAGAGAGAGAGAGAGAGAGAGAGAGAGAGAGAGAGAGAGAGAGAGAGAGAGAGAGAGAGAGAGAGAGAGAGAGAGAGAGAGAGAGAGAGAGAGAGAGAGAGAGAGAGAGGAGAGAGAGAGAGAGAGAGAGAGAGAGAGAGAAGAGAGGAGAGAGAGAGAGAGAGAGAGAGAGAGAGAGAGAGAGAGAGAGAGAGAGAGAGAGAGAGAGAGAAGGAGAGAGAGAGAGAGAGAGAGAGAGAGAGAGAGAGATGAGAGAGAAAGGAGGAATGAGAGAGAGAGAGAGAGAGAGATTTTTTAGTCTTTCAGTCTGACAGATATTTGAGTTTCAGGATGCGTGTGTGTTGTGTGTGTGTGCCTGTCTATGATGGCCTCCTGTGACTGACCCCGCCCTCCGCCAAAAAGGCCACGACCGCAATTCGTTCGTTACGAGCAGCAACTTTCTCGACCTTCCGGAGCCTGCGAGTTTGAGCTTCAGTGCCCACATTTAGGAGTTTTTTGTTGTTGTTTATTAACATAAAGCCTGTGTTACAAACAGAGTGTGAGGCCAGGAAGAGTCAAATGAAAGGCCCAGCAGAGTTGCATTATGGGAAATGTAGGAGCCAGTCTTTTGGGAGCTTGGCCCTGACTAAGGACTAAAAGTGTGGATATTTCAGCCTTCGATTTTGAACTTTCTTCTTTGGAAGAAATAAAAGCTTTGGCCTGTCAGAGGACGCAGAATTCAACATGACTGGTTTAATCTGGCAAAAGAAGAAGGAAGGACGAGAAACCACAACACATTTAAGAGCTTTAAAATTTCCATTTGACAGTAAAATTCTGCTTTTAACTGTAATCTGCACAAGGCTTTGAATTAAGATAATGTATTTCACACACTTTACGACTGTTACAGGACTTGGAGACACCCTGATATCTGTGTAACATATTTTCAAATGTATTTTTTTTTTATATATATATTTTTTTTACACATTTATCTAGATAGTGGGTTGGGGTACAGATAGTTAGTGAGAGCTCCCTCCCTCCTTGAAAATGAAATCGTCTATCTAACCTCTCTGACAGTGAAACCAAGTTAAACACCCTGAACGCACCGTCACTGAACTTTAGATGTTCATTCTTGCTTACAGCGACCGGTTCCCTCTTGTACTTTAAATTCTACACACTTAAAATGTCCATCTTTACTGGCAAATGAAGCTAGTCCAGATTCGATTAACTCTGTTTTTCGTTTATCCTCTTCATGTTTTAAATGAAAAATGTGCAGGTGAGGACAACTGGTTGACCTTTTGATAAAAATCGAACAGTTTGAAACCAAACTTATTGACTTGTGTGATTTTATCTGTTTACATTTGACTTGACTTCACTAGAAACCAGTCACACTTAAAGAAATTAAAAAAAAAACTTGACAGCTTAAAGAGAAATACATTTGTTTTTCTAATCTCACCCTCTCTCTGCTGATTCATGTTTCAAGACAATATTTTTGTGCAGATATCGGGCCGGAAGGTGACAAATGTTTTTGCTCTGCTGTAAAACAGAAACCGTATTTAACATGTTCATTAACACGAAACAGCTGGAGCAGCTGTCTTCACTTTGTTTGGTAGAGATTATTTTTATGCTTTTAGTGAGATTAGGTTAGAATATCGAAAAGAAATATATGCATGTATTCATATATATATATTTGTGTGTGTGTGTGTGTGTGTGTGTGTGTGGTGTGTGTGGTGTGTGTGTGTGTGTGTGTGTGGTGTGTGGTGTGTGCGTGTGCGTGTGTGTGTGTGTATATACCGTACGTATATAAGTATTTGCATTTTTCAAGTGGTTTTCAGCTTCTGGCTAATTATGACAACTTCATATACGCTCAGGATGTTCTGTGTGCGTGAGAAAGAAAGACAGTGATGGGCCTATTCTCATCAATCACCATTGACCTTACACACACACACACACACACAGACACACACGCGCACGCACACACACACACACACACGCGCACACACACACACACACACACACACACACAACACACACACACACACACACACACACACACACACACACAGCTCTCATTTACCACCGGGTACGTGACATTTTAGTTCCACGTAATATCAGGAGAGACGGTTGAGACAGAGCGCTAACTGACGGTCTGAGAAGCGACTCCACCCTACACCCTGTTGACTGGCTGGCATACAGCTAAGTGCAAGAAACTAATGTCAGGGAAACGAGGCAAGAAATGCGCTCAGCAAAAAGTTTTCTTCTGAGATTACAGATGCGCACATGTAGGACAGAGGTGGGCGTTAAGAGGTGGGCTGCCTCTGCGAGAATTAAATCAAGTAAATATTGTTTAATTTATCTGTTGTCTTAATTGTTTAAAACAAAATTACTTTACTTACTTTTTAAAATAAAGTACAGGCCGTAACAGGAGTGGCTGCTAGATTCCCATACAAAGCAGAATGTTTATTAATTCAACAGATGAACTGAATTTGAATGGACTTTGGAGTTAGATCACGGATTGGAGCTGAAATAAAAGGTGATTTTGAATTAGTTTCTGTAGGAGAATTTAAAAGCTAAATGATGTCTGGTGATTGCATAAAGTTTGGTGAATGCAGGTTGTAGATGTGTAAGCTTAAGGGAAGACTTTCAGTGGCTAAATGTAAAAATAGTCCTTAAAGGTTTGATTTTTAAGGAGCCGTTCTTAAAAAATCACCACAGCGAAGTACGTGCGAAGAGAGGAGAAAAAAAAAGTAAAATACAAAAAACAATAATAAAAGGTATGACTAATTATTAATTTGGTGTATTGGAAATATAAGACAATTATCTCATTAGTTTACTACATTTACTCTTAACTAAGAACCGTTAAAAGAGCCAAGTCAGTCAGTTTTGCAAAGTGAAGAGTCAAGGTAGAGTAGTTGTTTGCGATGTTGGTTGACTGCAATAAAACCACTGAGCCACAACCTT
>NC_139833.1:6691759-6816759 GCF_963691815.1 Echiichthys vipera
GAAAGTAAGTAGTGTGAAACTGGAATTTCTCTGAAGATGGAAAATGAAAAATATAAATGGAGTTAGACTATAGTTAGTTGAAGTTAAAGCTGTTGTAGTCCCAGGTGATTAGTACATCCAGACACCGAGTGTGCTGGGAGAAACCAAAGTCACCAGTCACCTGTTTCAAAAGCAGCTCGTCCTCTTCTTATCCCAGCGCACTTTGTCAAATGAAGCCAAATGTTAATGCGAGCAACCTAACGAACAGAAAATCCTGCGTAAAAAGTCAAAAACATGATGGAAACTCCGAGCAACTCCATGTGTGTCGGGATATTTATTTTTTTTGGCAGGGACGACGAGGATGGACGATGAAAATGCATGAACGCGGTAACTAAGGCAACTTCAGCAGGACTGGAAACGCCGCCATCCCCAGATCCCAAACAATCCCCGTCGACGGGACAGTCTTATCTCGGACTAGACGAGGAGGAAGGTGTATGGCAGGATGGAAAAACAGGGGATGGGTTCACCTCCTCTCCTCCCGCGGAGAGTTTGTTTGTTCGGAGAGGAGTAGAAGGAGCTCCTCTGCTCGTTCGACCCCCTCTTCACCTCAATAGATTTTTCTTTTGGGAGCAGAGGAGGAAGAGAAGATCTTTTCACCCTCTCGTCCTGTAACCACGTTTTCTGAGGGGGGGAAAGGGGGAGTAGCAAGTCGAGGTCGGAGGATTAGAAATATAACAAGATGGAAAAAGGAGGTTTGTTAAATACCTCCTTCGCATCCTTTTGTTCGTCTTTATCAATATGATTCTGGTCTTCTCCTTCAAGAGTCTGTTAGTTCAGTTGTTTCCACCGTTTCCCATAGCCGGCCGGTCGTCACGGTGATGTTGAGGTGCGGTGGGGGTGGCCTCAGTCGGAGGGGACGGGGATGACGCAGATGTGCAGGAAGTTGTCGGGGTGGCTGAGGTGTTCGCTGAGCCACTGCAGAGGCGTCTCCAGCAGCGGTTCGATACCCTGGATCACCACCTGGTAACGCTTCTGATCACCTGAAGGGAGAGAGAGAGTATAATAATTACTGAGAAGCATCTTAAAGAACTTTCGTCTAATTGAAGGCCTATTTCGAATTGTAACAGTTATTTTAGTTTAGTTTAAATGTCATTTAATGTCTTTTTTTTTTTCTCTATCATCGGTCAAGAACTTTAAATTAAAAAGTATGTTTTTTATTACTGTCAGCTTTGTTGTTGTATGTGATGCTTATTTCCTTCTGTTTTTAGAAGCAAAGAAGAAAAAGAGAGGAAGAAAGGGGAGAGGAGAGAGAGAGGAGAGAGAGAGAGAGAGAGAGAGAGAGAGAGAGAGAGAGAGAGAGAGAGAGAGAGAGAGAGAGAGAGAGAGAGAGAGAGAGAGAGAGAGAGAGAGAGAGAGAGAGAGAGAGAGAGAGGAGAGAGAGAGAGAGAGAGAGAGAGAGAGAGAGAGAGAGAGAGAGAGAGAGAGAGAGAGAGAGAGAGAGAGAGAGAGAGAGAGAGAGAGAGAGAGAGAGAGAGAGAGAGAGAGAGAGGAGAGAGAGAGAGAGATTTTTTATCTTTCAGTCTGACGGTTTGAGTTTCAGGGTGTGTGTGTGTGTGTGTGTGTGTGTCTGTCTGTCTATGATGGCCTCCTGTGACTGACCCCCGCCCTCCGCCAAAAAGGCCACAACCGCAATTCGTTCGTTACGAGCAGCGACTTTCTCGACCTTCCGGAGCCTGCGAGTTTGAGCTTCAGTGCCCACATTTAGGAGTTGTTTTTTGTTGTTGTTCATTAACATAAAGCCTGTCTTACAAACAGAGTGTGAGGCCAGGAAGAGTCAAATGAAAGGCACAGCAGAGTTGCATTATGGGAAATGTAGGAGCCAGTCTTTTGGGAGCTTGGCCCTGACTAAGGACTAAAAGTGTGGATATTTCAGCCTCCGCTGCTTCGATTTTGAACTTTCTTTTTTAGAGGAAATAGAAGCTTTGGCCTGTCAGAGGACGCAGAATTCAACATGACTGGTTTAATCTGGCAAAAGAAGAAGGAAGGCCGAGAAAACCGCAACATATTTAAGAGCTTTAAATTTCCATTTGACAGTAAAATTCTGCTTTTAACTGTAATCTGCACAAGGCTTTGAATTAAGATAATGTATTTCACACACTTTACGACTGTTACAGGACTTGGAGACACCCTGATATCCGTGCAACATATTTTAAATGTATTTTTTTTATATATATATTTTTTTACACATTTATCTAGATAGTGGGTTGGGGTACAGAAAGTTAGTGAGAGTTAAGTTCCCTCCCTCCTTGAAAATGAAATCGTCTCTAACCTCTCTGACAGTGAAACCAAGTTAAACACCCTGAACGCACCGTCACTGAACTTTAGATGTTCATTCTTGCTTACAGCGACCGGTTCCCTCTTGTACTTTAAATTCTACACACTTAAAATGTCCATCTTTACTGGCAAATGAAGCTAGTCCAGATTCATTAACTCTGTTTGTCGTTTATCCTCTTCATGTTTTTAAATGAAAAATGAGCAGGTGAGGACAACTGGTTGACCTTTTGATAAAAATCGAACAATTTGAAACCAAACCGATTGTTTTGTGTGATTTTATCTGTTTACATTTGACTTTGACTTCACTAGAAACCAGTCACACTTAAAAGAAATAAAAAAAAAAAACTTGACAGCTTAAAGAGAAATACATTTGTTTTTCTAATCTCACCTCTCTCTGCTGATTCATGTTTCAAGACAAATATTTTTGTGCAGATATCGGGCCGGAAGGTGACAAATGTTTTTGCTCTGCTGTAAAACAGAAACCGTATTTAACATGTTCATTAACACGAAACAGCTGGAGCAGCTGTCTTCACTTTGTTTGGTAGAGATTATTTTTATGCTTTTAGTGAGATTAGGTTAGATATCGAAAAGAAAATATATGCATGTATTCATATATATGTGTGTGTGTGTGTTTGTATATACCGTACGTATATAAGTATTTGCATTTTCAAGTGGTTTTCAGCTTCTGGCTAATTATGACAACTTTCATATACGCTCAGGAAATTCTGTGTGCGTGAGAAAGAAAGACAGTGATGGGCCTATTCTCATCAATCACCATTGACCTTACACACACACACACACACAATCACACATACACACACACACACACACACACACACACACACACACACACACACACACACACACACACACACACACACACACACACACACACACACACACACACACACACACACACACACACACACACACACACACACACACACACACACACACACACAGCTCTCATTTACCACCGGGTACGTGACATTTTAGTTCCACGTAATATCAGGAGGACGGTTGAGACAGAGCGCTAACTGACGGTCTGAGAAGCGACTCCACCCTACACCTGTTGACTGGCTGGCAAACAGCTAAGTGCAAGAAACTAATGTCAGGAAACGAGGCAAGAAATGCACTCAGCAAAACGTTTTCTTCTGAGATTACAGATGCGCACATGTAGGACAGAGGTGGGCGTTAAGAGGTGGGCTGCCTCTGCGAGAATTAAATCAAGTAAATATTGTTAATTTAGTTGTTGTCTTAATTGTTTTAAACGAAATTACTTTACTTACTTTTTAAAATAAAGTACAGGCCGTAACAGGAGTGGCTGCTAGATTCCCATACAAAGCAGAATGTTTATTAATTCAACAGATGAACTGAAATTTGAATGGACTTTGGAGTTAGATCACAGATGGAGCTGAAACAAAAGGTGATTTTGAATTAGTTTCTGTAGGAGAATTTAAAAGCTAACTGATGTCTGGTGATTGCATGAAGTTTGGTGAATGCAGGTTGTAGATGTGTAAGCTGAAGGGGAAGACTTTCAGTGGCTAAATTAAAAAAAATAGTCCTTAAAGGTTTGATTTTTAAGGAGCCGCCCTTAAAAAATCACCGCAGCAAACGACGTGCGAAGAGAGGAGACAAAAAAGTAAATACAAAAAACAATAATAAAAGGTATGACTAATTATTAATTTGGTGTATTGGAAATATAAGACAATTATCTCATTAGTTTACTACATTTACTCTTAACTAAGAACCGTTAAAAGAGCCAAGTCAGTCGGTTTTGCAGAGTGAAGAGTCAAGGTAGAGTAGTTGTTTGCGATGTTGGTTGACTGCAATAAAACCACTGACCCACAACCTTGAAAAAAAAAAGAAGTTAAAATTCAAGCTATCACTGTGCTGAGAGCGTTTCCTTTGACTGAAGGGAGTCGGCTCTGAGAGCTGAGGAGCAGCTGAGCGAACATGAACTGTTAGAAGAAGAGCGGGAGCATTACGTGTACTTTGAATGTGATAAAAGAAATGAAGACGGCACTGAAATGCTTTAGGTGTACGCATTTGGAAAGGCAGACAAAGTAGTACAAGCACAGATATTAGTTGAAGTGTACTAAATGAGTTGATTATCAGCTAATAATTCATATTACTCCAAGTGAATTTCCTTGTGGGGTATTTAATTTTAATGCAAAGAAAACAAATGGTGTCAAAAATGAATACTGGGAAATGCACTTTTTAATTGCAAATATTTAAATGTTCTGCAGGTTCATCTTCTATTTCTGTTTCCATAAGACCAAGTGGATTCTGCGCTGTTTTTGTGTGTGTTTTGTAAGATGTGAAATGAGGGGGAGAAAGAAAGAGAGAGGTATGACATGCAACAAAGGTCCCGAGGCTGGAATCAAACCCGAGTTAAATGACAGCACTGGAACCACTCGTGACCTACAGTACTCCAGGACATTTTGATGCATTACAATATAAAATCCAGGTTTTAAAAAAACATTTAATATGCGTCACTAAAAATAATCAAGGTATCAACCTGGAAACCTCTTTGTTCGTCGTTGATTTACAACTACGACTTTATCACTTTGGCTTTGCAGCACCACTTGCGCTATTAAAATGTGTTGTTATATGTTGTCTCCTAATCTGCTTTTGCTTTATATCCTTTAAAAAGTGGAAGAGATGATGAATTCAGATCATCAACACTGAGGTCAACTCAAGTGACATCTTGAGAAAATGTTGCAGAAAGTAAAAGGTGTGATCCCCGCCTATATGACAGCAATAATGAAAATAAACTTTCTCTGGTTCACACACTATCCCACCCAAGACACACACACGCACGCACACACACACACGCACACACACACACACACACACACACACACACACACACACACACACACACACACACACACACACACACACACACACACACACACACACACACACACACACACACACACACACACACACACACACACACACACACACACACACACACACACACACACACACACACACACACACACACACACACACACACACACACACACACACACACACACACACACATAACCTTTAGCCCCGGTGTTGCCTGGCAAGCAGATGTGGGCGGAGTAGGTGTATTCTTACAGTGTCATTATGAGAAAAGGGGGGAAATTCACAATGGGCCACGCCCCCAAACACACACACACACACACACACACATACAGAAATATATATTACTTTAGATCATCACATTAGCCACGCACACGCACAGTCAGATGTACGAGAAAAATGCAGAAAGAAAGAATAAGTGTGACCGATAAGATCAGTCTGGGCTGTGACTGCACGGTTTATTGTATTCTGGTCGTCATCGTTGGTATGAATTCCTTCAATAAACACGTTGTTACTGTCTGCAGCCTCAGAACAGCTGAGACTTGTTAAGCTGTAAATTTGAGACAGCAGAGGAAAAAAAGCTTTTACAGAACAGTGGTATTTTTGTGTCATCTCAGCCACTCTCTAAAAACAAACATACGAGTCCATCACACTCTACCTTCCATCAAACCACTTTGTTAGCTGGTACATGTGTGACTCCACTCTATTCGGATAATACAATTCGGACATTTTTGACATGACCTGTTCGGACATAGAAAGAAAATAAATAAATAAATAAAAAGACGGACCATGCGCCGACATTCAAAACAATGGCGGTGAAAGGTTCACGTTGGTGTGATGCGGAGGTGGAGTGTTTACTGCAGATTTGGTCGATGAAAATATTAAAAAACAGTCGACAAGATGCACAAAATCTCCGAGGTCTATGGAAAGATTTGTAAACAAGGTGACGCATCGAGATGACGTCATTAATGCGTGTGACGTGTTACGGCGTGATGACGTATAGGCAGCAAGAAGCATTTGCGCGAGGCCCAGTCGGTGTGAGTACAAACGGGCCTGGCCCGTGGGAGGGGGGGGAAAGGTACCCTAAAGCACGGGGCACGGTATGGATGGACATTGTGAGTGCGCCCTAAGGTGGCCCTTTAAAGTTAGCTTATCTCAAATTAGTGACAAACCACTCCTCTTAGTCCATCTTAAAGCTGGGAGAAATCCTGTATTGTCCGAAACTTCGGACTTCCTATGGCACTGGAATGAAGCATTTCTCTCTCATCGCACCGGGGGAGGAGGGAGCGTCAGAGGTCAGGCAGGAAGAGAAGAAGAGGGTGGGACTTTCAAGGGAAGCGCTGTGAGACATTCAAGAAATGTAAGAATTGATTTAAGTTTACTTGATATCAAAAGCATCTAAATATTGATGTCTTGACCTATTCCTGAAAGTGAAGCCAAAGAATCTCCATCGCCCCCTTGGTGGCTGGCTGCAGTGTAGGAATAAAAATCCTGCCCCCCTCCATGTTAGCGGAAGGGACATGGGCCAAACTATATAGTCAAAGCACACGTCAAATACATCTTTCCCAAAGATGGTTTCAGTCGTTTTACGGTAGTTCTTATCTCGCTGTTGTTTGTTTGAGTGTTCATTTTTCAGATAAGTTTGGTTTTTAATCACAATCGCCTCACAATTGGTTGGGCGGGTGTATGGGCGGGACTCTGGCTGCAACATTACAACATGGCGGCGTCTGTATCGGGGAAATAATCTTTACTTTTGACACAGTGGGAAGAAGCGGAGAAACATCATCCATCTTTACATGCAGTCTTTGGGAACACAACTCGACTTCAGGGAACATTAAGAAAAAAGTTGGTCCGTCAGATGTCACTATGTTAGTTTTCCACCTGGACTTGGACATCTGACATAACATTTAACATCAAGTCTGAGTGAGAAATGGAGTATTTACTGGACAGGAAGGGGCTTACAAAAGAACCTCGACCAGCTGCTTCTACAATTTTAACAACTTCAATGTGTCTTTTGCAAATCCCTTAACTTTATGGAAATGCAATACAAAAAAAACACTTGAATACAGCTTTGATTAATGATCACTGTGGGTACAAGAGAAGCTCATCCCCCTCTTCTCAAACTGAATCAAAGGAACTATTTGATTCCCCATGGGACCACCCAAAAGTTCATGTCCTGTACAACAAACATCAGATTTGTCATGTGAAAGAAGACCATTGGTGAGGGATAGAAATTTACAGGGGTGTTTTCCCAGTTTGACTAAGTTCTGTGATTCAGTGAAGCGTCACAGCGTTGACCATTAACAGCAGGAACACCTGCATTGTGAAGCCAACAGACACTGAGCGAACACAACATCGAACTCAGCTTCAGGCAAACAAATATCAAATGACTGTATATTAACAAATCTATTGTTTAAAGCCTTACATCCTTTGATTGTCTTTTTATCCTGTTGTTTGGAGATCGGCCATAATCACCTTGAATTGTGAAAGTGTGTTCTGTCACGATTCACATTTCCCTACAGTGCTGACTGTGGATTCAAGTTCTGATTTTTCATTTACGTATTTGAGTAAAAGCTCAGTTGTTTTGTCAATAATAAACGAGCATCACTATCGGGATCATTACATTTTTAACAAAAACCTTAATCTAGGGACAACACAAGATCTTCCAGGACATTTTACTTTCTCTTTCATTTTACGTCGTCTTTGCATTACTGGAAAAGTTTCCCCGTTTCCCGGGACACATGGGAACCCTGTTAATCATGGGATCAAGTTAAAGATAAAAGCAGCAACCACAGAGGCTTCTTTACTAACCACACAATGTAGTTTAATACTTCTATATTGTGACCTTTGACCTAACAGTGAAAAAAAGAAAAAAAGAAGTTAAGCAACTCCTGATGATGACCTTTAACGAGATAAAATACAGTTTCCTCTACTGGATTTAGATCAAATTATTATACAGTATATAAATATAATAAGCATATAAATGCATTTTATGGCATATTAAATGTCCTGTAAGTGAAATGTGCTGAGATGAGACCAGTTAAGTGGAAACCCACTTCTTCCCAACCACAATCAAATTATTAATAACTTGCTTGCATTGTAAAAGTAGCAGCTACTGTTTGAATGAAAATGGACTGATATGTCCACTGACACACACACAAACACACACACCCTGTGGTTGGGTAGAACATGACCGCCGGCCAAGACGACATGTTTTGTCAGCCGAGCGAAGCCAACCACTATTTAGGAAGACCGCAACGCTGCACCCTCCTCACAGCCAAACACAGTCTGACTGACTGGTGGACTAAAACACTCTCTGACTGACTGATGGGAAAGTCCGACTGACACGCAGCACTGTGAGAGCGAAAAACTGTTGAGCGCAGGGCTGCAGGCACAATGCATTTTCATTACTGATTGATTTACTGATGATTTCTTTTGATAAGTCAATTACGCGGCAGGGCTCAAAAGTAACAGCTGCCAGGTCATTTTTGAGAAAACGGCAACAAATTCAACAATTCTGAAAGCAAAGAGCAAATCCTGCACCCCAAAATTAATACATTTATCAAAATGTGTTGTATTAGTCATTAAAATATTGCTGTTACAGTCAGGAACGAAACCACACACTTGCATGTGACAATGCAGCATGTGTGTCCGTGTTTACTCATGTGTGCACAGGCATTTGTTTAAGAGACAAGGTGAAGCAAATTAAGTTGTTTAACTGGGCTGAAAAGTTTGACTAACCCGTCAATATCGCAAATGAAAGCGCAAAGAACCATAAGAACCTGAACGAAAAAGAAAACAGACTTTTGTAAATTTTGGGGTCTTTTTCTGCCACATTTTCATTATTAAACTGACGTATAACTGCGTAGTTTCTTAATTACTCAAAATATGAACTGAAAAAGACAACCGTATTTTCAGTTTCACTGAGCGTTGAGCCTTTTGTTTTGTCCAACCAAAAGTCCAAACCCCAAATATATTCAATCTACAATTCTACAAAATAAAAGGAAGAAACCAATACTCACATTTGAGAGGAGAATATTTGGCTTTTTTTTTGCTTTATGAAGAACAAATAATCAGTTCCTCAAATTGTCGTCAAATTGTCAACAGCTTAATTGAAAGCACTCTTGCTGAAGTGTGAGCAGAGCCACTCTGTTTAAAAATAAATAAAAGTATAAGTGTATTTCAGCAACATTTTGCAACGCCTCCATCAGACCAAGGTACTGTAACAACTGGTTGAAAACTGCATCCAAACTTTAGTATTTTGTTGATGCATCTGTTAACAAAGCTCTCCAGTCAATCTCCTCTTTCCACACATTAAACCGAATATAATGGAAAACTGAGACTCTCAGGATTACCAACTGTAGATACTGAAAAACCCACTACCAGTACTGATCGTCAGTGCACAAGGGCCGCCCTTCAAACTGGTTAATTATGTGTGAGAGAAAGCTAAAGGTTGAGGCGCATCATTATTTTCTAATCTTCCATTTTACTTTTACAACTAGAGAGCAGATTATCCGGAAAATGTCTTTCTAATTTATGTAATACATAGTTGAGGTTGTACTTAATGTAATTAGTTTACTTTGTGTGTTACTGTGTCACTCCTGTCACTCCACAAATGTTTTGATACTTGTGCCGTATGATACACAAGTTTCATAACTGTTTTCTGCAAAAAAATGTGACCTTTTGACAGAAAACAAAGCTCCGCAGCCACACGAGAACCAAATTAAAATAGTGCGAAACTGACTATTTGATCACAGAATAATGAAACAAGATGACGATTATGAATACTTAAACGTCTCATGGTGTTAGTGAGGATATCAACATGTTTTCAGTTCACACTGATTTTAACAAATAGAAGAATCTTTGCCCAAACGTCTCCCTGAATTCGAACATGATGCTTTACAGGTTTCGCCGCCTCTTTACAGTAAAGATGTTCGGATAGAATTAGAAAGCAAAAGATCTCTGCTGCTGACCACATCTTAATCAACAATAGACCGAGGCACCGAGGCACCGAGCACGCTTTCGAGCCATATGATTTCCCCCTGTCTGGTGAACATCTCGCACGCCTGCACACCTGAAACAGAAGCCACTATGTACTGTATCAAAACAGCCACTGAAACCTACACTTTCCCCTCCAGTCAAGCGCCAGCCGTATTGGCTCCTGGTGCAGGGGAAAACTGCTCACTGTGAGTGGGCTGCACCACAGATGTGACTGAGATGGTGGGGACGTGGGAGGAGGAGGGAAGGGGAGGTTGGATGCTCACAGTATCGTATTTGCGTGGATTTGTCTCTCAAAGAGGAGGGAGGGAGGGGTTGGGGTGGGGTTGTGTGTGTGTGTGTGCGGTGGGGGTTCAGATGGGGTGGGGGGTTTCCTCTGATTATTCACAGACAATAATCAGCGTGTGGGCTTGTCATGATTGCGCTCACCTCCGATAAAACCTGAAAAGAAAACAAAAAAGCTATGCTTACGAGAATTGTCTGTCAACATGTCGTGTGTGGGCAGCTTCACTCTTCGGTTTGTGATTTCTGCAGCAAACCTACGCCAGATTTGTGCCAAAACCTTACTCAATAACACACCTGGTACCAAAAACAAAAACACATGAGAAACCTCAAACAGACGTCAGAGCTGACCGTTGGTAACAGTAACGTGACAACACGGTCATTGCTTCAAAATGATACGGGAATCCCCTTCTTTCTTCCTCTAAATTCAAGCCACCCCCATTTGTTTGCTGCGGCTGATTTCTGGGTCCCACAGGGGTCAACACCAATCCTCCCTCAGACAAAACAGAGGAGAGGATTGTATGAAAAACTTTATTTGATGTTTGGAAGATCACAGAGAAGTGGAGCTCCCCAGATTTTCTTTTTGTTATACGTTCGGGTCCCGGCAGAAAAAAAGAAAAAAGTCCTCTGAACTCTCGAACAATACTACCAGCAAGCCCCCCCCATAAAAACACCACCGTCCCCACCCAGTCCCTGAACACACGTTCCGGTCTCTCTAAACCAAACACGCCACTATAATCTCCGGCTATCACCCGACTCATCTACCAGCCGAGGAAGAGGTGGAAACCAAACAAACGGCGAGAGAGACAAAAGGACCACTTTCACCTTGATCAGCCACGCAGAAAGGCAGACTCCAGTGGGAGGGAGGAGAGCGGAGAAAAGCAGAGATTTAACGTCAAAGACATGAAAGACGTCTGCAGCAGACAGGGAAGATGTTTAAGACTACACCTGAGAGAGAGATAGAGCATCAAAGAGGAAAGAAGAAGTCTTAGATCAGCTAATCTATAGAGGAAAAAATAAACTGAAAAAGAGGAAGAGAGAGTAAGAGGATATTTCTGTCGACACCTAAAGAGTGGCACACATTCTAAGCAAACCTTATGTAAATTAAATTAATTTATAGTAACTGGAGGATGGATTCTGATATTTCCTAGTGGAAGAACGATGTGTTTTTACTTGCGTATAAATATCACTACAACAGCATTTATTGAACATTCACTTAGTCTGCTTTTGATCATATGAAACTAGACGACCAAATGAATCCATGGGTGTCAACATTTTGGTGAGGGAAAAACTAAAAAGGGCTCTCTTGACCTCTGACATCCCCTTTACAGACACGCCCACTTTGTGATAATCCCAGACAGTTTGGTGCAAAACAATATGCAGTTTAAGCGTTTTTTTTTTTGCCTATTCTAAAATAATGTACTGAAATACAGTCGTGTCCCAAAAAATGTATACACACTTAAGCAGCTGATAACTTCATTTTTAATTTTTTCTTTTTTTCTTTGCAGATTAAACTCATTGGAATTAACGTTGGCAGCAGGACCAAACTTAAATTGAAATTTATTCTAAAATGCTACTGGAAGTATGAAAACGCAGTTAAAGTTCAAAGATAATTTAGGAGGGAGTTTCGATGAATACCCTCCGCGTTCACCAGACCTCACACCCCAAAGTAGTCGCTGAATTGAGAGTAGCTATCGTACATGAATGCTCACCAATTCCAAGGGAGTTGTTTAATGATGTGTGCGATTCCATTGCTCTGCCATTTGAGAACAGGCGGTTAAAAAACGCTAAAATTATGTTTGTCTATTATATTTTGAAAATGTAATGAATTTTAGTGAACACCTACTTAACAATTATTTAAAGTGTGTATACATTTTTTGGGACACCCTGTATTTCTGCATACTGGGGTCCCTAAACAGCCTTGGACTTACATCAATTTGGCCTAACTATAAAGCTGAGCGTAGTTGTATTCATGTGTGAGGGTGGTAGCCCCCACAGTAGCCATTTCATTGTCGTGAGAGCCATTTAACACTTATGGATTCCCCATGTTTTCAGTCTGTTCACACTGATACGGGCTAATAAAAAACGCATTAATTGTAGAAGAATAGGTTGTGAAGAGCGATGTTATAGATGAGAGTCCTGCTACCTGGATGTTCTGCATGTCACTTTTTAAAAGTGCAATGAAAGACAATCGATTTGTGAGGCTTAGTGTCTGAGGGTATTTTATCCACAGGCTGGTCACATTTCATGATCAAAAGTCGATTCCAGTCGGTGCTGACACGGCTTAAAGGAATATTTCAGATAACAAAAAGCAACTGTTTCATCTTTGGAAAACCATTTGACTTCCTCTTTGTGAAATTTATTTGTCACTTCAAAGTCACAGTTTGGTGCACACCATTTCTCGATATTACAAAACTCTCAGGTACTTTCATTTCTTGGCTGCTAACTGCAGAAAAGGTAAACAAGGAAACTTGGTGTATCATATGTAACTTGGTGTGTCTCGTAGTATGGTGGTTTTGAAGTGGGACACAGCTAACGCTTGAGGTTTACCCTGATCTGAATAAATCAAACAGAGGAAACAACATGTCACTGCATAGCACAAAAATAATACCTCCAACAGCATTTAAGAGATTTGTAATAATTGGTGGGACTTTAAACACATTCCTTTGAGATTAAAAACAAAAGAAAACGATATGAAAGCGAGATGTAAAAAGCCAGGTGATGGTGACAAAATGAGAGTGAATGTGTGACGGAAAGGTAGACAGACAGAGGAGGAGGGGAAGGGGGTGAGGGGGGTTTAATGGTTCTGTCTCCTCCGTGCAGGTGAGTCTCCTGCGGGTCCTCTGTCCTAACACACTATTGTCTCTTTATCTACTTCCTCTGTCCTCTACTGCAGACACTGCCTGTTTAGACTGCCACTCGCTCTCTCTCTCTCTCTCTCTCTCTCTCTCCCTCTCCTCTCATCTCGTCTTTCATTATCACCACACCTCCACCACAGCTGCGACTTAACAGTGAGCCACGAGTGCACACGGGGCTTATATGCCGAACCTGTTGTCCATATGTATATTTAAAGGTTTGTCTTACTGTTTACGAGTGTGAGACACAGATAACGGATACGTTTTGTTGATTCTGCTACAGCACCCTGGTCTATTTAAGTCCATCGGTGAATGGAATTAAAATTTAGATGTTAAATGATTATTTGGCAACATGAACAATTCATCCATTTAGGTTCTATAGGTTAGGTTAACTATTTACGGCTGCAGCTTTTATTGTTTATTGTACTGTTTTGTTCTTTATACTGTAGAAATAAATCAAATAAAAATCAACTGTGTTGTTTTGAGGCGTCAGCAGAATTCTTGGATATCTCAAAACTGGAACATAAACAACAAAACACGGATCTCGCTGCTCTTCCCTAAACCCCTTAAACATGGTTTAACATTTGAAAATGTACATGCACTGCCTCTTGTCTGTTGCCTTTTTTTCAATTTAAGAGTTTGGACTCGAAGTGGACCGGGTCTTGCTCTCTTCGTCTCTTTCTGTTAGAAAACTTTACAAGACATCTTGCTCCCAATCTCTTTTCCTCTTCGTGTGTCCTCAGTTTCTATCTGCCCATCGCTTCCTCTCCTCCCTCATACATCTTTGTTCACTTGTTCTACCACCATTTTTCCCTCCTCTACCCAGTGGGTGTAGAGTGAGAGTGTAGAGCTTGTGTGAGCTGTGCAAACAAAGTCAACCTCAGAGGAGAGGTGTTTTTTTTTCTTTCTCTCACTTCTTGAAGATGACAGGAAATCAAAAAGAAAACATGGCTGCTACTGTACTTCTTACTGTTGGCTGCTTGCATTTGACAGGACTCAGACTTGTGTTAGTGATATTTTGGCAGTTTAATTCCTGATGACATTATTATTATTATTATTATTATTATTATTATTATTAACTGTAATCACAGTGTGTGTATGTGTGTATGTGTGTATGTGTGTATGTGTGTGTGTGTGTGTGTGTGTGTGTGTGTGCAGACATACCCTCGTTTGGTAAAGCCATAGGGTACAACTCTTTCAGCAGGTCGCCAAGCGTGTGCACGTTGCCTTCAGGTGAAACAGGGCGAAACAGTTTCTGGATGAACGGCCTGTCGCCCGTCGTCTGAAACACATTAAGAACAAGCCAAATTAACAAGCGCCAGCAACACAAATATGCAAACAATAGTGCATCCAGTGTGTAGTAAAGCAAGCCGAAATACTTAAGGCCTAACTACATCGATGTGTGAATCTAAAAGACGGTACAAGACAACATTAAAATGTTCTTCTGATGTAATGGTGCAGCCATAAAAAATGCCATTTAGACATGTGATACCAATTCAAGGAACTGCTGGAAAAAGCAGAGAAAATATCCGGTAAATGGGGAGAGTTTCATGAGAAGTTACAAAAGGGGAAATTTTAAAGTGATGATCAAAGTTCACCAGGTTAAGATAGTGGGAAGAATCCACAACACTATGCACGCAAATCCCGAGCTGAGCTGGGAATGTGGTTCTTTGATGAGTCTGACCACTCAGAATGTGATATTTAGCAATCTACAACATTTAGACAGATGTTAACATGTGACGCTGGCATGTTTAACTGATCAGAATCAGTCTGGAAGTCGTTAACTAATACTTGAGAATGTACTTGGCAGAACAAGTCAGCTTGTACGCAGTTTAAATCACCTCTGGCACTCCTCGAGATTCTCAGATGGAGAGAATTGTGGAGTAGATGTGACAGCGTCTAAGAGCTCCAGAGAGAGTTGGGAGACGGTAATGTTCAAGTCTTTTTTTAAATTATATATATTTAATTTTCTATTCAGAACAGGCAGTCTCATTGAGATCTGAATCTCTTTTTCAAGTGAGATCTGTGTACAAAATAAACACAGAATTGAAATATAGAAAGACAAACGATCATACATTTTCACAATTAAGACGAGCATTTACAAGTGAATACACAAGAACAATCTTTTAAGATCCTCTTAAGTGAAAAAAGAGGATGTAACGTCATATTTTTTGGAGCTCATTCCATTTATATGCATCGTAGTATCTGGAAAACTAAACTTGCTAAACTAGTTTACACGGTTAATGGATGTATGGATGTTCCCGGCCCTCACTCCTACTGCAGACGGATAGAACATTTATCAGATTTGTCATTTGGGATGGTTGTGGGACAGTAAGCAAGTGTGACCTTGAAGCCTTATCTGACGTAACATCTTTTCATAATATGATTTCAGGGTCCAAACGCTCCGTTGAAACAAAACAGACAACGGCGGCGTGGACAATAAAGATCACTTCTCTCGTCGGTGAGACATCTTTTTCATCGATAAGAAAGAGGTAAAATGACAATTACATTGTTTTTTAGAAACTCAGATCTGTTTAAACAACGGGGAACACGGCACTTCAACGTTGTAGAAGGATACGAGGCTCGGACAGGGTTGGACCCGGCAATTATATTTTGAAAGGGCGTTACGTCACATCTTAACAGCTGGATAGGGGCCGTCCACCTGACGTTGAAAAAAATGTTTTTACTTTTCAAAACTATGCTGCAAGTAATATCCAGCAGCTAAACAGAAATAATGCAGACAATAACAGTGTTAATGAAGCAGGAATTGTGTGTCTCATTTGTTATGAATTGCTGTATTTATCAGATGAAAACAACAACATGATACTGGCATTATCAGTCGACCACTTATCTAAACGTAACCAGAGGTAATTGGGCAGTTTTTGCAGAAGTGCTGCAGTAGTATGTGTCTTTGCTCAAGGAAACTACAGCGATGTTTTTTTATGCCATTATGAACCTAAACCTAAGCCTAAAAAACAAAAAATGGAAATTTCAATCTTTGGTTGGGAAAAGAAGGCATACTGGCAACAAAGTATTTTATTCTCCAGTCTTTCTGAGGATGATCATTCCAGCCACTGTATGTAAAGCTTCTACAGTAAGAGACATGAAGTCATGATGATGTATCCCTGACCTGTGACCTCCTCACTATTAGCTACTTAGCATGGTAATTATCCAGGAACCAAAGCGTATCCCTCTGCTGACCACAATGCAAAATCCCTCTGGGGTAAGTGTGACCGCTAAATGCCTAAAATGTAAACTGACAGAGTCATGATGGGACAGCTAAACAGATGTGACGTATGCAGCAAACATCCTCATGACTGTTCAGGCTTTGATCTGCGAAACCTGCAGCCAAAACATCCCATGTGTGAGAGGTGTGGGAAAAACGGTGGGAAATTACCGTCAGACGAAATTCTAGTAAACTCCATCCAGAGCTGGAAATTTGACTCAAGAGTGTAAGGACAGACTGTCACACGTTGTTTGGTTGGTATGC
Source organism: Echiichthys vipera (assembly GCF_963691815.1). Taxonomy (NCBI): domain Eukaryota; kingdom Metazoa; phylum Chordata; class Actinopteri; order Perciformes; family Trachinidae; genus Echiichthys; species Echiichthys vipera. Next base: position 6,708,557 of record NC_139833.1, read on the forward strand.
TCCTTAAGGCAGTAAAAAAAAGATCTTGTTTTTTGTCCTGCTGAAAAATGGACCGAAATGTAAAAAGTCAAAAGGACAGAGGGTGTCATATGTTGTTCAGCAGGGGTCGGCAACCTTTATGATATGAAGTGCTTTTCTTACAGTTTCTTGTAAATCAGTGTGTCATATCAACGTCAACCAAGCGTTATTTTCCCACCACCTTCACCAAATTCTGTGTAGAAGACAACGAGTATGAGCCAATCAGAGGCAGAGTTGGGCAGGTCTTCCTGAATGTAGAGAGGGGAAAAGTAGTGATGTCCAAACAAAGCTTCATGAAGCTATATGAAGTATTTTCTTTATTTTTCTGAGCCCACTACATGACTCTCACTATTCAACAGTCCATGAGCCTTATTTTCTTTGAACCAAGAGCTTCATCTAGTGGCTTCATAAAACAAAGAGAATGCTTCATCAGGCTTCACTGGGAAAAGGTCAAACTACCATAAATAACAGGCAGTGCACCAACCAATTGCTGTGAAAGAGCTCATTTGGCATGCAGATAAGAAAGAGCAACATCATTTTCCCAAAACTGTCTTGCACACTTGTACAGATTGTAAACCTTAAACCTTGAGGCAAATTTGTGATTGGTGATACTGTGCTAAGCAAGATTTGAGTCCAGGCTGGGGCCCTTCTGTGTGGAGTTTGCATGTTCTCCCCGTGTCTTTGTGGGTTCTCCGGCCTCCCATAGACCAAAGACATGCATGTGTTAGGTTAATTGATGTCTCTAAATTGCCCGTAGGTGTAAGTGTGAGTATGAAGGTTTTGTCTGTCTGATTTGACTTGGTATCGGTTGCAACTAGGCATGAGACGATATGAAAATTTCACTTTAAAATTATCCTAGCCAAAATAATTGCTTTATGTTGCACTGTAAATCCAGTTCACAAACCTTCTTACATGTTCTTTGTTAATTTCAGGAGTTCACTTCAGAGTCAAGTTAAAAATTCAGTGGTTCTGGTTACCAGGTGACCCGTGTCCTGAGGACAGGAGACAAGGCGCCGGGCACTAGACACGGTCTGGGCGCTGCTGTCAAGCGGTGACTTATAATGCTATTTGGTTAATCAAGCACCTTGATTCAGCAGATCTCAGCAACTACGTGCCATAGTTTTCAACTCTACACCAACTCATTTCACTAATTGGTTGTGTTTCTTTGACTGAAGAGGCCTAAAAGTCTGAACATTTGAGACGTGCAATAATAAGTTAGTTGTTTAAAGTATTTAATCAAATAAAAAAGGCCAAACATTTGAGGATTTGCAGCATTTATCTCACTTATATCATTAGAAACTGAATCCCTTTCAATCGTTGATCAGACGCGTCGTAAATGCAACGACTCTTGGAACTTGCAAAGGGCATTTGTCCCTCTTTCCTGACAAAAAAAGTTATCAAATAATCAAACATTTCCTATGAGATTAATGAACATTAAAGCGCTATCAAAATGATATATATGATATTGGTGTACTGTATATAACAATATGGCACATATGGATATATCTAGATAGATAGATATAGAAAAATAGATATTTGAATCATTGATTGGACAACATCATTCATTCATTTCATTCATCTTCAACCGCTTGTCCCTGTCAGGGTCGCGGGGGGCTGCAGCCGATCTCAGCAGACATCGGGCGTGAGGCGGGGTACACCCTGGAGAGGACGCCAGTCTATCGCAGGGCACATAGAGACGAACAGAGACAGACAACCATTCACACCTACGGGCAAGTTTAGAGTCATCAATTCACCTAACATGTCTAACATGTCTTTTGAAACAGCATTTTGTAAATATTAAAACAATTTAATCATCATTACCAATTGATTGCACTGAAAGCTAAAACAAAGACTGAATTATCCATCCCTCGTTGTGATCGACAGTGATGCTCTACCCACTGAGCAGCACAGATAATGGGAGAGACTGCGGCCTCCAAGACAAACACGTGGTGCAGGAAGACATCCAACCTGAGGTGTCAAAGGGAGAGTCTGACACACAATAGGGCCTAATCATGGAGCTGTGAAAAGGAAACCTGCGAGGACAGGGATCGAGTAACCGAGCGGTAACTACACACCACAGAACTGGGCGCGAACCAACAAGAGGAAGGTGGCATTGGAGGCGCGAAGCCGGCGCTCATGTTACCCAGAAAGACTGAGTCACTGACAGGAAGCACGGCAGTTCGTGCGGGATCATCGGCAAGGGCCAGAGCAGGGAGAGTGCGCTAAGTGACAGCTACTTCATTGCATTTTTAAAAAGCCAGGAATGAATATTTAATTTGTTGCCATACAAAGAAGGGGCAACTGATCACTAGAGAAGCGTGGGCGAAGACACTTTCTTTTCAGCTGGCGTGACACCTTAGCTGGCACAGCAGCACATGGCGACACAAAGAGAGCGAGGTGTCATTAGGATTCAGGTGAAAAGAGATGGCTCGCTCTCACCGAGTGAAAAGAGCAGCGGAACTCAAGACGTCGGCTAATTGATGGTGGGGATTCAATCCGCCTAATTGATGGTAAAACAATGGAGGGGGGGGGGGGGTAAAGCATCATCAATCAATATGAGTTTCTGTGAATCAAGAGGGGAGGGAGAAAGCGTTTCCATTGACCTCTTGAAGCCATCTATTCCTAGATTAAAATTCCAACCTCATTTCTGGCGGTCTTCATTTTCTCAGAAGTTGAAACGCACACCTGTAGATGGGAAACTCCATCAAGGGACACTGAATCGAATTCTAAATTATTCATCACTCGAGTGCTGCATGCTAGCTTGATCTCTTTTACTTCACCATCCATCTTCGAATGGCGGTGCTAATCAGAATTTCTCAGCTCCATCAGTTTAGCGGAAGGATTTGTTTTTAGCAGCAGTTCTCAAAGCATCACTTTGATGTTTTAACTTCCTGTTCTTGGCACCATCCGCTTTATGAAGATGTATTAGTGAGAACACTGTCGCTTACATAACTAAGGTGGTATTTAACCCTGCAGAAAGTTTTGGTTTTATCGGCTCAGGTTTTCAGACATCAGTGTCTTGTAAATTTCTGTTTCCATCTCAATACACCACAAAAATACCGTAGTTTCTCTTCCATCATCACATATCTCGGGCAGACTGACTCTTGAATGTGATATAGCACCTAACCAAAGACGAGGGATTCATCATCAAATTAAACCTCCATCTGACTCTGCATGATGTACAAATCAGCTAGGTTTGCCAATACCACAACATAAAAATCTAAAGCCAGTAAGCCTTTTAACAGCTTGGAAACAGCAGGCTGATTACAAAACCTAAAGGTTTTCCATTGACAGTCATGGTTCTGCCAGACAGACAGAAAGGCAGCAGCGCTTTCTTCCCCACTACAACAGGCACATCACCTGTCGCCTTTGGCATGAACCATTTCCAGCATTCCCATGTTTTGTAATTGTCTGTGTAGTCACCACCTCCCCCTCGTCTCAGTCAGCCATTAGAAGATATCTGGGAGGCAATAAAGCTGCATTCTTCGAGGCAGGCAGCTTCCGCTGCACCACAAGACAGAGGCGGCTGGAGGTGGACTGCCTGCTCTTGCATCGGGGGTTTGTGAGTAAGCACTGAGTCATGGAGTGGGAACAGAGAGGTTTACCTGTACGGCAACAATGTAAGCGGTCTTTAACAGAAGGATAGTAATTTTCACTTTCCGCGCAGCGAGACGGTCGGCCCCCCTCTGGCTCTTTGAATCACAGAGTGGCGTCACTGCTGGAGCAGGAACATGCACTGGCAGCCAAACAAGTCCCACCACCAGACGGAGCCAAGGGCGCGGCGGGCGCGCAAACACACAAGCAAAAGGGCTCAAGTGGAAGCAATTGACATGACAAATGAAACAGCAACGGCAACATACAAACAGAAGCATGAAACATGAAAAAACATATGCAGAAATATGGTGGATATGAACAATGCAAAGTAATGGACACACACACACACACACACACACACACACACACACACACACACACACACACACACACACACACACACACACACACACACACACACACACACACACACACACACACACACAGAGAGTCCTTCAAAGCCAGATTGTGGTCTTTAGTGTAAATAACATGTGCTGTGTTTGATGCAGACAGAATTAATGACAACACTCAGTCCAAATAACAGAGGGCTCATTTCCGTCTGGCCTGGTCTCCTCATGGAGACACCTCATGGGCATGGACGACACATTTTTGTGTGTGTGTGTGTGTGAGTTTGTGTGGGAAAGGGGGATCGTTCCTCTCCTCCCGTTAAGTCACCACAGTGACACCGAACAACTTTGCTCTCTGCACCTTTTTCTGTTCAATCTATTTTCTTTTTCTCTGTCTTCGCTGGGTTTTGCTGCATCGTGTTTCGTCTTTTCACGGCAACTCTGGCTAACAAAACACTGGCTTTGCTGCTTAGCAACGACATAATCTCCATAGGGTTCCTACACATTTTTTCAAAGAACTCAAGTTATTTGATTGATTGATTTGTGGCCCTTTCTATCAGTAATATTAAGATTGTACTCAGATGTTCGGACACTCGTTCTTCAGGCCTTTTTGGACAGAGAAAGTAGTTGCAAAGTGTCACAAAAAACTACCATTACGAGTACTTTCAAGATCACAATGAACAGATTTAGTTTCCACTCTTCTTCTGCTTCCCCGACTTTCCTCTTTGGTTGTAAATATTTTGCAGTTTGTAGGATGAAAACCACATCATTGCCAAAGCAATCCAGACTTCTAAAGACTGGATGCTTCTTTTCTCCAATATGTTTTAAAATCACACAATGAGGTCGTAACAGGCTTTGATGCCCCAATTGTTATGAAACCGACTGAGCTCATAAATGGCCGTGGAAACTTTCAATTTAGCCGTGAAAAACACCCAAAACTGAAGCGGTCTGGGTTTTCTTCTACCCAGCCAGCAGTCACACGGTTTTTACAGCTGCAACAAGTGCACGTCTGAGAGGGCGGGCCGTGTTGGTGAGACTGCATGTTTCAGTCTGCCACTTTAAAGACTTGTGTTTTATAACCAAACGCAAGAATGCTTTCGTCTAAAGTGTAAAATGCTTTATTTACGCGCTGAAGATGTGAAAGTAAAAACAAAAGCATTTATGAGCTTTTTTTTTTGAATTTCATGTTAAAACGGTTAGCATTGACAGTGATTGACAGCTGTGCTCCCGCCCCCGTTGTTGCGCAAAAAACGTGAATGCCGCCACATGTGGAGCCCGAGCAGGTCTCATTAAAAACCTGACATGCTCGATAATAAATCATCAGCGGGGGAAATTACCAGCGGTCACAGCAGATATGATGATGACGGGGAAAAAAAATATACTGGGTAGGAAAGTTCATTCTTGTAACTAACCATTACACTGACGTCCTGCTCTGTTCTTAACATCTACACATCTATTTCCGTTTCATAAGATGACGCTCTGTCATTTGAAGCCAGATCTATTTTCTGCTCCACTCCATTTTCTTACATTACTTTTCCAAAACTTGTCTCAACAGGCCCCTAATGTTTTAATACCTCCACGGGACTCAGTGACAGTGAGGAGAACTTTTTTTCTGTTTGCTGTGACTTGAGATCAAGGCTAAATGCATTCAGCCACGAGACTCGAAGCAGACTGTCAACATGTTTTTGTTGCAAGGATCCAGATGTTTTCCAAATCTTCCATTTCCTTGACTGGATCGGACGAGACTCTTCAGTGTCCAGAAGGATTAAAATGACTTTAAATTATGTTTTAATTACTCTGTTGCTTCAGATGATTCCTTCACGATGCCAAGCGTTATTGGAAATATCTGTTTTCTGTTCCAAACATTGGAAGTTAATTCTCCACACATTTCCTGATCTGCATAGAAAACCCCCCCAACACTTGACTCAAAGCGTGGCACTTTTCCCCCACTGTCTGGTTCGCCGTGTGCTAATGTTTTCCAGGCGAGAATCAGTCGCTTATTCATCTTGCCTTTTTGTCCTCCGAAGGGAATTTTCACCTGAGTCAGGATAAAGCTGCGGAGGCTGAAACACACACACGACCCGAGGCCGCTTGTCTGTTCCTTTGCCTGAGGCTCGCCCACCGGCTCGTCACAGTTCAGTGGAATTACACACAAACCGGGGAGAGTCACGGGTATCAAATGAACAGAAACTTATGAATAACCTCCAAAAAAAAGCACACAATGCTTCTGTGACACACAATGTTTTGTCTTTTACCTTCATTATTTAAAGACTGATTATTGTACGAGAGGTCACAAACAGTGAACTCCCGAGCTGCATTCAGCAAATATACCGTACATATGGTTCACTTCATGTTTCATTTGAACATCAGGGGAAAATGAAAAGAATGGCACAGAAAAAGCAAGTTTGCCACTTGATTGATCTATGAACTACCTAAAAAAAAAAAAAAACTGACTCATGAAGTTTCAAGGCGGGTTTTGTGGCAGGCATGAACTGGATTATAAACTCCGATAGAACAAGAGACTATTATTGTTGAGTGATGAATATGTCCAGAGAAGTTCGAAGACTCCTCAGTTTCACAATATGGAAAACTATTTTTTTTGTTTTTTTAAGGATATTTAGTACGCAGGTGTGGGTGGGTGCCAGGGAGAGGCGAAAATGAACCTATTGTTGTTCCATAAACTGAAAAGGCATCATCACATGGATTCACATATACATCTTTTGAATCACTTTTTCCCTTCCAGCTGCATATTTTGACAGACTGTTGTCAGTAGAGAGTAGACACTTACTAGACTAAATGAACCAGTGTCTGCTTGGAGGTGGTTTCCCTGCTAAGGCAGTGTTACACAGCCATCTACTGGGCTGACGGGCAAACTTCAGTTTAACTCTCCTGAGAATTTACTGGCTGAACTAAAAATGAAGTTCCAACGGGGCTCATACAGCTTTTAAAGTGTTACATTCAAGCACTTTCACAAACACTTTCAAGGCACCTGAACCAAAAATTCCCAGGCTCTCGTAGGCCTTATCATCACATCTAAATTGTTACTATAAATATAGTTTAATTTATATCACAGCAATCAGTGTATATTGCCACTTATTCTACCAGCTCTTCAGATTACAGGTATCCTTGTATGCTTATTTTGATCACGATTATTTAATGCTTGCTTATTTTCAGAGGGTCCGATCAGCTTCTGGTGTGAGACGCAAGGAGACGAAACACAAATGTGACTAGGGATGTCATGATATGAGAATTGAATATCGGATTGTAAAAAGAAAAAGACACATTCAAGCAGTCTTTTTGTCCTGTCCTAAACATAAAACATGTCAGCCTGCTTAATATCAGAAATAGAGAGTTCAGCACGTACTCATAGAACTGAAGTTGCATCCAGGTAAGGATTCTCAAGGTCCGTACAGTAAACAGTAACTACTCTAGCCCACCTTTGTCACTTTTAGACAGCACGCTTTGTCAATTAGATATCCTTCTTCTACATCAACTCCCTGGTCATTTTGTAAATATCCAAATTGCTCCATGCAGCAGATTTAAGGTGATTTTTCTGCAGATATAAGGCTGGAATGTTAGTTTCCTCTGACAATTTCGCAGCTCTTCCTTTCAACGCTTCAGTTGGGTGGCACAACGACTCTCTCAAACCGGCGTACACACATTGCGTCACTCACGAGAGGAGATTTGGCCGCACACGGACAGCGTGACTTGCGAGATTCTTTTTCACAGGGCAATAATGCAGGATATTAGATATGGTAAATTGTACAATTCTTACGCTTATGAAACTGTGATATCGGTTAATCCTGGGAATTGTTTTATTACAAATATATCAACAAAATCAAGCAATTTTAAAAACTACATTTAAATTCAAGCATATTCTCAACCTTGAAAACATACAGTAAATGGTATTTAACCCCCAGGACTTTCTACAAATATATATATATATATATATATATATATATATATATATATATATAATATTTATATATATATATATATATATATATATATATATATATAAATTGTGGAAGAGAAAATTTGTTGTTTTAAAGTCTTGTTGGTGCGTGCGTGCGAGTATGTTACCTGGTATATTCTGAAGGGGATGTATCTGAAGCCTCCCTCCTCAGTGGGATATTCCATCAGCTTCCTGTTTATGGCCCAGAACTGGTCGAACTTATCTGTGACAAAACACACACACACACACAAGCACACAAACATGCATTGGTTAGCAACTGTAAAATGTCCCGATGATAACACATCTTGATTTGACAGTATCTTCGTATCTTCCTGTAGGAAGTGTGGCATATAAATGGGGAGAAAATATAAACTGCCAGGCTGCAATTTAACGCTGTCATCCAGATTCTTCATATACTCGACAGTAATAGAAGACACAATATTCAATCTTTCACATAACTAATATAATCTTACACTTCAATGATCGTGATGATGACAATCACTAACGCAGCAGCTTGAACCTTTGTCCTCTGGTTGAAGGACGGCCTTTCATCTTGAAAAAGGACGCCGCCCAGCATGTGCTGGTTTCACACCGTCCGTCGCCCCTCACCTCTCGCTTTCACATCAACCTCCTGTTTTCTCTCTCCTGGATGAAAGTAGTAGCCGTCCCCGTTTCTCTCTCTCTCTGTTTCTGGTCTCTTTTGGACGTGAAAGTTTTGGTTTTGAAAAGGTTTCATCTCTCACTTTCATGCGTCAAGGCCAACTCTTTCTGTGTGGATTAGTTCAGAGGTATTATCTGTGTTTAATGTAGTTACAAACACGAAGCACGCCCTGATTTCCATAGCACAGAACAGTAGAACACTTCATAGCATCATCTTTTAGTCTGAAAATGAGTGATTTTCTGGTATTAAGATGTGTCATTGCTCTCTTTATTAGTTTCAGGGGAAAGTGGAACAGAGATAAGCAGCTGAAGTTTTGTTGGTTTGTCTGAAGAGATGCTACAAACACTCTCAGTGCACAGTTTTGACAGAACTAACAATGTTGTACCAACTGAAGTATTCCAGCCATTATAGATAGTTCATTATAAATTTGCCGATTGGCAGAAAATTATCTCCAACAATTTTGATTACGTTGTGTTTTAATCAAGCAAAAAATGTAAAACTACTGCAGCTTCTCAACTGAGAGGGTTTGCTGCTTTCTCCAATTTAACATTATGTTTAATTGAATTTTTAAATTATTGAATCGTTTTTGGAAAAAAAGACATTTGAAGTCATCACGTTGGCATTTCAAACTCATGGGGATGGGAGTTGTTCTCAATTTTAACATTTCATTGATAAATCTGTTTTTTACTTTGTAATGAATCACTCAAACAGATTAATCAATAACATAAATAACTGTTTGTTGCAACCTAAGTTAACGAGTTATTGTGCACTAATAATAAGTCATTCAAAAAGGAGAAGAGGCAGGACAACTATAGATCAAAACAAAATGACATATTTATTTATAACTGACTGGCCCAGATGGCAGCGACATCACTGGTGTCCAAAGTGTTTATTGTTGCCGTGTTTGATCAACTTGACCTGCAGTGATTCCAAGAATCTCACACTGAGCTTTGAGTTTTGCTTTTCAAAGACTTGGTAATCCATCCCACCACACCCGACCCCCCCCCCCCCAGCTTGTTCTCCCACATCACAAGCTTTCAATGCTTCAGCTTCAGTGGCAGCCCCACCACCCCGGCTTCACCTACACAAACCACCGCAATCACAACCAGCAGCAAATAACAAATCAACCTGTCTGGACAGACGGGTGGAAACGGAAAAGGCAAGCTGGTGGGTGTTTGGGTGGGAGACGTTTTGGAAGTGGAGGCTTCAAAGACTGTCAGACTAAAAGGACATTTGTGTGCGTGTGTGTGTGTGTGTGTGTGTGAGTGTGTGTGTGTGTGTGTGTGTGTGTGTGTGTGTGTGTGTGTGTGTGTGTGTGTGTGTGTGTGTGTGTGTGTGTGTGTGTGTGTGTGTGTGTGTGTGTGTGTGTGTGTGTGTGTGTGTGTGTGTGTGTGTGTGTGTGTGTGTGTGTGTGTGTGTGTGTGTGTGTGTGTGTGTGTGTGTGTGTGTGAGAGAGCAGGAACAAGGAAAGAAGGCAGGAAGTGAGTCTATTTGGATGTATTCTTTGTGTCTTTGAAAGCACCAACATAAAATATGAATAATTGCATACTGTGTGTGTGTGTGTGTGTATCTACGTTAAAATGTGCGAGCTACAGGGAGACAACATATGTGCATCAAAGTGTTAATGAGTGTCACTTCCCCAACAGCTGCTTGTGGTCTTTCTTTGAAATGTGTGTGTGTATGTGTGTGCCCTCCACACCTTCCAGCATGCTCATCCACAGTTGCTTATAGAAGTGTGTGTGTGTGTGTGTGTGTGTGTGTGTGTGTGTGTGTGTGTGTGTGTGTGTGTGTGTGTGTGTGTGTGTGTGTGTGTGTGTGTGTGTGTGTGTGTGTGTGTGTGTGTGTGTGTGTGTGTGTGTGTGTGTGTGTGTGTGTGTGTGTGTCTCACCGTTCTGCAGGCCCATCCACAGCTGTTTATGGTCTTTCTTCTGCATGTCGTTGACGACTTGGCTCTTGTGCTTGAGGGCGTCGGCCTCCTTGATGCTGGACATGAAGTGAGCCTCGATCACGGAGTTGGACGGGCAGTGAAGCAGGTCACGATCTGGAAAATTCTGACACATACAGAAGTATAACGTTATATTTAAAGAAGCATTCTTGTTTCTTGAGCAACATTATAGTTTAAGTGGAGTTTGTGATAATTTAGTCCAATATTCTTACTACTTTCAGATGCACCAGCTCCTCCTGATCTGCACCAGCTCCTGAGAGGAATATCTATCTCTTTCTCTGCTCGATGTTCCGCTTTCTAGTTGCTAACTTTGTTTGAGTTGCTAACTTGAGCACTAACCAAATCAAAACAGTAAATGTGCCGTTAAATCAAAGCTATGAGCGGCTCAAAGAGGCTAAAAGGATCTGTAGAGCTAAAGAGTTGGTGACAATTATGTGTGGATGTCTTCCCATTTGAGTATGTATGTCTCATTTGATTTATTGTTTATATACCAACCCGTTCTCAGTCCCAGGGCATCAGACAATGGCGTTTTGCCAACGGCCCTCTGCATTTCAACTGTAAACCCATCCATGGTGATATTAGAAGGTCAAAACAAGTGCTCAAACACAGGGCTTTCACCCAGGAGACCACGGTTCTTGCACTGTTCATTTCTCGTGTAGTTACGTTGCAAATGAACCTGCAATTTAACCCCACCCACGATCGTTTCCTAACCCTAACCAAGTGGTTTTGGTACCTAAACATAACCATGTAGTTTTGAGTGCATTCAAAGTGTTAACCACGTGTTCCTCATGTTAAAAACAGCCTCCATGGTGGAGCGTTTGACACTAAAGGGTCCTGACAAGACGGGTGGCAAATACCCAACAGTGGAGCTTTACATCATTTTTTTCATTTATATTACATGTGAATATACTTTTAACATACATACAATTTACAGCTATAATATAAAGATAGATACAGTATTGTGGATACGGCACATAAAGACACACTCATTGGCTCTTACCTTAAAGTGCACAGTGATGCTCCACGGTAAGACAGTGTTGGATGCATTGAGGTCAAACAGAACTCCAATTGGATTGTGCCTGGAACCAGGGAACACAAACAGAAAAAAAAAGTTACTTCGTCGTGTTAATCCCATTATTTCCAGGGGGGAATCTTTAAAGTGACCTACTGCATTCCCTGTTTTATCAGCCAACTAGAGACTGACATCAGCACATGACCTCCAAATGAAACGGTTCACACCTAAACACGGTGCATCTTGGTTGGAAAAATGTCCCCTCTGATTTCTAACAAGCTTTTTGTAGAAAAGGTCTCAAAATGAAACACAGGTGGAGTCAGTTTCCTTTTTTTGCTTCTGAATTCAAGGAGTGCAGTTTTTCTCTGGAGGCCATGTCTAAACTTTGGGAGTCAGTCTACATTTCACTCCAAGATTTCACTTTCTGTGTTTGAGTCAACAGTGATAAGATGCTTTTCTTTATCGCAGCCTCAAATCAGATGAGTGTATTTAGTCAATCACACTCACTTACCATGTCAGTCTTTTAGGTATAGTTCCTCTGAAGCCAACAAGCTAATTTGTATCAAATTGGTAATTTCAAATATCCCCAACTCCCATCACAGGCAGAGAGGCTGAAACCATGTTGATATTGTTTTTAACATGATAACAAATGAAAGCATAAGATAAAAATCTCCAATTTTTGTATGCATTTTACTCAAATTACTGGAAGTCTGATGCTACTGTAAACCAGGCTCCTCATCATCCGTGTTGCAATACTGACACCCTGTGACTGAACATTGTGCCTGCAGTCTGTCAACAGCTGATGTTAGCAGACAGGCAGGTGAGAAACTAACCAGGCGTCCACGGTTAACACCAGCTAAAGCTGCTTTACTGGCAGTGAATGAACAGACTTAGACTTAGCTGCGGGTGCTGTGAATACACTACTGTGGTTCTGACCGTTGTTGGAGAATGTGGAAACTACACCAATTTTCAAGCTGAAGCCCAAATACAACCCACACAAATGGCCCAGTTTCCAGCTGATGATTGGAGACCAATGCCAATTCTGCATATTGGTCTGATTGTCTTTGTCTCTGTCTGTCTTTTCTCTCTCTTTCTTCCTCTCCGACTGGTTAAGACACATGGTCGTCCTCCGTAGAGCTGGGTCTGTTTGACGTTCCTGCCTGTTAAAGGGAAGGTTTTCATCGCCACTGTGTGCACAAGATTTCTGTATTAATACTGTATATAATAACTAAAATAATTCTTATATTACTATTATTAAAGCTAGTGCGACTTGTTGCTGCTCATGTGGAATTGATGGGTCTCTGTTAATCATCAATAAAATCATAGAGTGCTGTCTTTACCTACTCCATGTATACAAGTGTCTTGAGATAACTTTTGTTATGATATGGGACTGGAAATAAAATTGAGTTGAATTGATTCTTTATTGATTCCCTTCCAGATACAAACATGCATCCAAAGTAGGCTTAAACAGGTTTTTAACTGTGTTATCATCTCACAACCTGAACGCAGTGTTGATGAAATGATAGAATATGTGTACGTCTTTATTTTTCATTTAGGTTTTCTTGGCCAAAGAACAAAATCTGTCTGTCTGTTAAGCTTGTATGCGTGGAGCTAGCATTATTACAGCGCCACACCTCGGACATCCTTATCCTCAATCATCATCATTGTTTTGCTATGTGCAACTGTCAGAAAAACATGCGGACATTGATAAAAGGAATTGATAAGTTCAGGAGGCACATCATTCTCATTCCAGTTTGTTACCAGTTTTCAGCCAGAACCAGTTCTTGGTTCCCATCCCTGAGTGGGACGGGTCGGCTGGGTCAGTCCAAAAGCATTTTAATCGGAGGAAAATAAAACTGTATATTCATGATCAGAAAAGGATGAGGTTCTGATATAAATACACTACTCTTCACGTCGCTCTACTAACCTATATTTGGCATATAGAAAAAAAAAATATGACTAGAGACACCTGGGAACAAATTTAGAAATCCAAACAAACTCAGAGTGTCCACACATAAACCTGACTTTGTTTCCACTGAGAGATCTACAGTAGCAAAATCATTAGCAAAATCATGCTCTCACCATTTCAGTGGCGTCCCTTCATACTCGAACCACATCTCCTCCACGTCCTCAGTCCTCATTGCTTTGTGGAAGTGTTTCTTCACCTTGTCTGTAACCAGAGTCAAGTAGCTCACCCTGGGTAACAGCAGCTGAGAGAGTCAACAGAAGAGAAGAGTCATTATTAAGTATTACATAAATAGAGACTATTGCCATGTAGTCATAGCTGACGTGTTTACATCACTGTGGTAAAGAACTGCAAGCAGAGAGTTTGTAGTTGAAGTTGCCGTGCTACAGTAGGTGTTTGTTAAAAATTAGAATCATGCTGAGGGAGCTTTAAACACTCAGTAATGCACTCACATAAACCACACTCAAGACTATGTAGGGCTGGGCAGTATGGCCAAAATCTTCTATTCCAAAATCGGTCATTTCCTTATGATATATATCACAATATAGCATTTCTGGTAATTCAATATATAAAATATAAAATAACCACATGGTAAAGCCTATATTTGTATATTTGTGAACTTAGTACAACCAGTACAAAATTAACCTAACATGTGAGAATCAGAATGCAAAGCGGAGAGATTATATATCCACAGTGGCCTGGGAACGCCTCGGGATCCCCCAGTTAGAGCTGGTTAATGTGGCCCGGGAAAGGGAAGTTTGGGGTCCCCTGCTAAAGCTGCTGCCCCCATGACCCGACCCCGGATAAGAGGCTGAAGATGAGATGAGATGAGATGAGATGATCACGAAATCTTGATGTGATTTTTTTCACAGTATCAATTCCATTGAGAAACGATACATTATCATAATGAATTATCGTCCAGTCCTAAGATTATGCCTCTTCTTCTACATCAAGAATGTTTGGGGATTTTAAGCACAAAGGGGTTTTAGGTGAGTTGTGACTGAAAACAGCATGCTGTGAGTAAAAAGCACCTTTTCTCTTCTGGCCACTAATCAATATGAGCCGCTACTAGACTGACCTGTGTACATGCAAGGCACTAATGTGATAAATGAATGAACACTGCTATATATTTTCTAAGAAGGATAACTTTTCTGCTATATATCCTGCTGATGAAAGATACAGGTTATCTTACAAAAATACAGAGCTGTAGCCCAGGATGGGGCATCTAGATCAACTTTTTTGTCATTGAACAGAACATACAACGAAATTCAGGTGTGGTCAATGACAAAGCTCAAATATGAAAATAAATAATAAATAAATGCCTCCATTCCAGTCACTCACTGTCATACACTTGTTGCCATTGCATGCGGGTTAAATTGGATAAAAGTGCTCATGAATATTATTGCACATATTATGAAATGATCGCATATTAAGTTCTGATGTATTTCTGGGGTTGGAGGTGAGTGTCTTAGCATTAGTGGCAGGCAAAAGTTAGGTCTGACCTCAAGTTCTGTCACCATGTGAAGTCAAAGAGTGAGTGCACTTACATAGTAGGGCTCGGCCTCTCTCTCAGTGACCTCATCCTGGTTCAGAGTGAAGCATGCGGGAATCCGGCCGAACCAAACGTCTCTCAACACGTCCTTGTCATCTGCCATGTTGCTGCTGCTCCCAGTGGCACATAAAGGATAATTTCCCTAAACACAGTCCCTGAAGTCCGACGGCAGGCAGCGTCCTGCTGTCAACAACACAGCAGAGCAGACAGGCAACAGGCATTAATGAAAGTTTTAGCAACACAACCCATCTGATCACTGGAAGGCGTCTGCAACAACGCTCTGGAAACATTTCTGTAGTACATTCATTTTTCCAATGTGTACATGAGACTATCTTTAGGACAGATTTCCAGCTGTATCTCAAAAACAAAAACATCACATTTAAAGAAACTGACCTGTTACTAATATTCAAACATCCAATTTACCTAAGAACAAACAGTATTTAATTAATTTGCTCACTACCTTAGCTCAATTTTATATTCATCAATGTAATACTTTTATATAAACATATCAAATGTAAAACTACTTAGTAAAAAACTAAACAATGAATTAATACGAATGTTATAATTTCCACGACAAATTAGGTCAATCCTTGTGTGTGCTCATGATTGTGTTGTGTTTTGTATTATGGTACAAATGTCCTGTATTGTTTCTTTGTTAGTTCTGTTGTTTCTTGTGCCGACATTTTGACAATTTTAATGTATTTGACTAGTGAATGTAAATTTGAAAAGCAGTTAATAGTCATGATAAAAATAATAATAATAAAGTAGGCAGTGCAACACAAGCTAGTTCCGCATTGACTCAAAGTAATTCCGCTTTAGGTAAAGCACATGTCTTTATTAATTCGTCAGAGTTATTACTACGTTATTATAGTCCAGGAGAAGACAGTGACCCACCTGCTGGACTTCCAAACTAACTCCAAACCTGTCAAACTGCGCAGATGTAATGCAAAAACTGACGTTAGCTTGAGGGCTAAGTGAGCTAACTTAGCACCCGAAAACATAGCAAATGATTGTTCACCATTAACACCAAGCGTGCTTCCTGGGTGCTGTTATCATATCCCACAGACAGAGATGACTTGTGTGTGAGAAGGAGGTTGTGATACGGGAGAAAACCTTACTTTCTGTGGATGTTTTGCAGTCGGCTTGAATGGAAGAAGGGCCGTGACTGTCGATGTTGTCATTCCCCTGCTGCTGTCACCGGAAAACAGCTGAAAAACCCCGCTCACCGCAAAACAGCGACACTTAGCGGATACATATGTGTAGTGCAACAACGTCAAAAACATTTTTAACTTCGTGATGCTGCTAAAATTATTCACACTTATGATTTAAAAGTAAAGTTTTGTTCATGTACTAAACGTCTTATATGTTTTTAAGCGTGTAGGTTACGTATTGTCACAAAAAACAGCTAAATCTAGTTGTAAGCGCGTCATCAATATGCGACGCCGCCGGTAGATGACGTGTTCGGTTCTTGCTGTGTTCACTCGCAGCTTCAAGAATGGATAAACAACTGGAGATGGATAACCTGGAAATGCGTCTTCAGGCGCTGGAGAATAAAATATTCGGAGATAGAAGAAACAATAGTGGTAAACCATTCAAGGTTCGTACAGAATAATATATATTCTGATTATCTTGCGAGCTAGTTTAGAAGCTAGCCGGCTGTTAGCCTAGCGGAGCTAACGCCTGCGCTGTCAGTGTGAGTGAACGCCCGTTTTATACGTTTGTTTAAAACAACAATACATTTATTAGACATTGTCACAGCTGTTCACTCCGGTCTAAGACAATAATAACTGTAGTATATTTATTTACTAGCTAAACAGCTGCTGGGTTGGCTATTTGGTCGGATAGCTGTTGAGCTTTATTAGTATTATTATTGTTATTATTATTATTGCAAAGTGCAAAATACAATACAAATAAGCTTGTTCAAATGCAATTACAAAAGTTCTTGCGTTCAAAACTGAGCGTAGCATTTCTTAAATTAAAAAAGAATAGGAGAACAGTAATGTAAAGTAATATCACATACATTTATTTTTTGATACTGCTCTGAAATTAACTGAACGGAAGTCACTGGTTTACAGTCACTGGTAAGCTTAATAGTCCGCAATCATTTTTAGTGTTTCATTTTTTTAGCAAACTGGCTAAAAACATGGTCCTTGAATGCAGCATCTCAGCAGAGCATCATGTGATGAACACTTAACTTACAAAGGGGCATTGTAGTCGATTAGTTTCCTGGTAAATTATGTATTTGCAGGGTTGGAGAAAGTGTTTTTTTTTTACAGATGGAAACATATTGGTTACTAGTAGATATGCTTGTTCCAGATGTACTCAAAACCAGACCTTAACATGTTATACTGTCAGTGTGCATAAGCAATTTCCTGTGCTCCTTAGAATATGACACATCTCCAGACCTCAAAGGCATGGCACAGGGCAGATAAAAGAAAGTGCACAAATTAAACCCTCAGATATTTGAATTGCATACACTGTAATGACTTTCCTATACCCTAGTTAATTACTAATATTATATCTAATCGATGTCCTTTGTCCTGCAGTGTGCTGAGTCTTTGGCCAGAATCCAGGCAGGTCTAACCAATACAGCCAACAAGAGAGAACGAGTGAAGATCCTGCACAAGAAGAGTGAGTCACACGCTGCGTTGTATCAGCCCTGACAGCTTGAATTACAGAGTTTTTGTAACTGCTCAGCAACAATATTGATTTTTGTTCTTGGAATTTTGCCTTTATTTCCTTTATTTAATAGTCAGTGTGGACCGAGATCAACAGGAAACATTGGGAGAGGGAGGGGTGTAATGTACAACATTATGAAGTGTGAATATTTCAATATTTTAAGAACTAATCGGTCATGGCACCGGCAGAACAATAAAAACATCTAAATGCTGACATAAGATTCCTCAGGTGCTGCAAAGTGCAGGTCTGAAAGCTTCACGACAGTGCTTGCAGGAAGTCTTCTGTAGTCAGATTTTAGACTGTGTTTGTCAAGACTTTGATCACATTTGTTGGTGTCGTGGTGCAGTTGAGGACCTGCTGAAGTACCTGGACCCCCAGTTCACAGACAACATCTCTGTACCTGATGCCATGAAGCTGGAGTTCATCCTCGCTGGTAAGAACCAAGAGGGCCCCCGGGATAGAAATATCAAATGAAAAATAATTACAACTGCAATCAAATTCATCTCAGTTACTTCTTTTTAATTATGTATTGCATATGATCCTTTGTGATTTTAATTTTTAATGTTATACGTATAAAGTTAAATGTTGTCATATTGTATAAGTATGTAAGTTACCACATAAACAAGAACTGTTTTATTGGGGAAGACAAAGAGAAACACACACCTGATTCAGTGCTCACTGTGATGTCCGTACAGAGGAGGACTTCCTGCATTCCCAGGCCGCTTTACTGGAGCAGGTCAGCAACATGCAGCCTCTGCTGGACAGCACCTACATCAGAGGTGAGTCCCTGACAGCATGCTGTAGTCTCTGTTCTAACATTTTGTCGTGCTTAATAGAGAGAAATGAATGCAACTTAATTCTTTCAATTTTAATCCCTTGCGTTTTTTATGAACTGATGTAGTGTTTTGCGGTGGTGCTGTGCAGCTGTGGGATTAGTAGAGGAGTGTTTTACCTCATCGGGTCAGTGAAAGCTGTGCGTTTCTTTTGCTCACAGATGTACCAGAGCACGCCACAAAGCTTCAGCGCCTGTCCCAGATTCACATCAAAGAGCAGGTAGCCCTCCTCTCTCTCTCTCTCTCTCTCTCTGTCATCATCTCTGTGTGCGTGTGTGCGCATGTTGTGTGCGTGTGCGTGTGCGTGTGCGTGTGCGTGTGCGTGTGTGTGTGTGTGTGTGTGTGTGTGTGTGTGTGTGTGTGTGTGTGTGTGTGTGTGTGTGTGTGTGTGTGTGTGTGTGTGTGTGTGTGTGTGTGTGTGTGTGTGTGTGTGTGTGTGTGTGTGTGTGTGTGTGTGTGTGTGTGTGTGTCTCTCTTTCTCTCTCTCTCTCTCTCTCTCTCTCTGTTTGTGTCTCTGTCTCTCTCTCCCTCTCTCTCTCTCTCCTAAGGTTTTATCTGTTGACTCCTCCGTGTTTGTCTCTTTCACAGGACCAAACTGACATTCAGTCCCTGGAAGTGAAGAAGCTTTTTGAGGAATATAACAAAATGGTACACTTTTACTTTTACAAGATGATTTCTTCTTTTTTTAATTCAGTTCAATGAAAATCACTACAAGACAAAGTATTATACACAAAAATCTAAATTTCATGTCATGACAAACTTCTTCTTTTACAATTGTATCTCATGGCGATAAAAGAGACTGGGATTATTAAAGTATTTCTGATTTCTGATTTTGGGATAATTATACATAAATACTAGCTTTTCTTAAACTAAATGTTCTGGTAAACTTCTAAACTGCTGCTCAGGTTTTGTCCGGTGTCTAACCGACCTCTTGATTACATTAACTGCTGCTGGGACAAAGCTCCACCCACTGACCCCTGATCTCTGATTGGCAGATGTTCCTGATGTCCAAGCAGTTCACCCAATGGGACGAGTCCCTGAGGAAGCTGGAGGAAGCCAAGGGCATTCGGCCTGTGGAGTAACGATGGTCAACACACACACACACACACACACACACACACACACACACCTGATGAGGACGGTGATGATGAAGAAGACTGCACTGTGGTGGGAGCGTTAGATCATCCAAGGGTTCTTCCCCACAGATGAGAACAAAAGTGAGACAAAAGGATCAGAACATTTCTATATTTTTAACTGCTTATCAATTTGTAACCACAATTAAAACAAATCAGTTGATATAACACCGGTACCCTAATTGCGTCAGTCCATGATATTGTTGTTTTAGAAAATTCTCCAGCCAGTCTCACTTAAAAGAGTTGTTGGGACTGGTGAAAATGTAAAAGAACTCTGTCTCATCTGACTCTTCATCAGTCGTCTGGAGGAAACTCGCTCCCATCATGTGACGTGTGGCTCATGCGGCTCAGAAACGCTGCCCTTATTTATTTTCAGACAATAGAGCTTTTTATGCCTGCATACTGACACAACCTGGAACTCATTTTAACACTGCCTCCCCATTTCAAGACAGTCACAAGACTTGTTGTCCTGCCCTCCACTCATTCTCTCTCTCTCTCTCACACACACACACACACACACACACACACACACACACACACACACATATATCATCTTGAAGGCTTAGATTTTCCCTCTGGATTTGTAAAAACTCAAATTAGCTTAATTATTTTCTCCTATATTCTGGTTATGAAATGTCCTGTATGTCTGGTGTCAGACAGCATAACTGCGGCTCATACAATAAACACTATTACTTTTTTTCTTTGACTTCTCCAGTGTGTATGTGTGATGTCTGTCATGTATCTAAAAACTGCAATCCGATTCAAGGGTCTCTGTGCGCCTAGGTGACTGGTTTCCAACAGGTCAGATAACTTTCCCACAGCAACTGTGTCACTGAATCCCTTCTTCTGATTAAAAGTATTTTTGGAAGGCATCATAAATGTGTCATGACCGAAAGAACGAGGTCGCGGGTACAAGCGGGCGAAATGGGTTTCCTCAGGAGGGTGGCTGGAGTCTCCCTTAGAGATAGTGTTAGAAGTTCAGCCATCCGTGAGGAACTCGGAGTAGAGCCGCTGCTCCTTAGCGTTGAAAGGAGCCAGTTGAGGTGGTTCGGGCATCTAGTAAGAATGCCCCCTGGACACCTCCCTAGGGAGGTGTTCCAGGCACGTCCAGCTGGGAGGAGGCCTCGGGGAAGACCCAGGACCAGGTGGAGAGATTATATCTCCACACTGGCCTGGGAAGGCCTCGGGACCCCCCAGTTAGAGCTGGTTAATGTGGCCCGGGAAAGGGATGTTTGGGGTCCCCTGCTGGAGCTGCTGCCCCCGCGACCCGACCCCGGATAAGAGGCTGAAGATGAGATGAGATGAGATCATAAATGTGCAGGAGTAGGGAGTGAGAGTTTTGTTCAGAGAAAATGCATGTGAATGTTGCTAAATTCATTTGTAAGACAGTACGGTGTTGCTCTCAATTAACTAGTTTCCTTTTTTGTGAAATACGTAGAAAGCTGCATGTGACACCGTATCTACACAGGTGGCAATATCCCTTTAAACCATGAAGCAACCCATACAAGTAGCAGATATTTCTCCAAAATCTATATACATGATGATCCCCTTCAGCAACATTGGTAAAGTTATGTTGAACATACACCAGACTGTACCATAGACCTACTAGATCCAATAATAGTGACCCACAAGAGTTTTCTGTATGCACCTGAGGGAACATGTACAGTACAGGGTTTATAACCATTAAATAATGTATATGCATATTAAAGAAGTGATCATTCAGAAGTGAAAAGAGAGGATGTTATGAGTGCATAGGCCCACTTAATATTATGTTGAAAAATACACAAAAGTACGAAAGTATATTTCTTTTGAAGACCAATCTGAATAGTGCTACGGTATAAGCTCACTGTGAAAGGGCCAAATAGAAAATGAGGCATCTTAACTCATTCCAACTCTGAGAATGACTTTACACCAGAGTGTGTGTGTAGTCGTCCCAGTTGTCCAGCTAGTGAGAGGCACAAAAATAACCAAATGTGTCTTCTGAGAAGGTGCAGTCCGACACTTGAAATGAGATGATTGAGAGAAAGTGAAAGGGGGGAAGAGGATGGGGGCAGCTTATTTTTAAAAACTTGAGCCTCTATGTGCGGGGTAACGTGGTTGGTTTCGTTTAAATATTATGTTCAGAGATATTCAGACTTTAGTGTTCGCCTTCCTGACGACCTTTGTATGGAAGTTTCTGCCAGTGTGATAATAAAAAAAGGATCCTGTAGATTATGATGACATGGTATTTAGTACCTCAAAATAACACTTTCTCATTATTTTGAGATACTGAATCTTTATTTTGATTATTTTTAGATACTAAGTCATTATGTTGATATATTAAGTCATAATTGTAAGATACTAAGTCATCATTTTGATTATGTTGATATATTAAGTCATTATTTTGAGATACTAATGCATTATTTTAAGAAAGTTTGTCATTATTTTGAGATACAAAGTAATTATTTTCATTATTTTGAGATAATTCCGCATTATTTTGAAAATGTTGTCATAATTTTGAGATACCAACTCATTATTTGCATTATTTTTAAATACTCATTATTTTGAGATACTAAGTCATTTTTCTGATATACAGTCATTATTTTGATAAACTAAGTCATTATTTTGAGATACTTACGCATTATTTTGAGAAAGTTTGTCAATATTTTCATTGTTTTGAGATACTAAGTTATTATTTTTTGAGATATAAAGTCATTATTTTCATTATTTTGAGAAAGTTGTCATTATTTTGAGATACCAACTCATTATTTTTTAGATACTAAGTCATTTTTCTGATATACAGTCAATATTTTGAGATACTAAGTCATTATTTTAGATGCTTAGTATTTTCCTTGTATGCAGTCAATATTTTGAGATACAAAGTCATGATTTTGATTATTTTTAGATACTCCCTCGTTATTTTGAGTTGAGTTTGTCTTCATTTCCTGCCCTTCTGTGTAATATTTTTACCCTTCGTGCTGTGACGCCAAATGATAACAGAGTGAGTGATCCTGCTGAGCACAGAGGATCTTTGGCTGTGGGCGTGCACCAATAGGAAGGCGCCTGTTGACAGAAGGCAGGAGGGGGACTCTGTGGCCTGGCGGTTGGTGGAGTAACAGCGGACTCTTCATGGACAGGACGGCCGTGGTGAAGGTCGGGGCCGCGGCCAGCGCCAGCGTGTGCGCCCTGCTCGGCGGCGTGGTTCTGGCCCAGTACATCGTCGCCAAGAAGAAGCGAGCGGGAAAGAAAACCCGGATCATAGAGATGGTGAGTGAAAGAAACAGACACTCGTGCTGTGTCAAGCCGACCCGGGCCAGATAGCATGAGAAACAGGAAGTGGGGGAGACGCGCCTTCAAAATAAAAGCGCTGGAAATCCGTGAAAACACGTAATTTTAGTGTGGTGTTTTCAAGGTTAGAAGTACTTGGATTTTTAATCCAAGTGCTTGAAATGTATATTATATGGTTTGGCATATACAAATGATATAACAGAGAAAAGAAGATCTGCATATTTAAGGCTGAAAGCAGCATTTTCTGATATTTTTGTATGAAAAATGACTTGACAATTAACATATGATCAAAATGGCTGATTATATTTGTCTCTGACTATGAATCAAATTAGTTTTCTTGTCATTTGTCATCCTTCTGTAGAAAGCTGTCTCTAAACACCATGCTGGTTGTTTATAAGACAAGAAGATCCACTTTAATGTGATGAAAAGTGCAATATTAAGTTTACTGAATAAACTGTATGCACTGTTTGCAAAAATGTAGTTTACCATAACTGGAAAGGGCTGGGAAGCATGAAAATACACTATGAAATGCTTGAAAAGTGCATGAAGTGTATGAACCCTGCCCTTTTATTTCTTATAGCCTTTATTTTCATGTTATAGTTGTGCGTTAAGGTATATTAACATCTGCAATGTGCTTGGTATAAATATGGTAAACATTCAGTAACCACCAAGTGTTTTAAACTTTATGCATTATTACCGTTTTTCGATGCAACCCATGCAACTCTCATGGGACATTACAACACGTGTGAGAGTCTATTGTGAAAATCCCGTCCGGAAATGTAGCGCCGTTGTTTGTGGTGTCTTGACAGATAGTGGACCCCCCCGTTGCTCTGCGCATGTGCGGGTTTCCCTTCAAACAGCAGCTGTGTTTAGAGGTCATCACGTTGCGTCTCTCCAACAGAAAGAGCAGCAGCTTCTCTGTTAAAAGCTTTGACAGCTGACCCTGTGTGCCAGTGATGCTCTCTACAGCCGTGCCACTGTCCTGGGAACAGCTTTGTGCTGCTGTCTATTGTTAAACAGGCAGCATGGAGGTTATGCAAGCTGCATCAGCACCCCTGCCGTGAAATGCACCCCCTCGCATTACAGGTGATATTCTGGATCAGAAGGCTGTTGTTTCCACCTATAGGAGTAGTTTATATACAGGTAACCACATTAAAAGCACACACAACCTATGAATTGCAAGAAAAACTGGGATTATATTTAGGAAACGCTGAGTCAAATACATTCAACTTGCTCAAAAGATCCATTTAAGTCATTTTGTAATTATGGCTGCAGTTTATTTCCACAGAACATACAAAAAGGTGTTGTTTTGTGTTCGCTATCATCCAAGTTTGTGATTTTAAACTCTTTAAAATAGTTTAAAGACTGTAAGTAACCAATGTTCTGACCGTTGTGGGTTACCTGTATATAAACTACTTCTGTAGGTGGAAACAAAAGCCTCCTGATCCAGAGTATCACCTATAAACATCACCTATAATGCCAGGGGGTGCATTTCACAGCAGGGGTGCTGGATACGGCACAACAGCGGCTCATTAACCTGTCCGACAGGAATCAGATTCCTGCACAAACATAAACATTCCACACCAACTGCAGACAGTGGCAGTTTTTCTGCACAAAGCTGCAAAACTTTTAGTTGTTTGTATCTGTAAAATTTTACTTCATATATATCTCATACTGTACATATACTTATATATCTTATGGTCATTTTTCTATTGATGTTCTTGACTACAGTACTTGGCTCAATGTATGTTTCTTTTTTAATCATAATTATTATTGTGCACATAAACACCAAGGAAAATTCCTTGTATGTGAAAACTAGATATGTTCCGATAATACCCCCGCCCCCCCAAAAAAAAGACAACAAATATATACATGTTAAACAGGTGCAAATGGGCAATGAGATGACCAGTAAATGGATTTCTATTTCTAATAACTCATGTGGTGTCGTATCGGTGCCTGGACTTCAGTACTCGCCGATACCGATGCCAGCATTTTCAGGTGTATCGGAGGCATTTCCGATACTGGTGTCAGAATCAGAACAACTCTAGTGAAAACGTACTTGGCAATAAGCACCTTTCTGATTTGGAAATGTGTATATATTTACATTTGTCTGTATGAGCAGAACAAAGGTGAAAACAACAATTATTACTTTATTGAACTTGCAAAATCTACCTCACTAAAACCTTGTTTTGCAACAATTATATATGAAAACTTGGATTTATACTTGCGTTCACAGGACGGATAACCATTTCTATTTTTGCCCAATAATTATGTGAATAAGTTTGCTTTATTTTCTCACAATGTAGTTTCTAATAACTGCCGCATGGATGTTAAACTAGTTAAGTCCAGGGCTTATAGATGAGGGCTGTAAGATATTTACAGTTTGCAGGCGTTTCTATATACTGTAATAGAATCGATGATTCATGTCTGAGTTATTTGGCTCCACCTGTATAGCTGCATATTTGTATGGTATGTAATGCGTAACCACAGAGACATACAGACACTCCAAAGCTCATTTACCCGAAAGGAATTTCATCTACACTAGAAACAGCCGATCAGATTTCAAAGTGGCCACCACAGCAGTCGAATCTCTGGCTATGGCTTGACTTGCTGTTTTATTACTCTCCTCGCAGGTTGCCTCGTCTCATTGTGTCATCTTAATTGTGCTTTTATCTGCGTTGGCTCCCCATAGTCTGAAGTGTGAAGCAGGGTTTTACAGCAGCATGTTTGGTTGGTGTAAAGCAGGGCTGCCCAACCCTGCTCCTGGAGGGCCACTGTCCTGCATGTTTTAGGTTTCTCTCTGCTCCAACACACCTGAATCTAATGATGTGCTCGGTATCAAGCAGCTGAAGCTTGTCACAGGTTTGAAAATCGTTAGACTCGAGCGTGTAAGAGCGGAGAGAAACCTAAAACATGCAGGGCAGTGGCCCTCCAGGAGCAGGGTTGGGCAGTCCTGGTTTAAAGCAAACAGGACAGAAACAGCTTTATGTGGCTTTGGTTCATGTCAAATAAGACTTAATTCCTTTCTTAGTTTTCCAATCCATGGTTACAGGTTTGAAGTATGTGATCTTGACCGCTTTACATCTGTTTTATTGCATCATTGTTGTTTTAGGAAATTAAACTTTTAACAGCCAGTTTGTGACAAAGAGGTTGTAAAATATATCAAAGTAACCTGGAAAGGCCAAACACTTGGATCTCTGAATGAGAGGTCAGAGATGAGACATAAGACTGCACTTTCTGATGCATCTTGGAGTTGTATGTGTTCTTACTGTGATCAGCATGAACTCAATAAGCTGAAGCAGAAGCTTTTTATTTACAACAGTGAGCAGCAGACGATCCAGTGAAGATCTGTAGACGCCTGTGTCTTGTTCTTTCCCTGCTGATGTGATT
The DNA here is from genome assembly GCF_963691815.1 of Echiichthys vipera. Taxonomy (NCBI): domain Eukaryota; kingdom Metazoa; phylum Chordata; class Actinopteri; order Perciformes; family Trachinidae; genus Echiichthys; species Echiichthys vipera. The sequence goes on from NC_139833.1 coordinate 6,734,909, forward strand.
TGACTTCATTAAAAAACAGCTGAAACACCAAGGGAGGTTGTTTTCAGCTGACCAGAGCTTCCCAGGCAATCTTATTTTTTTATTTTCAGTTAAAGGTTAAATATGGAGAATAGGCAGAACACTGCCATAGTCTCTCAAGATCGTAGTCGCAACAACAAAAAATAATTCCAGCGTCCGGTTGCCAGGTCCGTTGCTGAGTGTGTCAAGTGATGAATCATACAGGGGAACGACTAATTTCGACTAGTTAATTAATTTTTTGTGTAATGTGTTAGCCGTTAGCGTTAGCTGTTACAGCTAAGTAAGCATGAAAGTGATCTTACCAATCAAGGAGAAACGTAGCCATTTGGGCGTGCGTTTTAATGCCGTTGAATCTCAGTCCATCCATTTCACCCAGTGCCAGCCTACAGTAGCTGCACCCAACAACAGACAACCCTGGCAACCAGCCACAAGGCTATTGACTGCTACAATGGAAAAAGAACGGGACAGAAAGTCATTGTCAAATCTGTCAAAAAAAATGTAAATATTAATTCAGACTTAATATTTTTTTTTATGGAAAAGTAATACTTTCATTCTGTACTCCTTAAAATGCCCGTTGGATGTATAATTATTTTTTTTAAATACAGCTTTGAATAAAGATTCTCCGTATTCCACCTTTAACGCTGCTAATTATTTGATTGAGAGTATTTCCTGGTTTATAACTCTGGCTGCAGGCCGTGGCTGCCACAGATATAATCAAAGTCTCTGGAATGAAACAGATCCAAGCTGCGAGGCAGCCGTCCGCCCTTTGTTTGCTCTGCTCCCGTGCAATTCCAGTTGTTTGGTGAAAAGAATGACGCTACATGATGAGTTTTTGGACTGATTAGCCGCTGTGGCTTCTGGGTAGAAACAGTCGGCTCATTTCTTTTCCAACCCGCAGCGTGGAAACTTATGGCCATCTGCTTTTGATGATGCCCGACGCTACAGAAGCACAAACATCCGCTCTGAGCCCCAGGAGTCATGAACCACACGACGGCAACTCAGCCAGACTTTCATTCTGTGTCCTGTGTTGAAATGTTACAGGGACATTCCTCTGCTGAGCCGCTTTATTGACTCCTGGAGCTCCTAAAAACCCAGCTGGGTCGTTTCAGAAATATTTGGGCATCCCAGAAAAACAAAGCACATTCTCCTCTTCATTCCTAAAAACCATTGTGGTTTCTGTTTACAGCAGGCTTTGTTCACTGGTTACTGCAGTTACGTGTAGTGCGTTCGCTCACACTTTCAACTGAGGCATCTGCCAAATGAAACAATAAGAATATCCAGTACAAAGGAGGTCAGAGGTCAGAACACTTTGATAATAGACGGACCACAGGTTTATTTAGGGCTGCACAAAAGATCTGATTGTTATTTTGACTGATCTTACATTATTCTCATTCTCAGTGGTAGATTAAAATGATCATGGTGTGGTTTTTGGGAGGATCAGTACCAAATGATTTGTAGGCTGGGACATCTCTGCAGAACCACAGTGTACAGTGTATATGACACATATTCTTTTTGTGATTCATTGTGCAGCCCTGTTATTATTACTGATGGAGAAGGAAATTATGAAATAATTGCTGGTGAACAAAAGGAGAAAAAAAATATTTCATGTTATAAAACTGCCCTGAAAGTTAGGTATATCTTTATCTTTATCTTTTATGTTTCTACTGTTTGAAATATATTTCAAACAGTAGAAACATAAAATTGTGTCCTTTTTGTATTGATAATAAATCCATAAATCCATGTACGGCAGAGTATCCTAAAACCCGAAAAAGTCTTTTAAAAACACAGCCAGCACACTAGAAGTAAAGAATTTCACACCCACTAATGTCTCTGGCCTATTTACTGGAGCTGATGTTGGCTGAACCGCTGATAGAAAAGCACATCACCTCCAACTTGAGACAGGTCATTATGTCTTGAGGCCATTGGCTCAGCATGGGCAAGGCAGCATCCTTCACTCCAAGCAGAATTGCGCGTCTGGCCAGAAGTAAGACAAAAGCAACTATATGTTGTTCACTAAGTGTCAAATGTGGGTCAACTCCAGCGGCAATGCTAAATAGAGCTAGAGTGGGGCTAGGGGCGAAATCTCTGCCCCAAAAATTTAGATACGGTATTGAAAACATTGTGCCAGAATATCCGTATTTTGGGGCACAGCCAATACATGTGTAAGAGAGTACCGTCGTTGGTTTTGCATTTGTCACATATTGAACTTAAGCTAGGGTAAAAAACTAAACAGTTTAGTCTTAGACATGTGAAGACGGTGGACAGTTTTGAACTGAGGGGAAAAATGTCTTCTACAGAGTGAGGGTTTGTCTATTGCCTGTAATATAGAGCCCAACTGGTCATCAGACAAAGGTCCCAGATCCGGTTCCCAGGTTGATCTACTCCTATCCAGGGGCGGGCGTGACAATATGGATATGTTCATGTATAATTTAGACATTGAACCTTTCAGATAACAGGTCAAAAGAAAGAAAGGTACCTATCGGGTTGATGTCTGGTTATGAGGGACATCCGACCTTATCTTAACGGTACATTCATTCTGTCCAAAGCAACGTATATTTTGTCCCTTTTTTTCGTAGGGCTCAGTGTCTTGCTCACGTAGACCAAAGTCCACTAGGTATCAAACAACGAAACGAAAAAAGAAAGAGAGGCAATTAACTGGAGTATTTACTCCATAAATTATTAAAACAAGTAGAAAGCTCTCTCAATGAACTCACGTGTAGCTGCTGATGGACATATGGTGGTGTATTTGACTGGTGTGAAACCTGTAAAACCTTTTTCTGCTTCGTGGCCTCTGTGAACGCTATGACTCACAGCATTGATGACTCAGTGACGACGGTGAGCCTGCATGCACAGGGCTTAAACCATTGAACCAGCCCTTGAATGTCTGCTGTGTAAAGGTCTTTTGCTGCATCCGGTGAAGAAGAAAGCTGCTGTAGTGTTTTTCACCCTGTTGAACCTCTGGGGGGCAGGGCAGAGCTACACTTGAACCGAAAGTCTGGGGGTTTCTTTTAGAAAATAAGATTGGTTTTGTGTGTTTCTGAATTCCACAAATAATCACTTCTTAATGTAGTATTATTATTTTAACAACCTTTATTACCTATACCTACTTACCTAACCGATACCTTTTATCAAGGGAGACCCGGCCAAGGCAGGCAGCAGCAGAGTTACAACACATAGGACGATAGAGAATAAAAAAATAAGCAACACCATTTACAATACATCATATCAGTTACAATTAAAAATAAAAGAGGCATTTTTGCAACCAAGAACAGTCGAAAACATTGAAATGTTTAGGAGTTTGTCTCAATTTCTTTCATTTTTGATTTGAAACCGCTTAAAGGAATTAATGCACTTTAAGTTTTGAACCATTCTGCAGCAAATTTGAGGGTGCAAAGAAAACAAATGCACTGTTTCCCCGTTCTGTGCGGACGTGTGGTACAGAAAGCATAACGACAGCCTGAGAACAAATGGGAACATGCATTTTGTTTTTTTTTATTAAGGGATTTTGCTACAGTCAGTAGAATGTTGTGTAGTCGAGGGAATTGCAACAAAAATGAAAATCTAAAAAGGGTGAAGTCTGAACCCGAGCAGCCGCAGCCTTTTTCTGCTGCTTTATCTGTAGCAACAGATTGTCACCATGACAACCAAAGCTCGTTTTCAGTGTGGGTGGGGCCACAAGAGCCTGATGATGGTCCTTAATACAAAAACAAGCACATTCACAATACTCAGGCGTGTCTTAACATCACACCGTGTTCACTTAGAAATATAAATAGGATCCATGCAGCCTGGAGGCATTCATGTACTCTGCACATATTTAAGATGGATATTAGACAGGTGTCAAGAGGTTATTTGCAACAGAAATGGATTTCACAACCTTGTTAAGGATTATCCATAATATCTCTTTGTGGCTGATAGGATAAATTCTCCGTCTATACTGCCAGTTTACAGATGAGCTGATATGTTATGTTATGTTCAGGTCATTTAGTTTGTGATCGGCAGTATTAGCAGTAGTAGCTAGTGTGAACACAGTTGTTTATAAGATGTGATCACATTAAAACAGTGCTTGGATCAATTGTCTCTCAACAGCTCATTACCGGGCACCTGTGGAAACACTCAGAGAAGCCCTGCGCTTTGTCCTCCATGACCTTTGACCCCTGACAGACCCAGGCGAGGTCACCGCAGCACTAACCTATCCGTAACCTTTGCCCGGGCTTGTGCGGGTGTGATGGGATATCAGAGGAATGCTGCGAGGAATTTCAAAAAAATAACAGCTGTTAGAAAAGTCTATCGCACTGATAACAGTCATTTTCTGTGCGGGCGTGTTTGAGAGCAACATGCAAAGTAGTATCCAAATGAGCACTTATGTAACTGCTAGCTCCACTCAGCTTTGCAGTCACATGCTGAACAAGTCTAACAAACGACCTTTAATCCCCACTCCATTACCTTCTTATTTTGATCTTTTCTGCGATCCTTTTCTCTGTGTGATGACGGCCGTGAAGCTGCAGGAATATTGACATCCACTGTGCTTTTATCATGGTATCACTTCCTGCGGGGCAATAATTAAACCAAACAAACGCTCATGTGACATGTGACACCACTGTAAGCGATTAAAGCTTTTACACTGTAGTGGTGACCGTACTGTTGCATTAATGCAGCAGACTACGTTGTAACTAGTTTTCCTCACTCACATGTTAAACGTTGAATAAGTAGAGTCTTTATTAAAAGCTATATTTAAAAATATATATATAATAAAAAAATATATATATGTAGTCTGCATTTCAAAAAAGTTTTACGGGTTTGACAATGACTTTCTGTCATGTTCTGTTTCCATTGTAGAAGCCAATAGCGTTAAATCACAGGTTGCCAGGGTTGTCTGTTGTTGCTGCAGAAACAAGAAATAATTTTGAGTTGAGAGCTAGCTAATCGATTACACAGCACTCAAAGAAAGACTTCCAGTTGAAGACTTGCTAACGTTAAATACTGTTGTAAGATTTATTTATTAGTCCAAATTAGTCGTTAGACTGATCCCTTGACACACGAACCTGGCAACCCAACTGCTGGAATTATTTTTTGTTGTTGTGACTACGATCTTGAGACACTAGTGCTCCTTCTCCATATTCAACCCTTAAGGTGAAACGTGTGCAAGAAAACCATTTACAGTTTAGTCAACAATGAAAATAATTGTTAGTTGCCGCAAGGGATCGACCGTTTCTTTAGGGCCGATACGATACAGGTAAAAAAATGCAAATATTGGCCGGCCGATGTATCGGTTGATCACTTGTTGCCGCCCTTTCATCTCAGACTTTTTTTATGCCTTTATTGTTTACTTTAGCTGAAGATTGACAGGAAATGGGAGAGAGGGGCGGGGACATGCAGCAAAAGGCAACAGCCCGGAGCTGACCCTGGGCCGCTGCAGGGAGGACTGTATGTCTACCGTGTGAGCTACTGGGATCCCCAAAAATGCAGTACTTTTACATGCATTTTTCTTTAAAATAACACATAACATATTATCAAAAACAAATCCAAAACTTGAATCAACACTAGGGCCCACTAATATTCCTCAGAGAACTTTGTGAAACAGCCCCAAACAGGTGATCAACCACTAAAGCTTTGCTCCACTTCCGTTATGGGTGGTTAAGTCACGCAGGTTCGTGACTGCACTTGTTTTCTTGCAAAGTAGTGTTAACACCTCAGTGGCTTAGAGCGATCACCTGTCATATTCACATCTTTCTTAGTGTGGACTTATAGTCTGCATGTACTGTTAATATGTGCAAACTTCGATATACATGACATAACACGATGTGCATATGTCCAAAGTTAAGGTAAGAATTATTGCACAGGATTGTAATGGAACAGAAAGATACTGAACTAAACAAAAACACACTCCTCTCCTTGTAAATCCAGGAGAGGATTAGAGGGCCTGTAGCCTGATTTTTGCAGCGGAGTGTGCACTGTTATGATGGTACAGTGTAATCAGAGAGCGTCGACCCAGTTCTTGTGAGTCGTGGTATGCAAGTCAGTGGAGCTCTGCAGAGGAGTGGACGTGCTTGTCTCATGTTCAACTCTCCTCTGTCTTATTGCAACAACACCAACAGTTCAGAGCGCAGGGAGCTGAGCCTTGTTCAGCAAAAACTGAGCCTGGGACCAAGCGGCCATGTTGCACAAAGGTACAGAAGTTGCACAGATATCCTTCTTTATAGAAAACGATGATGGATGATGTCATATAGAATTTTTTAAATGTTAAGCAATTGACTGATAATGAATATACCGTACTATTTAGCTTTAGCAATGTAAAATTATTTATGTAATGTATAATAATCTTAAATATTCTTCAATAAAGTTATTTGCTTTGGAAAGCAGCTTCCTGCGTACTTTTGCGGAGTCATCCATCCTACCATCTTCAAGGGGGTCGCGGGGGGGTGGTAGAGCCAATGCCAGCTGACATTGGGCGTGAGGCGTGGTACACCCTCGACAGGAGGCCAGTTTATCACAGGGCACATAGAGACAAACAACCATTCACACTCACACCTACGGGCAATTTAAAGTCCTCAATTATCGCTCTTTTTGGACATGTTAAGACTCAATCAGAAACACAAAGATGTGCTGCAGCTCGTCTGTTTCTAAGTGTGTGCATCTGTGTGACCTGAACATTGAAGCAGCAGCACAAAGATGAGGATCACACACTGTAGATTAATACCTGTGTGTGTGTGTGTCAGAGAGAGTGAGGCACGTCCATTACCTGTATGCGCATCATTTGTGACTGACTATTGTAAGACCAAACAGCCTGACGCTCATGCTGAACCTTGACCTTCCTAACCTTCCCTGCTCTGTCATGCTATTTTCTGCGTGTATGTGTGTGTGTGCGGGGGTGTTGTGTGTTAAAATGCGTGTGCTCAGCAGTCCACCTTCTCTGATTGATTTTAAAGGTTCCTTTTCCACGGGGTCAAAGGTCACATGTCTGTAATGTAGGTCTATTTATACTGAACTGCGTGTGTGTGTGTGAGTGTCATGGGTCAGCTCAAATGATCATTGTGTGTGTGTGTGTGTGTGCGCCTCTCTGTACAGGGGGAGGGGTTGCTTGTCTAAAACATTTTTGGGCGACGCCCTCTCCCTCCCTGACTGCTGCTGCAGATATAAAAGCCCTCTGCAGCCATACAATCTTTTCCTCACTTTTGTTTCAGCTGACACAACAGACCCGCGGTAAGTTAGTGTGTGTATGTGTGCGTGTGTGTGTGTGTGTGTGTGTGTGTATGTTTATGTTAATGTGTGTATATAACTGGTTACACTCCAGGCTGTAGCCAGTTTTGGTTCATAGTAACTGTAAAAGAACAAACACTGAGTGCTACAAAAAAGAACAAAATCCTTCCAAAATGTCTTTTTTCTGTTATTAAGATGCTTTGACCTTTGACCTCTGACCTCAGTATTTGCTGCTTGTAATGTTAATCCACAAATTTAGTTTTTTTAACCAAACTCTTTACTTCTGTTCGATTATAATGTTGTAAAACTGCTCTCGCTGTCTGTTGACAGATCGGGCTGTGTCAAAGTGTCGCTACAAATGTGAAATTGATGATTGTGAAGCAGAATTTACGTCTTCAGAATATTCAGTTTGTTCAGATGAAAAGCAGATCTGAATGTCAGGGACACACACCCTGTAAAACCCCTGTTAGCTCTACGTATTTATGGCCCTGTACAGTCAGAGCATGTTTACAGAGCCTCTGTCGTCTACAAAGTCTTTACTCAGCAGATATGACATTCAGGAAGTTGTGTTTGTGTGTCAATCATATGCATATTAGAGTAGGCAGTTTTATTTTAGGTTTGTGTTCTGGGTGTCGTGTTTCTGGAGGATCAGAGGGATTTATGAGGTGCCATGAAGCCTGAAAGTGATGATATAACAAGGTGGAAGTTGTGCTGAGAGTGCCTGTGTGTATTCAGTTTGTTGCCTCTCTCTCAACTGTCAGTGTTGCATCAGAAAGAGCTTTTTAATATTCATATCTGTATGCATACGGACTGTCCTCCATTAAAGAGAGACTGTCCTCTATCAGTCAATTACCACTCTTTAGTCGATGTAAACAGATCTGTAAAACAGAGTTTCTTAAGAAAAGAATGAAGCAAAACACCACTTTAAATCTTTTGTTTACCAGATGTGCTCATAAGTTTAGTAAGTAAATAAGTCATTCAGCATTAAAATAGCATAAAGATTTACTAGACAATGAAATGTCCGATTTAATGGACTAAGAGGGGGAAGCCCTTGTATGTGTAGATCTATCTATGCATAGATAGATAGATAGATAGATAGATAGATAGATAGATACTGCAACCAATTCTAAATAAACAAAAATAAATAGGTAAATGACACCGTTTCTAAGCACAACTTTGTGCATTACAGTACGTGTTCTGTAAAAAAGGTTTTTATATCGGCACATATCAGAAAACACACGCGCAAGTACGATTTGTCTTTGCTTTTTGGCATCGATATACGGGTATGGCTCTCATGGATAGGTCACTCTTTTAAAAAAATAAACAAAAAAACAAAATGACAAAAAACGACCACAGAAAATCAACTGGTGTTACTGAATGTTCACCTATTATCCAGCAGATCCGGTCTCTGTGATACAGCTGCACATGTCCGAGCCATTTGAAAGACAAACATTTCCTGTTGTCGAGCAGTGAGAAGGTTTGAGAAGTTGCCCATTCTGCAGCGGTCAGGCACGACGGATGTCCATGAGATGAAGTTACAAGACGAGGTTAAGTTGACCTGCTCTCTGCAGGGCAGCACTGTGGCTGTTGGTGAGGCCGTCCAGCCTGTTATACAACACGGGCACAATCCAAACATCAGCTGTTTCATGACTCTGAAACCTGACTCCAGCAATGTGTGTGTGTGTGCGTGTGTGTGTCTGGACCAGTGAACAGTGTATTCAAATACACTGAAGACCGTATAGAAATGCCATTAATTCTAAGTTGGCATGTAGTCCTCATACCGCTCAAAACATACTTTCACACATGGTTCATATTTAATCCTGGTTCTCAACACAAGCTTCGCTTCAGTGCTCTCCTCCTCCTCCTCCTCCTCCTTCTTTTTCATTCCACATACCAAAGAGCTGTAGATAGACTCATGCCAGGTTTTGAATTGTTCCTGTTTGTCTACGTTAGAGGGACGATTAAACCTCACCCTCAAATAACCCCTTTCACTCTTTCTCTCTCTCTCCAGATGCCTCAGTTTGAGAAGACGACGGTCCACATGAGGGACCCTGAGAGGGTGGAGCAGATCATCTGCGACCTCATCAAAGGAGGAGCTTCCAAACTACAGGTAGGGTAGTGTCCTCATGACACCCTGTCAACTCAGTGTTGATGTGAAACAGAGCCCCCTGGTGGTTCTGAAGCTCACAACTGGGAAAACTTACAAGCCGAACACTTTGAATGGGTTTTGAATGTTTGAAGCCTTTTAACTCGAAAAGGTTTAGTTTCTTCCAGTGTCTGTATAAGGATCCGGTGTGTTTGTGTGTTTCTGGTAAACAAATGTATCCTTGGCTGTGTTGCAGGTCATCACAGACTTCGACATGACGTTGAGCAAGTTCGCTGTCAACGGCCAACGCTGTCCGACGTGTCACAGTAAGTACAGCGAGAAAAACCAGCATGAGACGTTTCTTTGTTTGTTTCTTTTTCTAACTGTCGCAATTTAAATCCTCCAATTTCCAGTTTGCGTGCCGTTTTCTTGCCTGTTTGGAAAATAAATTATAATTGGGTTTTTCTTCTTTTGTGTCCAGATATCATTGATAACTGCAAGCTGGTGACAGAGGAGTGCAGGCAGAAGCTGCTGCAGCTGAAGAATAAATACTATCCCATCGAGATCGACCCTCAGCTCACCATGGAGGAGAAATACCCGTTCATGGTGGAGTGGTACGGACACGTGCACACAAACCTACACAGGTGTAACAAAGTCATGCACGTTTACCTAAAAGTGTGTGTTTATGTGTGTGTGTGTGTGTGTGTGTGTGTGTGTGTGTGTTTTCAGGTATTTCAAGTCTCACACACTGCTTGTGGAGCAGCGGCTAGAGAAAGACAAACTGGCCGAGGTAGTGAGAGAGTCTGACGCAGCACTCAGGTACCTGGACACTCTGAACACAGGAGCACTGCGGTTTACTGTTGCATTATGGGTGTTTAGCAGATGGCATTGCCCTATCTATCTATCTATCTATCTATCTATCTATCTATCTATCTATCTATCTATCTATCTATCTATCTATCTATCTATCTATCTATCTATCTATCTATCTATCTATCTATCTATCTATCTATCTATCTATCTATCTATCTATCTATCTATCTATCTATCTATCTAGTTTATAATCTTATTAAGCCTCTTGATGGCAAACGCCTTCTTGAAGACGCATACGAGTTTTAACATTCAGGAGAGGGGTATCTACTGTTGTATTTTTATGTCATCGAACAAAGCTTTCAAATCTTTAACGCCTGTTTTAACCACAGATCTATTTATTCTTCCAGGCATCCAACCAAAAACGCTCCTTTAAATGTTTTCACAGAATGAGGTGCCGTGTCTACCTCAAACAAAAGAATACGCGGCGCCTCTCACCGACTTGTCTCTCTTCCATGTCTGCTTGGTTTCAGGGACGGCTACGAGCAGTTCTTTGACCGCCTGCAGCAGCACGATGTGCCCGTCTTCATCTTCTCCGCTGGCCTGGGCGACGTCCTGGAGGAAATCATTCGCCAGGCCGGAGTCTACCACCCCAACGTCAAGGTCGTCTCCAACTTCATGGACTTTGATGAAAACGTGAGTCCCGCAGGAACGAAGACGGACCCGCACCCCTGCACTTCTGTGTTACAACTAGTGACTCTTGTTCTGCTCCTCATCTCACAGGGCGTCCTGAAGGGTTTCAAGGGCGAGCTGATCCACGTGTACAACAAACACGACGGCGCCCTGAGGAACACGGAGTACTTCAAACAGCTGAAGGAATACTGCAACATCATCCTGATGGGGGACTCACTGGGAGACCTCAGCATGGCCGACGGAGCACCCAGCGTGGAGAACATCCTCAAGATCGGCTTCCTCAACGATAAGGTACAGACGAGACACTTGACCACGGCTCCTAACACACAGAAATGTCCCTGAACATGGAGTTGATTGAGTTTGTGATCTTGGAAATAACCAATAAACTGAGATCTGGGAGGAGGTGATGTCTGTTTGAGATGTAATCCGGATTTTTCCAATAGCGATTGTAGTGATTGAATTTGCCAAACACCATGATACTTTGCCTGCCTGTGTGAACCAAGCCCCAACCACAGCGACTTCCTGGTCGATCTAATCAGGAAGTGCAAAAAAAGTCAGTTCTCTGAGTGGCCACTAGGGGCAGGTCTCATAATAGAGCAGTTTCTCATTGACCCCCATGTTAAACAGGTCGTTTTCACAGCATAATTAAACCTGTTTAAGGCCTGGTACAATAAACCATTCTAGTCTTTATGTTTAGGTCATATCTCCAAGACAACACTTATTTTATTGGAGGTTAAAGTTTATGAATAATTAGGGGCATTGTCTCTTGAGTGACAGCAAGCCGCTGGCCCTTCTTCTCCTGACAGTTTCCTTTTGTCTCACTCCGCAGGTGGATGAGCGGCTGGACAAATACCTGGACTCTTATGACATCGTCCTGGTGAAGGACGAGACTCTGGAAGTGCCCAACGCCATCCTTCAGAAGGTTCTATAACTCCACCCCCAACTTAACCCCCACCCAGTCCACCCCTCTCCTCCCATCAGCCCCTCCCAGCCTTTGGGCCTGTCCGACTTCTAACACCAACCTAAACTGTTGTCGCTGGTCCAAGCCCTTCACTCGCTCTGGATCCCACCGGGATCCTCTACAGTCTCTGTACCCCCAGCCCTCCCACTGCCCACCCCCACCCCCCTCACCCCACCTCACCCTTTAAGAGCCTTTTTTAAAAGACATCTCCTGAATGAACTGTTTTAAAAGTCGGCACAGCAGCATCAGCCTGTCTCTGGTGTGTTTTTGTTGTTGAATTGTTTCTGATTTCAAGTTGTTTTATGATAAAAGAAAAACCAAAAGTGAGATTTAAAAAAAAAAAAAACACACACACGCTCTCATTTCATCTTTATAATTTGCACATTATTGTTACCGTTCTTATTCATAGGATTATTTTTGATAAGGTAATAATTGTTTGCCAGAAAGCACAGAGTTGTCTTTGAGCTGTCCCGTTAAGTCTGTCGCCTCATTTGCTCCGATCCCGTGACTCTGGTGTCGGACCTGTTGTCAGACATGAAACACGCATCTGCAACAGCTGCATTGGAGCTTTTACAGGTCATGGAAGTAATTAAATACATAAACAACCTTGGTAAATGTAACTCCTCCCAAAAAATTCAAATGTGTTGCTCGCCGGTGACAGCAGCAATATAATGATCATTGACACAATATTTGTTTTAGGTGGGGGGGATTCATATTGTTAATGTGAACGCACTTTATATTCTGTGTACGGTGGAGTCAGCCTGTACGTGAACATACGTGGCAGTAATTCTGATTCGTGGATGTAGGAGCGTGTTCGTGCACAGAAAAGCCATGTTTACAAAAGCTTTTGTTTTCACCCTATTGTGTTCATTTGGCACATATCAACACACAAACTCAGAAGCAGCTCTTTACTCTTGAAACATTAATCCTATTTTTTGCTTTGTGAACTTATCTGTATCGTCAGTGACTCAACAATCAGGTGTTCTCCGTGCCAGTGTTTAAGGTTAAAGACGTATTGAGTAAAGATGACCTCCGGTGGCCATTAGCAGGAATTACACCTCCAAAACCCCCTTGAACCACCGTCAGAGGTGCTGCAAAATGACAGTATATCTAAAGTATAGCTAATGTAAGTTTAATTTCGCTGAACAGAGGGAAACACACTGTTACCTGTGGCTCAATAAATTTAATTGCATCACATTTCCATTCTGTGGTTACAAGAGCACTACCTCTAACATAATCATCTTAGTTTATTTGAGGGGGAATATTCAAAATGTCACTTTCTCCCTTTGTGTTGTTGAATGTTCTCTTTGACGTGTTAAATGTGCTGCTATCACCCTGCATGTTGCCTTTTCTTATCGTTGACCTATTGTAAAAGAAACAGGAGACTCAAATATATAAATATATAAATCTATATCTCAATAAAAACAGGGAATAATGTCATACTGTATATGTGGCCCTTCTATGGAAATGTATATTGTTTCACTGTATTTGGAGAGATCTCCAAAAAGTATAGACCTGTGTGTTGTATTTTTATAAGCAGATGGCTTTCTCTCTTTTCGTTGGTGGTGTGATTTGAAAATGCAATAAAATGTCAATTTGTGAGCAATGACTGGATCCCAGACAGGACAGAAATCTGGTGTAACAAAGCATCAAGTGTCAATGGGGAACTGTACAGACAGTTGACACCTGCAGTACCATATTCCTCCTGCAGGTGGCACTGTTGACCAAGTTCATCTGAAGAAGTCTGGGAACAGTTTTAGAAGAGCATAGTTTGGCCAACGTGGCATTCTGAAAATCAAAACTAGTGCTCAAAATACAGGAAAACGTGGCTCGTTGGTCTAGGGGCATGATTCTCGCTTAGGGTGCGAGAGGTCCCGGGTTCAAATCCCGGACGAGCCCAATTTTGCCATAAAGATACCCATTTTTAGTAACAACTGTCAATTGATTGATGTTTTACTTGTTATCCCTGGCTGGAGATTGGAAGGAAGCAAAATAACACAGATTTTCACGTTTTGTTTTACAGATTGCATTACATCAATTACATTTTAAGATTACAATGCAATTACTAAAATAAATGAGAACTCCAGATTGACACCCCATCAATAATCCCGTCAATAAGATCTGGTTTATGACTATTCTTTGGTAAGTAAGTTTACTCATACAAGGAATTTGCTTTGGTGTTTTGGTGCATAGGCAATAAACATAAATATAGAATAGAAAAATACAATAAAAGTACTAAAGTACTAAAAATGTGCAAACATATATTGTAGGGTGTTAATCTAACCAATCCAATGTGGTCATGAATATCATTTACTATGGGAGTTTCATTGTGCAAACACAAATATTTGTGATAAAAGAAGAAGAAAGCCTTGAGGTCATCTGGTTGAGTTTAAGTACATTTTTTGAGAATAAATTTGCTGATTTCTCGCTTCTGCTGAGAAAAAAGATGGTATAATAGTAGGTTAATACAGCAGTGTGGGTATAGAGCATGGATGGATGAGGTAGAGATAGAGTCTGCTGCAGTACAGTTAAGCGCCTGTAGATGTCGCCCAAACACCAGACAAACCTAGAGGGGTGCTTCAAAGACAGTGGGATCTACAGCTATGTACATGCAACGTGGCATGTACAGTGCAGCCTCCAAATTCTGTCCAAAAATGCAGGTATTTGCGGCTCGTTGGTCTAGGGGCATGATTCTCGCTTAGGGTGCGAGAGGTCCCGGGTTCAAATCCCGGACGAGCCCACCTTTTTTCCCTGTATCATGAGTAATAAAAAAAAAATCACACATCAAATTAAAAGTTAGAACTGAATCAGTGCAGAGAAACTCCTTACAGACACAGCAGTTCAACAGGTTTACTGTTAGATACATTATATGACCATGCTTTTGTTTTAGCTACTACTACTTTACTGTACATTATTCATTCATCTTCAACCGCTTATCCCGGGGTCGGGGTCGCGGTGCTCACGTATTTTTGCCATATGGCTCAGTGTCATACAGTTTATACACATACATTTAGATTTGTTGAATTTATTTGAAATAATATTTTGAAAATGCAGAAATAAATGAAAGAATGTATAAATACCTGCTGAAATAAATTAATAAATGCACAAATAAATGTATCAAAAGAATGAAAACATGCATATATAAATAAATGAAAGAATAAATAAATGTTTAACATTTATTTCTACATTTTAGTTCACTTACATTTGTTTATTTATTCATTACTGTGTCCATATGTTAATGAGTTAGGAGGTCCCATGTATATATACATTTATTTATTTAGTTATTCATTTATTTCATCTCATCTTCATCCGCTTATCCGGGGTCGGGTCGCGGGGGCAGCAGCTTTATCAGGGGACCCCAAACTTCCCTTTCCCGGGCCACATTAACCAGCTCAGCATTTGTTTATTTATTTATTCATTTATTTATTTATTACTGTTTTTATAGATGTATTTATTAATGCATTCATTGATGTATTCATTGAGTTCAGCATGAATTTATTCATTCATTTATTTATTTATTTATTTATTTCAGCATTTGTTTCTACATTTATTTATTTATTACTGTTTTTATAGATGTATTTATTAATACATTCATTGATGTATTCATTGATTTCAGCATGAATTTATTCATTTATTTATTTCAGCATTTGTTTCTACATTTGTTTATTTCTGCATTCATTTATGTTTTCTTGTATTTATTTATACATTTACTAATGGATTTATTTATTTATGTATTTCAGCATTTATTTATACAGTTATTTATTCATCTATTTATTTCAGCATGTATTTATTTATTTATTTATTGAGACATAAGTCATGTTTAGTCTCCATATTACAGCCCCAGCTAGAAATCAGTAATTTAGTTTTCACCAGTTCAACAAAACTCATTTTCCCGGCAACCCATCTATTTCCGCTCCTGCGCACTAGCGCCCGGCTTCTCCGTTGAGCGTCAGTGCCATGACAACAGGACGATGGCTGCAAGCAAGAGGCTGAGAAATGTGATTTTTGTGTGAACGAGGAGCAACAAAACACCGGCGTTTTACGGAGTGGGTCGAGTACGTGAAGGTAAGAGAAACCCGGAACAAACCTGGATGTGTTTGTAGTTTGTGACAGCGGCAGCGACACGGCTCGTGACCTGTTAGCTAATATCCAGGTAACTTGGAGAGCTAGCTACTTAGCCAGCGAAGCTAAAGTTAATTCAGAGCGTTAGCTGCGAGCTAACCTACCTGTGCTGGATTTGTAACCGACTTTAAACAGCTCTTAAAGGTGTGTATGATTCCTTTACTTCGTTGCTCAGTCATAGAGGACTGGTTTAACACAACAGGAGTCTCCTGCGTGCAGAATAATAGACCCACAGGTGTTTGGTCATGTGCCTTTAAAGCCCAAGAGTACACAACATTGAAGTTAAACTAATGAGCTTCTCTTTCTCTTACTTGAGTGTTTGAATAAGTCTTTCAAAAATACTCCTTAACCATTTAAAAGACTATTTAAGTGTATGATTTGTGAAATACTTAAGGATCACAGGTGGATATTACCGCTATAGTAGTTTGACTTTAAATGGAATAAAATAAGATAATCCTTTATTATTCCACATGGGGTAATATGTGCAGTGTGACAGCAGCACAAGAGGATTGTGCAAATAACAAAAGCATCAATAACAGATGCAGAATATAATAATTGCATGTATGTAAATCGTAAAATAAACAAATTAACTGTTAAAAATAGCCACAAAATAAATAAATAAATGAATAAAAGGACAAGTGACAGGAAAACAAAAAAAAGATGAATGAACAGACTGGTCAAAAGTGTGTGTGTGTGTGTGTGTGTGTGTGTGTGTGTGTGTGTGTGTGTGTGTGTGTGTGTGTGTGTGTGTGTGTGTGTGTGTGTGTGTGTGTGTGTGTGTGTGTGTGTGTGTGTGTGTGTGTGTGTGTGTGTGTGTGTGTGTGTGTGTGTGTGTGTGTGTGTGTGTGTGTGTTCAGCGAAAGCAGTGCTGATTGTAAAGTCTGACTGATGCAGGGAGAAAAGAACTGTGATGAAGACTTGTGATGGGAGGATAGGAAGGTCTTCTGGTTATAAAGATATAAAGTTATTAAGATTTCAAAATACACAAAATGCTGAAAATAATAGTAGTGATGGTAAACTTATAACAAATATGTTTTATATTAACCATGATAAGAAAGGACAATGATAATTTGTTTGTTATATGTAAGGAAGTGTGTGAATGTTTGTCTATACAGTGGTACTTTCTGTAAGTGGTGCTCAACTGCTTGATGTGACACTGCATGTGGAAACTTGTTTTTCTCTTTATTTATACCTTTTTAATTTTATCTGCACACTTAAGACTGCATAAAAGTCAGATAATGAAAAAATGACGTCAAGAAGCCGCAGGCATATACAACAGACCTCACCTCAATTTAAGGATAAAAGAACAAATATTAAAAAAGTAAAACAGGTGTGGTAGCAACATCCCCCAGCCCAAAGCCTGTAGGGAGGTCAGGGTGCTTTCCGTCACAGGGCACTGAACATGTATACCCCGATCGAGGTGGTGAGATAAAGAAAACATGGACAATCTAAGTCTCCCCTTAGTGAAATTATTGATTTAATTAATTATTATTAAGATTTTTTGACCAGCCTCATGCTTGCAGAAAGCACTAGGACAGCTAATTGTTTTGGTTTGGCTTAGTTGTAAAAAGGGCAAGTGATATGGAATAAACAGGCCGTGCCAAGGAAAGTCAACAAAGCACAGCAGATGACATAGTAAGTCCATTAGCCTGTTAGAAATAAAGTTGTAGGAGAATAGTAGGTGACTAGGGCCGGACAGGGATTTGCACCATTATGGCCCGCTGCCCGTCCCTCTGCTGACACGCGGAGAATAAATACTACCTGCTGCATGGAGTGCTGCAACTGGCATTACTCTATCATGAGAAGAAAACAAGCAGCTCTTGTGAATGTAGCAAATGTTTGGCATTTTACTGCATTTGATTCATGTAATCATTTTTAGTTTTATCAATTAAAAATCTATCCAGATAATCTCCATACTTCCTTCCAGCCTGCCTCCCTCAAAACTTTTTAAACAACACTCTTTTTTTTTTACATATATTGGTAGTATAAGATGTAATATTCCTTTTACATCCTCTTCCTATGCACTGGACATAGGAGGGATTATCTGCCTGTTCCACCTGCTCAGCACTTAGCAAGTAGAAAAGCTGCTTGCCCCCTCCTATATCCCTCCTCATTCCCCCTCAACTCTCATAATCAGAATCCTGGAGTCATGTGATTGGTCTTCTGGTCTGTCATTGGCTGCAGCTGATCACAGTGTGGTGGTACACAGACCGCTGAGAGCCTCTTGGGCCAACGGACAAGTACACAGTGTGGTCCAAGCTGTCACCATGCCAATGGCTCAAACTCCGCCTCTCTGGTTAAACTGATTATCCAGTGTTATGTAGTGGCCAGAGTTGGTGGTTTGATTCCTTGCCAGCAGGATAAATCTGGGAGCAGAAGTAAAAAACAAACAATTCCCCCTTCTTTATTATTATTATTACCTCAGTGAACAGGACACTTTTGTGCTAAAAGTACTTTTTTCTATGTGTTTATTTTTCATCTTTTCGTCAATCAATAGTTTATCTTAAATGTACTGCTACATATGAATTAGAGGGACTATAAGTCGCTGAAAAATGACAGATAACAAATAGATCAACTTGTGCATGTCATGAGTGTAACACTTTCCCTTCTCTTCTCCGTCTTTCTCTCTCTGTCCAATCAGAGGCAGCATGTCTCTGTTCAAGGCCCGAGATTGGTGGTCGGCAGCACTTGGCGAGGGGGAAGAGTTTGACCAGGGATGCTTGTGTGTCGGAGACGTGGACAACAGCGGCACCGGACATGGTCAGTGTGTAGGGAGGAAGCGACACGCCAACCACCACATGGCATACCACAGTGACATATACCTCTTAACTGGTAGATTGAGTACACTTTGGACAAAAGCATCTGCCAATTGAATGCAATGTATTGTCATGTTATGTGTCTCTTTTTAAGCTAAAAGCCAGCTGCTTCAGGGTGTTGCCTGAGGAAGCATCAGTGTGGACTTGTGGCTAAGACTAATTAGTTGGCATTATAGTTGTCCAGCTTTGTGTTGATTAAAAAAACCAATATGTTTCTAACTTTGCAGACAAGGTGGTGGTGGGCAGCTACATGGGGATGCTGCGGATATTCTCCCCAAATGCCAATAAGACCAGCGAGGGAGGGCTGGTCGAAGCCCTCCTTCTGGAAGTCCAGCTTCAGAACGCCATCATCCAGGTGGAAGTGGGCAAGTTTGTCTCGTAAGTAGATTGCACAAACCTGGGTCACCAGAGGGTTAAAATAGATGTGTACTGCGGACACGCTGGATTGTAGATTGTTATATTTGTCCTCTAAATAACCTATACGCTATGAAGAAATGTGTCATTTAATTTACCAGTGTGATTAAGACGCAGTAAGTGCAGTTTTGGTTAGACAGAGTGTATGTTTCAGGCGGCAAATTAAATACATATTTTGGAATGTGATTGTGAGAACATTGTGCCACAATTTTCTGTTTTTATAAGTTATGCTAAATACAAATGGACACGTATGTATTTAGACACTAATGTGTATAATTTGTTCTACTTTTAGTATCAGTATTTACACGATGCCACTCCTGATAAATATAAATCAAGTCACCACAGATCTAGGCTCTAACACCAGGATCATTGATAATGTTGCTAATCTCTCCCGCCCTCCTAGCTGCTTCAGTGTATGTGAGGCCTTTGCCTGTGTTAATGTTTTGTAGGTCAAATTGGCATTAGCCTCACGTCTCTGGCAGGAAGTAAACTTAAATCACTGTCTCACGAATGCAGAGCCCTCCCTTGTTGTCTTAGTGCGAATCACAGATTATACTCTTCCACAGAACTAAAGGCACAAAGAGTGTGCAGACAGCAAAGCAAATGTAAACCTCAAATGTAAAGCAAATGTACTTTTAAATTAAAATAATTTATTTAAATATATATACAGTAAATATGGCGGCACAGTGCTGTGGTGGTTAGCACTGTTGCTACTTGCCTCACAGCAAGAGGGTCCTAGGTTCAAATGCGGGTTGGGGCCCTTCTGTGTGGAGTTTGCATGGTTTCCCCGTGTCTGCGTGGGTTTTCTCCAGGTTCTCCGACTTCCTCCCACTGTCCCAAAGACATGCACATGTTAGGGTGTACCCCGCCTCACGCCCAATGTCAGCTGGGATCTGCTCCACAGAGCAAATGAATCCCGTTAGGATCTTGTCCCTTTTTTCGCCGCTCCAGAGTTTGCAGGTTTGGACATATTGGACTACTGCAGGACTTTAAAATAGACAGCTAGTATGAGCACTGAAGCCGCACTAACAGCCATACAGTTTCTGTGTTTGTGTTACATACGTGTGCTGCAGGCTGAGAACGAGTCACAGTTCTTTCTTCAACTCTACAGTATGTCTTGACCTTCTGTGAATTCTGAGCATTCATAGCTTATAATAAAGCCTTACTTTAAACTGCCAGGCAGAAACGCCCATTCATAACTCATAACACTGCTGTTTCATTCATAGAAAACCCATCCCTTCTTACCACCACATTAACATGTCTTTTTATTCCTCTGTGTCGCACGCTAACCCCAAACCACCATGTCAGGAGTTTCTCTCCCTCGCCATGATTTACCACGTACTATCAGCCACCCAGCAGCCCAAACATAGTTGTGCTTATAATGTCAGGCTAACCACTGAGTTGCTCGCATAACTTTCAGAACCCACTACCCCTATCCTGCTTTGTTATTGTACTGCATAATTGGATGTTCAGAGCTGCCCCCCTCAGAATCAAGGCCAAGTGAAATGTGCAAATGTTTTTTGAGTGAAGATGATTTTGCCAAAACTATTTGAAAATGGGGAAGAGGAAGGATAGTGAGAGGAAAGGAATGATGTGGAATGACAAGGGTAGTGGTGCGATGTGACTTGGTGGACAATTTTATACACTTTATATTTAGCTAAGCAGGAAAAGGAACATTGAGCCTTGTGCCCTTTTATTAAGATTTTTGTCCCTTTTTTGTTTATTGTTCATGGTTTATGCCTT
The DNA here is from genome assembly GCF_963691815.1 of Echiichthys vipera. Taxonomy (NCBI): domain Eukaryota; kingdom Metazoa; phylum Chordata; class Actinopteri; order Perciformes; family Trachinidae; genus Echiichthys; species Echiichthys vipera. The sequence goes on from NC_139833.1 coordinate 6,755,769, forward strand.
GCTCTAATCTTCAAGATGGCAGGCACACGGGTGATAAAGGGGTTCACATAAAATACTTTTACACTCTTTACTTAAACATATAGGGGAAGATTTTTACATTGAACATTGCTGAATGTTTCATAAAAGATGACAAAATCAAGACTATGGAAATTATATGAACAAAACCACATGCAACATATCCATGTCTGGATGCTATCGCAATACCCAGACGTGTCACACAAAGTGTCACACAGCTCACAATAAGACAGACACACATTAGCAATGTGTGAAAAACATCACCTGCCCCCTTCATTTCAGTGAGGCCACTACGAAACGGCAAAAAGTGTTTAACCTGGGCCAGCTTTTGCTGCGATATAGTGATCATTCTGCTTTTTACCCAGCATGTATTGCAACAGGGGATACATTTGTTGTTACTGTGAGGAACTTCCAGAATTGTAAAATCCATCCTCACAGGAAAACAAACGGCTGTGCAGTGTTTGGACGTCTGGAATGTCAAACTCAATGAACTCTTTCTTAAACTGGACGTTCTGGGTTGTATTGTTCTACCATTACTACAACAAAATGCCTCCTACCAATAAAGAGCATTGTATGTTTTTAGTGCGGCATGTTTTTGGTCGTCACATCAGGTGAAGGCGATCTACCTTAAATATCCTTTTGACTGTCACAGTGTGTTGCACAACAGTTATGCAAAATCTGTCTGCATCTGCCAAGCACTTAAGTTAGCAGTTATTGTTGCTGTGATGAGAGTTCTGCACTCAGTTCTTGAAGCCAGTCTTAATTATATTCAGTAAATTAGGCATAATGGATCCCCTTTCTATGAAACTACACAAGGCATTGAAACCCTCACCCTGGCAGACTGACATGGGACTTTAATCTGAACACTGTACCTCCTGTCACCCCACTGTGGGTGCACAAGCGAGGTTTGTGGGAACAGCTCTGGTGGTTTGTCTCGAAGACTTCCCACGTCATCACGCTGGAAGCAGAATCTAACCTAATCAGTCTGTTTGGAAGACATCGTGCTTAGTTACCTGCGGTTTTTTCGGCAAAGCATTCTTCAGAGACGGTGTGGGCATGTTGGAGGCTGGCCCTCGACAGAGAAACACGTTGTAAATATTGTCAGGAGCAGACCAACGTGGGCAGATGGGGAAAGGCTTTGTTTCAGCACTGAGTGGTTTTCCAAGGAAGAAAGAAAGCTCTTGGGATCCAGTTTTCTCCTCCCTTGTTGTTCTTCTCTCGACAAACATTACAACAGTGGTTGAAAATCAGTGAGACGGCAGTTGTTCTGGGTCCAAAGAGTGGATAGATTCCATCTGTTTGTGGTAAAGTAAATAAGTGAAAATCTAGGATCAGCATCACTGGGACCATAATCTACACCTCAACCAAAAGCCAAGGTTAAAGAAATCTACCAGCTGTTACAGTAATTATTTTAGAAGTATGACTATTTTATGGGTTCAAAAATTAAAGGTACCACCCTTTAGCGGAGGACACAGGCTCAACCACAGTGGCAGGAAGCATCTGCTTTGCTTAGGGCATGAAACTGAATATCCACCAGCTAGAGTTACACGCTGGTCCAAAAATCCAAACTTACAATAAAAAAGATACTGAAGGTGTAATCGTTTCCAGAATTCACAACATGTTTTTATCTAACCGAATGTTCTGCTTTTAGTCTTCAGGAACAACATTTTCACTGCGGTAAAAAACTTGGGAGGCACGTATGTATTAATGGGGCGGTCACACAGCAACATAAATTACATTTACACAACCACAATAACATAAACTCTGTTGTGCCTCGAACACTATTATAGTAAATCTCTTAAGTATTTAGAAAAACAAATAAAAAGATCATATTGATTTAATATAAACAAACAAACACTAAGTCATCTGTTGAATCAATCATTCAAATTACCATTTTTGATAAAGGCGATGACGTCAAAATATAATTTGACAGACATTTTAAGCTTTATTGAAAAACCTCCAGAAGCTTTGAATGTAAAAAAAGAAGAATGTATATATTCCGTCATAAGCATTAATTTGATTGTTGTTGTGTCGTAACTGTTGTGTTACAGTGTATCTTTGGCTCTCTTTTCAGGTGTTCAGAGCTTCTTCATCTGGCTGTTCTTCACCCCAGGAAGTTGTCAGTCTTCTCTGTTTCAGGTAACACACATGCACACAAGTGAAACTGCAGTAAGCAGTCAAATGTTTTTTCTGCATCTCCTCCCACTTTTGAAAGAGCCTTTTAATGGTTGTTTTTATCATTCATGTTTCGGGAGAACAACTGTCAACTTCAACAACAGCATACAACTGATCTGTTTGTGCAGGCACCGCAGGGAACGTGGAGCACGGCGACCAGTACCAGCTGAAGTTGGTTTATGAACACAACCTGCAGAGAACAGCCTGCAACATGACCTACGGCACCTTTGGAGGGGTCACAGGTACGACTGACATTTTAAGGCTTTTTTTAAATTTACAGTTGAGATGCTTTCCTGTTTTTTAGAGACTGTGAGCAGGCTTATTTACACATTCACAGCCTATGTTATGGTATGTGTCCACACAATCCATGCTTCCCATTCATTGTCTATGTAAGCAGCCATAGATTGCATTCTGGTAGGGCATCACGTTGGCTACTTCTAATTTGCATACAGTTAAGGTCTAGCCGCCTGTGCAAACTCCCGAAAAACATCCAAAATAAAGAGAGATTCAGCACTTTTATGGCTTGGTTCTGCCCTAAAGTGTCTTCAGAAATACATATCGGTGAACTGTTTTAGATAAGAAAAGGTTTTGAACCCTCATGTTGGTCCAGCTTGAAATCCGGGAGCAGACAACCCACAAGCCAACCAACATGAAAGCATTCATTCAATCAGGGGCAGCCAGGAAGTATAAGGAGGGTGTAGCTTGTATATATTGTTTTTGTTGGTCAGTAGTTATGGAATAGAAATTGATAGCCGAAAGTTGCGTGGCCATCAACGTCCAGTGCTGGGAAGAAAATGCCGTGTACCATTTTACTGATCATTACAACCAGAGACTGGCACTAACCCAGATGATCAGAAAAAAATTAGTTTATTTACGGGTCAAAGACAGAATTTAAAGTGTAATTCCGGCGCAAAATCATACCATGGTCATTTTCGGCACTTGCATACATTAAAAAAGCCACAGAGTAGAGTCGCTAACAGCCGGACGTGGCTAACGCTTATTAGCTCGGGACAGTGCGGTGAAGGCATTAAAACGTCTTTTTTAACCACTAATACTGTTTAAAATAACACCGAACCTCTGCAGTAGCATGAGAAGAGTCCTTACACAGAAAACAAAGCACCAATAACGTAGTTAGTAAACCCAGATTTATTAAAAGAGTGTTTTGAAAGATTTACCTACTGGCCCCTGTACCAGCTCCTCTCATAGTCAATCCAAAAGGAAGGAGCCCATTGCTGCTTTGTTTTCTGTGTAAGGACTCTTCTCACACTACTGCAGAGGTTTGGTGTTATTTTAAACAGTATTAGTGGTTATAAAATATGTTTTAATGCCTTCACCGTACTGCCCCGAGCTAATCAGTGTTAGCCACGTCTGGCTGTTAGCGACTCTACCGGATTTCTACATTAATACTTCATACACAAAAAAAACTGTGTAAATGTGTGTAAGTGCTGAAAAAGACCACGGGATGATTTTTAAACGCTATATCCACGGGGAACAATGGCTGGTAGAAAGTTGTTTTACCGTTTTACTAGATGTGTGTATGTGCACACTTTTGTACATCTATCTTTGTGAGAATCTTGAATGTTTTAATCTTGGGCGTCAGGACATTTTTGCAACAGACCAACAGACCAGTCCTCACTTAGGGCTGGATTCCTTTTAAATTGCTTTTGGAGGCTTAAGACTTGAATGCATTATGTCAGTGAGCGTCCTCACAAGTATTCATGTACAAGTAGTGTGTGTGTGTGTGTGTGTGTGTGTGTGTGTGTGTGTGTGTGTGTGTGTGTGTGTGTGTGTGTGTGTGTGTGTGTGTGTGTGTGTGTGTGTGTGTGTGTGTGTGTGTGTGTGTGTGTGTGTGTGTGTGTGTGTGTGTGTGTGTGTGTGTGTGTGTGTGTGTGTGTGTGTGTGTGTGTGTGTGTGTGTGTGTGTGTGTGTGTGTGTGTGTGTGTGTGTGTGTGTGTGTGTGTGTGTGTGTGTGTGTGCGTGCGTGCGTGCGCGCGCGTGCGTGCCTTGGCAAAAGTGGTTGGTAATTGGCAGCACTGAACAAATACATAAAACTATAAAAGTCTCTGAGAGGAGTGAAGGATGGAAAGAGAGAGAGAGAGGGGTCATATAGCTGCACTCTCTCCAGTCAATTGGGCTTTTGGAAAAACCAAGTAGGGGAAAGCCCTTGAATAGTCTGCATCCAAGAAAAACACACATATACTGTAGACAGACACACATACACGCACACACGGGGAACCCCCTTCAAAGCAGAAAAAAGGGCATTTCCAAATAAAGGCTGTATTGTCAAGGTGTGTGTGCGTGTGTGCGGAGAGAAATGGCCAGACTCTGGCCTGGCATGATGGACCCTTCATCCACTCCGTGTTTACAGAGTGTGTGTGTGTGTTTGAGTGATAGAAAGAACAGTGTGGGCTCATTAAAACCAATACCTTAGCCTTTGGTGAAAGCACGTGCGTATCATGAACCTGTAAGTGTGTCTGTGAGTTTCCACGTGCTGTTTTCTGGTTGTACCACACTGTGAAGCAAGTTTAGAAGATGTCATGTGAGCACTCTCTTCTGCAATGAGCCTACACACACACACACACACACACACACACACACACACACACACACACACACACACACACACACACACACACACACACACACACACACACACACACACACACACACACACACACACACACAAACATATACTGTATGTATGCAAATTAAGTCTCCTCTCCACTCTAATTGATGTCATCCTCTCCCCTGCTTTTCCCCGTTGTCACCACTAGATGGCAGTGCAGGCCATGCATTTGCCAGTTCCCTAAAATTGAATGAATGGTTTCTTGTATTGCCTCTAGCGGGGAAATTCCCTTTTTAGAACCACCTCTCAAGCGGGAGGTCAGAGTTCAGCTACAGAACAGCAGCTCTGGATCTGCTAGCGATTCAGGACACTCCAGCGGTTTAAATAAACCAGGTGACTCTTGGACTTTTTGCTGTAGATCTACAATATCAAAAAGCAGTATCACACTACCAAGATAAATAACCTACAAAGTAGATCCCCAAAACAATTTCAGTCAAAAGCAGAAAGAAATTAGAAAAAATAAATGAAATTTAAATATTAGTAGAACCAAACCAAAATAAATGTTAAGGAACTAAACAGTAAAAATGTCATAAAAGAGGTGATTTACAGTTTGAATAGCTCCATTTTCACTTTCGATACATTTGCTTTCCTGTAGGGATATACTTTATATATATAAATATATATATATATATATAAATATATATATATATATATATATATATATATATATATATATATATATTCAATTCAATTTTATTTATAGTGCCAAATCATAACCAAAGTTATCTCAGGACTCTTTACAAACTAGGTAAAGACCACACTCTATGACTTATTTATGATTAACATGGACCCAACAATTCCCCCGTAGAGTACGGTGGCAACGACAACCTTCCCTATAACAGGCAGGAACGTCAGACAGACCCAGCTCTGTGGAGGACGGACATCTGTCTGCACCGGAGAGGAAGACAAGGAGAGAGAAAGAGAGAAAAGACAGACAGATGGACAGAGACAGACACACTTCCAGTAACTATATTAATATCTATAGTAATGTGAATATGACTTATATGTTATGGCAGTTAATACAGCAGAATAGTAGAAACAAGCACAGCTAAGGTGATAGATTATAATAGCAGCAGGAAGCGTCGTGCAGGACCACGGCAGCAGGCACCACCACCATCAGCAGAGACCTGCGAGACGACAAAGCACAAATAACTCCGGGGAAGAAGTTGAATTAGTAACATGCATTAAATGACCTATATAAGATAGAAGCCTCATCGCCCTCTTAATGGTAAATCAAGAATAAGGCTGTAAAACTTACATGAGTAGTTTTTTCTTTTGCATTAGATTCATCTCACAACCACTGCCTTAACACATACATTTTCCAGCTGCCTGTCCTACAGTCTTTGCTTCCTTCATTTGACTGTTGTAGCTGCACATTTTATTTGACGTTGTGGACAGAAGTGGTTGGTTAATTTGTCTCGTCCCTGTTAAGGTCATGTGAAACGTTTAAAGTCGGGGAAGCCGCTCTGTGTTTCAGCTTTCCTCAGTGTTTCACACAATTTACATGGAAATGAGCTGATCTCACGGTTGATTTGCTGCAGCACACTCACGCACAACCCTAATGATTTGCAGACACATGCAAAAGCGCACACCTCGGTACAAATAAATACAGAAATATGGATATCCACAGAGAAGCACACTTGTTTACTAGAGAACAGAGTGATGTCCGAATTTATAGTTGTGTTATATATGGTTCATGTGTTATATATAGCGTGCATGTGCGTGTGTGTGCGACTGCACTCTGCTCTCCAATTTTCAAAGTGTTTGCTTGTGTGTGTGTATGCAGGAGTGTTTTTACAAGTTGTGTCTTAGACGTTTGTGTGTGTGTGTGTGTGTGTGTGTGTGTGTGTGTGTGTGTGTGTGTGTGTGTGTGTGTGAGTGAGTGTGTGTAGGTCTATAATAGCAGCCATTTAGCAGTGCTGTAGGCACTGTAATAGCAGCTCTGTACTAATACTGCTGTAATAGCTGCGCTCCCTTTGGGTTTGGGTCACATTCAGGCCACACTCTCTCACACACACACACACACACACACACACACGCACACGCACACGCACACAGACACACACACACACACTGGACTGGCCTTGTCAAGCTCTGGCCAGAAGAATAAAACAAACTGCCATGTGCATGGACACACACATCCACATGTACCTCCACACTCCTCTCTCTCACTCACTCACGGAGGCGAGGCTCTGCCCACTGCGGTGTGCGGCCAGCCTCTGTGCTTTGTTGGCTGCTCTGTGTGCTTGTTCAACATGTCTTATTAATGACACTAATACAGGTCCGTTTCCTCCACTGTGTCTGAGCAGCGGCGCTCTCATACAGGGCTCTTTTGACACGTAATACCTGGGCGTGGGCGTGTGAAATTACACATGCACAGTTGCTATTATAGCACAGCCTGGCTCTCATTTTCAGCATGTAGCACTTTTCTTATTATTGATGATATAGTGCCGCATCAGACTCTCTATGTTTTTTATTATACCCTCATGCTGCTTTCAGGGTGGGAAATGACCACCAGATATCTGAAGAAAGTGATTGTATGGGAGGTGTCCAGCTGCTTCTGGAGTCCTGACTAAAGGAAACATGGTTGTATATAATTTAGGTTGTAACCAAAGCATCATGAAATATGTTGTCATTCAGGTCACCGTAGGCCTAAATCAGTAAAGTTGGTTTTAACTTTCAATTTCACTAGTGTACTTAAGTCATAATCCGTGAGATTTGATATGTTGTTTCTACCGGCCTCTTTGACGGTAAGATGTAACTGCAGGCGAGCCTCCATCTTGTAATTTTGTCGCTATGTGTGTTGACTTTTTTTTGGTCTTTTGCAAAATTTTATTGGCACACGTTCACCTCTCTACTCCCGGCCTGTCACCTTTATGTTACCCTCTAAAATCCAGACACACACACACACACACACACACACACACACACACACACACACACACACACACACACACACACACACACACACACACACTCCTGTTACACGTCTGCCCTTACTACAAGCCTACAAGTTGGAAGTTCCAGATTTCCTTTTACAAGTGAACGCAGCATAACTGGCAGGTACGAGCTCCACTAGCAGACCAACTGCTGCCAGCAGCTTGACTAACATGACGACGTATTTCCAATTACAGAGGGAATGTCTCCACAGACACACAGATCAGAATACTCAGCAGAGAAGCAACAAGTGCTTTCATTAGTGGATCCTATGATCACCTCTAAGTGTGAGGTAGATATAATGAACTGTTCTCCAGATATGCAACTTACAGACAGAAATACAAACGCACAAAAACATTCTAAGAAAAAACAATGAACACAATCATAATACACAACCCCTCAGTGCTAATATGCATGTCAACACTTCAAATGACTGGAGCTTGTGTACTTCCAGAGATTTTCCACATTTAGATCAGTAACAAACACAGCAGATACTCTGGCCGTTGTGAGCTGAAGAGAAGATGTCTGTTCTCCAAGAAACACTGTGTTTCAAAGAACTTTTCCTTAGTACCTGGTGCACAAACCCACACACACCTGTGTTGCTGTTGTTTCATTATCATTTGAGTATTAAGCACACACACACACACATACACACACACACACACACACACACACACACACACACACACACACACACGCGCACTTCACGGCGTGTCTGCGGTGTCCTTAAGCGTGTTAACGGCCACCCTGAACTCCGCTCATCTCTCAGACACAGGCAAACACATGTGTTTACACAGAATAGGTGTGTAGGAGTGGGCAGCTTTTCTGTCTAAATCCTTGGTGATAGATATTGAGTGTGTGTGTGTGTGTGTGTGTGTGTGTGTGTTGCACTGTAGGTGGCTGTCTCTCTGACCTCTAGTTGATGGCAGTGTGAGTTTTAATAGCGCGTTGAGGCCTAATTATAGTTCTCTGGTCACACAGCCACACTGCTTTATGGCCCTGTGTGTGTTGCTGTGTGTGTGTGTTAGGGTTTAGTATGTCCTACATCAGGTCTTTCTGAACAAACACACACTCTTGTACGCATTCATGCCCAGAGCCGTGTGTGTGTGTGTGTGTGTGTGTGTGTGTGTGTGTGTAGGTGTAGGTGTTAATGGAGATATCAGATTCAGCCAGAGGGAGAAACGCACCTCATAGCACAACACGACATCACGGCTGAAATGAAACAGAAGCCCTGAACGTCTTTATGGATCGTTAGTGCTTGTGTTTAAATACTCAACATTTTTAAAACAGCAGAGTCAGAGTTGCCATGAAACAGAATATGGAAATGCGATTCCCCTATTTTGCCACTATGTCAAATGACTTCTAAGCTCGTCAACAATTGTGAGTGAGATCAGCCACAAACTTGGCTGCATTGTAATCCAACGGGGCGGCAACATGCTTGTTTTTACCACTGACAGTCTTAGATTGTTATTAAAAGTGTCAGACTACATAATGGAACGATGGTGAAGTTGTAGTTATCCTGCTATGCTTTCCTGTGTAGCTACTGATGCAGGTCAACACAATAACTTTAGCTAATAGCATTATCCTGTCTCTGCTCTGTCTGCAGCTCTTCACTGCACATCGCAGTGTACCTGAAGCGTTAGGATCGATTCGTAGCACAACTAGCAGCAACTTCAGTTGTGTAACACCATATTCTGTTGACACACTTCGGAAATGCACAAACGCAAACCATTGTTTTTATTATAAACACTAAGCTAGACTTTACAAGAAACTCTCCTGAGCTTCTCTCTCTCTTACACCCAAGTTACGCACGATGTCTTCCAGCAGCATGTCATCTCACGAGACTGCAGAACGAGACTTCACCATCTGTCCGACATACAGTCAGATACTAAAAATAGCAATCTGAGCCTGTCAGTGGCAAAACAAGCACTTTTAGTGGATGTACATTGAATGTTGGTTATTGCGTGGTTATTACAGTACGTACAAAAGTGGCTCTCATTAGTTACTTAGACACAGATACATAGGGAAATACATAGGGTCCAGGTTGAAAAATACCTAAAATTCCCATTTAAAGAGGCAGGTACATACTAGTAATAAACCTGTTTGGTTTTTTTGGATAACAAAGCAAGATATCTGTCTGTAGACCTCAGCAACAAGCCACTTTATACCTAGAAGGAAGAATTCCATATTTTTTCTTTAACATTCAAACTTCTTCTTTGTCTTTATAGGATAGAAATGACTGAATTGTCTCCCCCTCTCTCAGGTCACCACTCCCTGTGTATCCAGTCTATGGACGGCATGCTAATGTTCTTTGAGCAGGACAGCTACTCCTTCGGCAGGTTCCTCCCTGGTTTCTTGTTGCCCGGCCCGCTGGTCTACAACCCCAGAACAGATAGCTTCCTCACCGTTTCCTCTGCACGCCAGCTGGAAAGCTACAAGTAGGTTTTTGGATAAAGCCTCCTAAATATTGTTTCTTTCAATATTTAACATTTATAACCTTAGCCTATAATGATCCAATGCTGGTCATATATACTCTGTTTAGTGTCATCATATTCAAGACAGCAATAAAGTTTTACATGTTGTTAAACATTACATATATTTGTCATACACACATGCCACTTGAAACTACTGTTTTATAATTAATAACCTTTGTCTTAATGCTCTGATGCTGTTGTTGCCCAACTGTCAATCAGTGCAAATGATAGAAAATACTCAAGTTGTATTCCAAAATAAGAAGTTATTGACTTACTTTTGCTAAATTGGGAATCGATTTTAGAGTAATCAAAAAGTAAAGCAAAGTGAAACATGTGTATTTTAGACATTGTTAAAGCATGGTTAGTTAACAACAAAATGTCCCTGAATGAATACACATCACTTTGCAAGTGCTGGTCTGTAAGTTGAAGCAGCTCTGAAGTTATTTGAGGATACCTGGTGTTCTCCACTGTCGTCAGTATCAGCTGCTGATGGTTAGTGAGCAGCGCTGACTAATGCTTCACCATCTTAAGGGCATCTGCTCACTGCAGAGCTCGTCTGGATGGACCAAAACAAACACACACACACACACACACACACACACACACACACACACACACACACACACACACACACACACACTGGACAGTTTGATCGGAAAGTACCTCCCTTTAATGTAAGCACATGCACGCTTCCCATTTCCCTCTGGCACAGGCATGGAGAGCCTTTTAGTGTGTGTGTGTGTGTGTGTGTGTGTGTGTGTGTGTGTGTGTGTGTGTGTGTGTGTGTGTGTGTGTGTGTGTGTGTGTGTGTGTGTGTGTGTGTGTGTGTGTGTGTGTGTGTGTGTGTGTGTGTGTGTGTGTGTGTGTGTGTGTGTGTGTGTGTGTGTGTGTGTGTGTGTGTGTGTGTGTGTGTGTGTGTGTGTGTGTGTGTGTGTGTGTGTGTGTGTGTGTGTGTGTGTACGTACGTACGTGTGTGTGTGTGTGTGTGTGTGTCTCCCAGCTGTTTGTTATCTGGATGCCCCCCACCAGTATCAAGAAATTCTGCAGACAAGATATCCCTGTGGAAACACTGACTTCACTGCTCTCTTTGAACACAAACACAGCCCTGTGATGCACATTCTGTAGTAAATTACATGGAGCAGACACTGAGTGCCTTTACATACACAACAACACTGCATTACTTATAGCAACAAGCTTGTTATTGCCATTACAGCACATTTAGTGTATACACCTCAAACTAACACATCGTATCTGCCTGGTTGAAATTGATTCATTTAAAATTAGCTCCCTACTGCATCTTATGTTCACTTTGTGAATAAAACATCCAAGTTAGTTTGTGAGTTAGAACTAACTGGTGAAAAAGTACTTATCCATAAAAAAGACGTTTAAGTGTGTGCTGTATTTAGATATTTTCACTGCTTCATCTTGTTGTCAGACAGCTCTTTTTTGATCCGGCTGTTCAGTCTGACATAACACCTTTTCAAAATACGATTTCCAGGTCCAAACGCTCCGTTAAAAAAAAAAGCGGACGCAACGGCCGGACGTGAACAATTACATTCACCTCTAACATCATTAAGACAACTTTTTCAGCTATAAGACAAACACTGGGGAACATTGCACTGCTGCGTTGTAGAAATACGAAGCTTGGGCCGCTTGGACTCGGAAATCATATTTTGAAAGGGCGTAACGTCACGACTTAATAGCTGGATAGGGACCTGAAGCTGTTATCTCAGTTCTCTTCCATGCAACCAGTTTCCAATGACAAAAACAATTATTTTCCCTCGGAGAACACAATAGTCGCTGGTCTACCGCTGCCTGGTTTCTTTGTTTGTTTTAACAGGTTTGTTTGGTTTCACCAAAGTCACACAATCACCCAAACAGGCTAACCGCACAAGGCAGTGGTACACCAGTAACTCCGCAGGTCGGAGTCCAACCCGCGGACGCTGCCTCGAAGACCTTCAGCCTTTTTACATTGGGCGACTGCTCTAATCACTGTGCCACCGGCCGCCTCTGGTTTGCAATTTAATGTTGTCCTCCTGACACATTGTAAAGGGTAAGGCTGTGCTATTAAAATAGGCTTGAAGTTGCCTGATTTGAGACAGTATTATCAACTCGTTACACTTTGTTTCCACCCAGTCGGGCATTGCCTCCACTTTAACTGATTTAATTTACTCTTCTTTCTTAATGAGTAATTGTGGATTTGGCCTTGAGCCCCGCCCACCACCGCTGCTGTAATTGCGTGATGGAATTCCCCAGCCAAGTTTTGACAGGATTGGTTCCTGAAGTTGCTTTCACACCACCAACGCGGCAACTGCCCTGACAATCGCCTTGACTTCGGGAGCGTTTCCCAAAAAATCAAAGCATTTTTAAAAGCAGCTCATGCCAAATCTGTGTGGAACAGCTTCATGCCCCTACCGTTAATTGAGATGACCAGAAGCAGCAATTTACCGCCTGCCAGGTGAAAGCCCCTTTAGGTATGTGATGTATGAAACCCTGGCTGTCTGAATCCGGTATTTAGAGACTGTCATTGGTACAGAAATGCTTAACCCCATCATTTCGACATGTTTACAAGGTTAAATACTTGATTTTCATTGAAGGGGGTATTTAAGATGACTCTTGAGGAGTAAAAACTTCTCTTTAACCAGGTACTTATGTCTTTACAGACTGTTCTATATTCCATATCAGATGTCAGGTCAGGGCTTCACTGGCTGTTATACATTTAATATCAGATGACTGGTCAAACTGTTCTACACCACGCAGTTTATTTAGCCTGTTGGACCGTCTCCTAGTCTGATGAATGAGAGCTTGATTTTGGTTGCTGTGTGTGCGTGTGTGCGTGGGCTTTGAGATTTTAGTTTGTGTTTACCCATGACACTGAGAGAGCATATGCATGTAGTGTGTGTTTGTATAACTTCTATGTGCATGCTGTGTGTATGTATATGCTCGTACGGTGTATGTTTAAGGTAAATGAGTGTTTGTTTGTGGAGCTTTGCAGAGATATCCTCTTTCATATAAATGAGAACACTGTTTCCTATACTTCAGTGTCCTCCACTCTACACGATGACTGATATTGCCTACACACACTCCTGCACTCACAGTCAGGCCCTACCAAAACCTTGTCCACATTTGTGTGAGAGAGAGCACACCACGTTCACCACCAACACTTCTACATGGCAAACAAAAAAGTGTATGTCACTGCATTAGTGGTGTGTGTGCACGCGTCTCGATCTCCCTCCTCATAAGTTAGGCATGCAGGTGAATAATCAGATTTTTGTGGTTTTTAATTTTTCACTCACTCACACACAGTGCTTTGTATGATTTTTTTTCTTTCATAATACTTAAATCAACATCCAAGTCAACTTCTGGTGGGTGGAACTGAACACACACAGTCACACATACACATGCATGTACGATATTGATTCATTCAAGCCGCCCATCATTAATAAGACATCTAAGTGAAGGGTGGAATAGCAATACCAAGACAGTGAAAGAACACCGTTATTTTATGGTGTTGTTTTAGTATTATTAGGCTGAATTTAAGCCATTCACCCATGCAGGAGTGCGCCTGTTGCTCCATTGAGTGTTGCTTTTAAAGCTTAAAACCGCTGACATGTTTAATATATTTTAGTCAATTTCATTCCCCAGGAAATGGTCACGGTGTGATGAAAAGGTTTCTTTACTGGCATTCATCCATAAAGCAGCTCGTTAGTCAGCTCGCCGTTTCTCCTAGAAGCTCGGTGGGCACGGCTACTGTATGGACGAGTTCACACTATAAATCTTACGTGGGTATTACAAAAATCAAAGTTTAGAACACTTCATTTGCTGTTTTATGCACAGTGTTATGAGGAATTACCGTCACTTTTAGAGTCCCACATGGTAATACCCTTTATGCGGGTATAAAATGAAATGGGATGGGCCGTGATTTGACAATTTGTACTTCAATACAAAAATAACTAAATCTAAACAAAGAGAAGGAAGTAATAGTGTGGTTATTAAGTACCCATGCAGACATGCAGTGGAAGCAGCTGGAAGTTATATTAATTTTAAAACGTTTTACTTTGCTCTAAAATTGGTAAGTAATGGGGTGTCCAGGTGGCTGCGTGGAGTACAGTACCAATGTCCCAATTGCATTAACTTACTTTCAACAGGTTTCCAGTTAGTGTCTTCATATGCATAAAAACTCAAACCATCAGTATGCAAATATGCATAATGACAATGCTGACTTTTAGCAGGTAAAATGTTATCATCTCAATTGAATGGATGTGCATACGTGCTGTTTGCGTGTTTGTGTTTATTTCAGCCCTTTGTGTGTGAAATATGTTTAATAACAGAATGAAAAAATGGAATTATTATGATTGATAAAGTATGTTGTCCTCTTTAATAGTTTTTGTGATTTCACATTTTATCGATACCTTTGCTGGTATCCATTCTGCTCATCGGTCCGATTCTTTATCAATTGCCTTCTTGATCAATTTTCTATGTGGGAAAAAGTATTCCTACACAGGTTTTCAGCATCAGTGCAACTGTTTTGTTATTTCTGAGACGAACAGCGCTTCGATGAAATGAGAGAATATTTGTACAGCTTTCTTTTTTATCTAGGTTTTCTTAGTCAAAAAGTGAATCTGCTTAGTCTGCCCGTGTGGAGCTAATGTTATGATAATGTAACGATGATGTCACTCTTTCAATCTTTTCTACCTCTCCGCCGTGTCTCCTTCTCTTTGCAAGTGTAGACGCGTGAGTTTGATGCCATTGTCAGAAAAAAACATGTCTGCAGAAACGTGTAAGCTCAGAGTTATATGATTACACTTCAGATTCCAATTTGTTAGAGGAACCAGACTCGGCTCCCTTCCCTAGTATGCATTTAAAAAAACGCTTTACTTTTGAATGTGCTGTCGACAATACTCCAAAATATCGAAATATGTGTCATAACGTGGTGGGACAGCTGGAGAAAATGAATTACTAAATCCATGGGAAAATATCTTTGTGGAGTTTATTTGGCTTTATCTTTCCAAACAAGCAGTCTGAGTGATGTCTTTGTCTATTTTGTGGTGTCAGTTTGTCTTATTAGTTTTCTCAGATCACCCAATTGTTGTGAAATCTACTAATTAAAAGCCTGCTAAAGAAGAAACTGGTGTCACCTGATGTAAAGATGGTGACGGGTATGAATCGTAAGATGTGCCAATAATGTGGCAGTCATATTTTATTAAGCTCTTTACAATTTAAGGTGGATTTCAGACCTGACAGCATTTATTAACATCAGGTTTATGGTCCAAATATGTAATACTCAGTGAGAAAACTGAGAGTGGATAAATCAGCAATTTTGTAGTGTTTGGGCTGCGGTGCGGAGTCGGGCTGGGTCGAGTTTGGATCTCTCCGTTCATCCAGGTGTTGAGGAGAAGGATAGATTCCCGCCAAGCCGCTTCGACCGCCAGCTTCTTACTGGAAAACTCCTGATGCTGAAGATGCCAAAATCAACTGACCACAGATCAGTCTGACCACTTTATCCTCAGCAAGTTGCCAACAGCTCACTGATTAAAACTGATCGACCGCAGTTCCGGGGAACAGACGGTCAGCAGCTTGTTGACTGGCCTGACAGAAGCTGTAAAAGAGAGGGAGAATATGAGACGCTAGCTGTGGATTTACTTAATAATGAACATGTTATACAGTGTTTTATTTAACTGTAAATAAGTGATGTGTACGGGAGTTTTGCCATTGCCTTACAGACGGAATTTCTCTCAGGAAAATAGCCGATGTTGTTGTGGTCTTGGGCTAGTGGGAAAAAAAAGCTGCATTTGAGAGTCACTAATTTGAGTTTTTAGACTGGAAGTTGAATAGCTGAAGAGAAAAGGTTGAATGAGAAATATTCTTTATGCAGTGTAAAATGCCTTTGAGCAAGGCAGTCTGCTCCCATCTCCCCCTGCAGCAGCCAATACTGAGTCTAAATAGTAGTAATTCATTGCCTGTGTTAGTTGTCAGCTGAAATCAAAGCTGAAGTCAAATACACAGTAAACAAAGTTTTGATGTTGATAAAGCAGGTTCATTTTTAAGAATAACAAGGACTCAGGAATTATTAACTGTTATTAAGAATAAATATACGTTCAATTTATTGTTGTGCATATGAATTTGATACTTTTACTTAAATAGCTTAGTGTGTGTTTGCAGAAACCGCTCAGAAAGCAACTTGCAAACGTGTTTGTATGAGCAGCTGTCTGTGTCTCTCTGACTCCCAGGTATGAGACTTTGGCCGTGGCTACAGAGGCAGAGAGTCGACAGGATCCTGACCTGCCCCTCAAGACTGGAGGCAAGAGACTGACGGTGAGTCCTAAACACACCGGCTAACAGAGATAAACTGACACCGCCAAGAGAACGAGCCAATCAGTGTTGGTTTTGAGGCGGGCTTAAGTGTGATGCAACGAGAAGCAACTGTTCCGTGTAAACAATATGGCGGCTGTGGCACTGTTAGTACATCATACGCTTCGTTGATCCAATTGGTTGATTTGGCCCGTATGTTAGTGATGGACATATGGTTTACCCATCAGCATCTAGTATTTTCAACCCTTCTCAAAGGAACTCCAAACGAGAGTTCCCGGATGGATATACTGAGCAAACTGTATAACTGGCGGAGTCAGGTTAAAAAACTGCTGCAATATTGTATAAAATATCGGCACTGTAGAATGAAGGCTGTAAAAGAAATGAAAGGCACCAGCCCGTACGCCTTTTATCTATAACTTTAAATCATATTGATCTTTATAATTAGCTTAAATGTATTGAATGTCTATAAGGAAAAATGTCCACACCTTTTAGTACTCTTGCCATTTACCACAGAAGTTAGGAGCCATGGATGCCAACGTACACAGATCACATGTCTGTATTCATACAGCCTGAATACATTTGGCCCCATTTCTGCCTTCATAAAATGGGATAGGCGGTCTTCTTTCACTGTTGGCACATATACTTACGAACAGTAATGCACTTGAATTCATATGTAATCGCATTTATTACCGTAGAGATTAGCATCTGAAGAAAAGAAGGAAATCGGATTCAGGGAGGAGGGTCAGGGGTGATGGATGGGTCCCAAAACCTGTGTTTCTTAGGAAGTACTGGAAAACCACAACCTTTTCTCTAATCTTAAATGTCGTTTAAGTGGTTTTGATGCCTAAACTTAACTGTCATATTAAGTAAGATATCATACGAACCTGTTGATGAGAACCTTTTTGATGGGAATACCTAACAAAAGAGATGGGTGTGTGTGTGTGTGTGTGTGTGTGTTCTCCTCCAGCCTGACTGGACGTTTGTCCTGGGAGAACAGGCCCTGGACCTCTGTGTGCCCTCCTTCTCCCACTCCTCCTCTTCCATCTTTGTTATGGGTGAGAGGAACCTCTACTGCCTCCGTGACAACGGTCAGATCCGCTTCATGAAGAAGCTGGAGTACAACCCCAGCTGCTTCCTGCCCTATACCTCAGGTAAACCAGGACACTGAACCTTTAACGTAGGGCAAGTAGTTCAGCAAGATAAACCTACACTTGTAAAGGGATATTTCATCTTTATGGTCCTTATGTTCTTGTTGTCCAACAAGCTTATTCTTCAGCTCTTCTCCTGCAAACCTGATTCAGTTAAGGGCTTAATACAGTTGGGCTGAAGTAAAGGGCAGCTACATTAAACCCGGCATGAATCGGTGCACCTGCCACAACCACACTGTTGAGCATAAGTGAACAGCATACACAAAAACAAAGTATTTTGTCCAATGGCCCGGTGCCACACGCCTGCTCTGCAGGAAGCTGCTTTTGGCAGAACATGATGGAATAACTGGAGTAGCTCTGCTGTATGCATTAAAACAAAAACTGAACAGGCTGCATAATCATATGGTGCAAGATGAATGGGTTTCACAATGAATACATATGTTTAGATTTAGAGGTATGGTTTATAATATATTGTTGCTGTCCAGTGAAACAGTGCATGTCCATATTTGGTTTCTCTTCTTTGGTCAGATTAAATGCTCCTTTATGGTTTAGGCCAGGGGGGTCTCCTGTTGGAAATCCCTGGTTTAGGCCAAAAGGAACTCCAAAAAACATTGAATTATTTAAATAAAGCTTAAAACAAGAATGTGTTATCTTAGTGAAAAGTGACATTTTGCAAATACACAATTACCATGTAGATATACTGTATGATATAGATCATTTACTGAAAAGTCCAAAATGCTACAGGTTCACACAGTAACAATACATTTAGTCATAACAAATATGCAGGATATTAAAATCATAGGCATTACTGCTCTAAATAATCCCACAGGTGAGGGAGTGTGTGTGCGACATTGTACACACACATACAGTCTATTATTATTCAATGATTTCTAATTATGAGTGGGTTAGTCTCGCTGCCCTGGGTGATATTCTGAAAAAATGTCATTGATAAAGAAAATCTTCTCTCCCGATATAGGTCATTTCATATCTCCATAACTATATATATGAAAATATAGCACTTTCTCTGGTAAATCAATAAATAAATACTGTACATGAAATAACCACATGGCAATGCCTAGTTTTCCCTCACTCCTGTGTTAATTGTATACTTGAGAAATGAAAAGTACTGAGTATTTTCTCATTTTATTAAGAATTTTAGTACAAAATGAACACAACACGCAAGGATCTGAACATAAAGTGTCGTTCAAATAACGTAAATATTGTTGGAACAGCTGTTGTGTCCTGTTTTTTCAACTTTGTGATTGAGATGATATAGAAATATATGTACTATAGACATTGTTGTATAATTTTGACAATATAAGTATATTGTCATATTTCCCAGCGTGTGTGCCCACTACTGCAGTAGCTAGCTAAAAACCCAAACAGCCTGTGGTCTGCGCTCTGTATTTGACACAGTTTCCATTCACATGATTGGTATCCAAGTAAAAAGTAAGGGTACTGGTATCTTTCTTTTTTTTTTAAACACCAGCCCTACGTGCCTGTGTTTGTGTGTCTGTCTGATCACTGTGTTTCTGATCACTCTTTGCAAAGTGTTGCAAAAAATTCAATACTCCAATTAATATCCTGAAACAGCCTGATCCTCTTTGTGTCTGCTCCCTTTTTTCCCTCTGACATCCAGGGACTAAAGCTTCGAGTTTATTTTTTGTTACGGAAGAGTAGGAGCAAAATGGTATGACTTCTCTGCGGCTCGATTCTTATCACAGACTATCCAAACTAATTACCCAGATATGGTTGGACCTCCAGAATGATGCTTAAATACGGTAGAATAAAAGTTTTGTGTATAACCTTTTGAGCATGGAGCAATAAACAACCTCTTTATGAGCGGTCTTTACAGCAACAGTAATGGTTCTGTCTGGTTCAGTTTATGCAATAGTGTACCATAGAACCATTTTTTTTATGGGTATTACACTTGATCTGAAATAGAGAGCTGACAGATGGAAAGAGAAAATAAAAAAGCAAAAAATAGACCGGAGAAAGGATTCCAGAAATGGGAATGGATGGAGGGATAGCAAGAACGGCCAAGAGCTGATAGTTTAAAGTTGTGTATCCCAGCTTTCAAAGTGCCCTGCACTATCTGTTCCAGACATTATTTAGATTATCTCAATTATTCTTAGAAATTGGCTTTAGGTTCAATACATCATATGCCAGTGCAACAAAAGTAGCTTTTTATTAGGACACAATTCCTGTCAACAATCAAAACCACATAAAAATCCCCACTTGGCTGGAAGACAGCAACCCGGGATCAAACTGCTGCTGCGCTCTTCTGTGTCCATGTTTAATCTTCAGCTTATTGTTCACAGGCCGACATTTAAAGTGACACTGACTGTCAGAGCTGCCACCCAGCATTCAGTAAGGGTTCTTTTATGGTGCGTGGATCTCCACAGAACCTTTACCGTTGAGAGTGTAGTGCAAAGGAGGATAGACTACAGTGATCTCTTGAGTGTTTCCTTACGCTTTTTTGCATCTGGCCTTCAGCCTCACAGCTGCCTCTGCTGGACCGCCGCCCTCGCTTTCCCTGTCTACCTCCCACTGTCTGTCTATTTCTTTCTCTCTCTCAAATAACTTTATTGGCTCCACTGCTCACGAAAAAACACTCCAATTCAGCTCCCAGATGCAATATGAGGCTAAATCTCTTGGTATGAATTAAAATAATCTGATCCTTACTTCTAGAAACATGACAAATGTGTGACAGATTTATATCAGTTCACTTGATTTGATTTGATTCGATGAGTATGAAAAGTATGTGAACCATGGGCTATGGCCTTCATAGTCAACAGATCTCAACCCAACCAAAGACCTGTGGGAGCTTTAAGAGTGACGTGATAAACAGCGCTGTCCAACACCATCATCAAAACTCCAAATGATGGGACACTTTTGGGAATAGTGGTGTTCATCCCTCAAGTAGAGTTTCAAAGACTTGTTGGTTTTTCCTTTAATTTGCCACTCATCTGTACAAACAAATTTATAATTCAGTAAGACATTTCCAAAAGACTGAGATGAAAGATCGACTCTACTCCATCATCTTCTAGTCAGTCAGTCAAATGAATAACAAACAAAAGAGGCAGCAGGTAGCAACAGAGAGAAATTGAACAAAAAAAGATAAGAATAACAAGAAGCAAGAGTGAAAGTTCGATAAAGTTGTAATCCATAAGAATTGAGATACATTGTTTGTCGCGGCTGCTTTGGCAGTAAGATGTAATTGTCGAGCCTTTGGGACTTCATCTCCCAGAGTTCCTTGTGTCGACAACAGTGTCGACCGTATGACGTAAGTAGATCTGCAGCTCTCACCTGCTGCGATGCGAGGTGATGCCTTCACTTGCTCCACACTGACAGGAGGTCCGAAGAAAGAAGGGGAATGACGTAAAAACCGTCACTAACTGTGTGGCGCATTTGATTTTTACACGGGAAAAGTCGCCACAGACACTCAGCACAAGTGCTTTCATCAGTGGGTCATATGATCAATCACCATTGTTTTAATTCCCTCTGTGATCGATAGGAACTTAACAGACAATTAACTAGATGGAAATCTTACGGAGTACAACTTTAAAGGCAATGCTGAATTAACAAGTTCTGAACTCTCGTTTAAAAATGTTTGGAAAAACAGAGCTTGCATCTCTTATAGCCTTGAGTAGGGAATTCTATAGTTTGGATGCATTGGTAAAACGGCTGAGCTGCCAGATATCTTATTTGTGTGATAGCTTGTATATGAGAGGATCTGATAAACTGTGAAGGAAGTGAAATAACTTCAAAATCAATCCCAAAAGACACCGGGATCTGCCGCAGGCTAGCTGCACTGACATCCATAAACTGTCCCTGGCTGCAATCGAACCGGAGATGTTGCGGTTTCACATCTTAGAACATTTTTCCTCCAACGGACACATCGGGGAGAGGAGAAAAGGAAAAGGGTGATGGGGAAAAAAGAGGCCGACCGACAGAGGGAGTGGAAAGGAAGAGTGGAACTGTGGGCGCTTTGTCAGGAAAAACATGGAAAGGTAGAAATGAGTAGAGAGGTCAAAAGAGAGGAGGAAGAATAAAAGAGAGAGCAGAGATAAGAGCTGGAGGTTTAAGAGCAACAGAGGAAGGGATAGTGGGAAAGGAGCTGATGTTTGGCTTGCACAGGACCACAGAGGACGTAGATTGGACCTTTTTAATTAGGTTATAATTATAATGCTGATGCTGTGATAGGTGTGTGTTTGCTTTGATGTGGCACCAACACACACTCTGTCATTTTGACCCCTGCGCCGCACCACCCTGTTGACCGCTGTTACTGTATTATAACGTGCGTATTCAACTGCGTGCGAGTGAGGCGTGTTTGTTTTGCGTGTGGCCGTCACCTCAGATCTCCCTAGGTGGTAACTGCACCATTGGGTGGGATGGACTGGACATGTGTGTGAAACATAAGTAGGAAAACATAAGTAGTATTTATATTTAATGTTTCTAGTGATGAGTCACAGGAGAAAGTGTATATGTAACTTTGGTAATATATATATACACACACACACACACCTATCAAAGCTGACCTTGCCTTAAAACGAAAGCTCTAAATGACAATTCCACATACAAACCTAATGCAAGGAGGTTACAAGTTGCACTCATCTTAAAGGGCAATGCCACCCACCACAGGAATGTGTTATTTCTGTGCTCTATTTTGGATTTTGGGAATATGCACCACTGTTCTCCAAAAATCATACACAGAACCAGTGAATTTTTACTGCTACAGTATGAAACTGAGGCTGCGTTTGGAGCAACAAGACGCCAAGTTGAATCACAGCAACGCTTATATTGTGGTAGGAATCGAATTTAAAGCTCATTAGTTTTTTTTGTCAGAATTTATTATTTATGACTTTAAATAGAATAGAACATGGGTCAGGGGAATAATTCAGTATATAATCAAACTAATGGCTTCATAGATACTATACACATATGCCAAAGCTTTTTCTAACCTCATACCTGGGTATGATGATATCATAAACACACAAATGCAACAAATACACTTACATTTGCATGCTACAAATGTAAGTGAAAGGAACAGAAGAGTAGAATGGGGAAAAGCGTTTTAATGAGTGTAGCACAGCTTCATTTTTTTCATCCAAGTTGCACCACAAACTCAGTGGTTATTTAGCTACTTTAAGAAAGGGTCGTGCACATTCAGGATAATTAACTGAACTGTTCCAGGGCACACACACATCGTTTTAGTCAGTTTTAATCCTGTTGGTTCTGTGCAGTCCTCATCTCATCTCATCTTCAGCCTCTTATCCGGGGTCGGGTCGCGGGGGCAGCAGCTTTAGCAGGGGACCCCAAACTTCCCTTTCCCGGGCCACATTAACCAGCTCTAACTGGGGGATCCCGAGGCGTTCCCAGGCCAGTGTGGAGATATAATCTCTCCACCTGGTCCTGGGTCTTCCCCGAGGCCTCCTCCCAGCTGGACGTGCCTGGAACACCTCCCTAGGGAGGCACTCAGGGGGCATTCTTACTAGATGCCCGAACCACCTCAACTGGCTCCTTTCAACGCAAAGGAGCAGCGGCTCTACTCGGTTAAATCCAGACTGACAAGTGACATTAAACAACCGGGAAGGAAGAAGGTCATCAGAGTTCTCTGCTTTACTTACGGGAAGTCTTTAACTTTCCATCAGGGCCGAACTGTTCTATCATACGTTTCTTTCACAGTCATTCTGTGGTTTTCATAAGTCGCTCTCTTTAATAATGTTAATTGAATGTAAATGTAAAAAGTATAATAAATCATTAATCAAACAAGAAGACTCCAGGAACAGCGGATGTGAATAGGCTCTGTTCTTCTGTCTGATCTTTTTCTGATCTTGTTTAGTGACGGATGGCACGACCAACCTGTTGCTAGGTAACCACACCAACATGCTGCTGGTTTACCAGGATGTGACTCTGAAGTGGGCAGCCCAGCTCCCCTTCGTGCCCGTGGCGGTTCGCGTCGCCAACTTCCCGTGAGTATGACTTCCAGTAAAACGCAACATGTCACAGTTTCCTCTGAGATAAATTTGAGAGCGTACTGAGAATCACTAAACCACAGTGGAACTAAGACAGTGTCTGCAGGAAAGGACTAATTACTGCAGCATCCAGGAGGGAATTTAAGAATACACCTCTCACCTTACAACTGTATAACATGCTCCCAAAACTTTTAGAAGAACATCTCAGATATGAAGAGTGATGTTTTGAACTGGTAATTAAATTAAAAAAAACTGTTTTTGTTTGTTTTTTGAGATATACACATGATTTCATACATTGTTGTTGGCAGATTATATTAATACAGGTAAGATTTTTTTTTTCACAAACATGCTTTTCCTGCTCAAAACTTGCTTGTATGTCTCTGCTTTGTTCTAAAGAGTTGAGGCGAATTCTGTGGCCTCTCCTTAATAATGACATTTATTATGTACATTAACACACAGACACACACACACACACACAATTGTGGAAGCAGTTGCTGCACCAAATATAAAAAAAAAACAGAGCACTGGCTGACTGCCGCCCCGGTTTGTACCTTTCATTAATAGCTTCTAGTTTAATTAGCGAGCCTTCATCAGCACTGGCAGAGATGCAGCAGCGACTACGAGATTTATTCCTCTTCTGTGGCAGTAAAGGCAACGCTGCCGATAAGTGTGCTATATTTAGAGTTTAACAACATATTTAAGGTCGTCGAACAGAAACTTAACCACGGTTAACAACGTGGCTGCTATTATTCAGGAGAGCCTCTCATAGTAGAGCCACTTTCCCAGCTACAACACAGATACACTCAAGCACACTCGTATATGTGTTCATTTATGCAACACAGGTAAATACACAGTGCTTCACACAAACTCATAAAAACGGTTGCCAGACACAGTGCTTAACACTAACTTGTAAAAGTGTTTACCGGATTGGCTACCGGTAATCAGCTTTTGGTTGACAATGTTATATATTGCATGTATAACTTATAATATTAAATGTTACTTAAAAAAAGCTATTTTTTAAGGTAGTCATTTTTTAAGGTAGTCATTGTGGATTGTGCACCGATATACCAGCTGCCATATCGGCATCAGTGAGTCTTACCCTCCAAAATGAGTCTCAGCCTTGAAAATCCCATATCAGTCTGGACGTATTTCAGATGCTAGCCTGGCAACTATTACTGTCGAACCCTGAAAACACACACAGACACACACACACACACGCGCACACACACACACACACACACACACACACACACACACACACACACACACACACACACACACACACACACACACACACACACACACACACACACACACACACACAAAGCAGGTGTGTTGTTGTGTTTATCCGATTGTGAAAGTGTGACATTTAACAGGAAATGACCCGACAATGTCCCCCAGCTGGCCAATCAGAGCAGAGTAGGGAGGGGCCAGCTGTAGCCAATCATATGCGTTTTTTCAAAGCAACTCCAATCAAACAACAATTTGACACAATTACAACGCAAAACACAAACATGGCTGACTGTGTGTGTGTGTGTGTGTGTGTGTGTGTGTGTGTGTGTGTGTGTGTGTGTGTGTGTGTGTGTGTGTGTGTGTGTGTGTGTGTGTGTGTGTGTGTGTGTGTGTGTGTGTGTGTGTGTGTGTGTGTGTGTGTGTGTGTGTGTGTGTGTGTGTGTGTGTGTGTGTGTGTGTGTGTGTGTGTGTGTGTGTGTGTGTGTGTGTGTGTGTGTGTGTGTGTGTGTGTGTGTTAGATGCACAAGATAGTGTGTGTCTGGGTAGCTGTTTGGTTTGGTTGACTTTAAGGCCGTGTTGTTTTAAAGCACTTGATAGTCATCGTCTTGTTCAGTGTGTCGGTGGGAGAGGAACACACACACACACACACACACACCATTACACAAAACAAACACACACAAACCCTCCCAACAGCTCACTCTGAGTATCATGTGATTTATGGCAGTGCTCTACGAGTCTTTACTTTGTGTTTTTGGAGGCAGCATTAAATTTTATAACTTAATTTATGCCGAGCCCCAGATTAAATGATCAGGCTCTCTTCAGCTTTCCAAACTGTCCTCACCAACAAGAAGTCTTTACAAGTCCAAATTTGGACCCAATATAAAACAGACCCATGGAAAATCAGAACCTGGCATGCATAAATTAATGTTCTAAAATAAAAAAAAGATCTGAAGGGACCCAAGGAGCCTTAGACGCAATCATGGCGCTGCATGATGAGACGCATATATATGTGCTGCTAACTGTAAATCTTATCTGGATTCTATCCGGATACGAGACACTCGAAGTGTGTGTGTGTGTGTGTGTGTGTGTGTGTGTGTGTGTGTGTGTGTGTGTGTGTGTGTGTGTGTGTGTGTGTGTGTGTGTGTGTGTGTGTGTGTGTGTGTGTGTGTGTGTGTGTGTGTGTGTGTGTGTGTGTGTGTGTGTGTGTGTGTGTGTGTGTGTGTGTGTGTGTGTGTGTGTGTGTGTGTGTGTGTGTGTGTGTGTGTGTGTGTGTGTGTGTGTGTGTGTGTGTGTGTGTGTGTGTGTGTGTGTGTGTGTGTGTGTGTGTGTGTGTGTGTGTTTCTGCGTTTCCGCGGCAGTGAAAGTTTTATGCCCCCTTAGACACTCTCCCATGCAGGTGTGATGCCGGCTGCTGCTCTAGACCTGAACCCCCCACGTGTGTGTGTGTGTTACAGCCTCACTGGACTGGAACTACAACACATCTGCAACCAGTTAACGCACACAGTTAAAATTCATTATTGCGTCACAGTGCATTTCCATCTCGTTCCATATCACAAACCAAAACTGAACTTTACATAATGTTTCTTTCAAAGCATTAAACAAACAGTAAAGCAACAAACTGCTGATGCTGAACTGCAGACGTCTAGTTCCTAGTCACTGAGTTTCCTCTCCTCTTCTCTCCTCTCGTCTCCTCTCCTCTCCTCTTCTCTCCTCTCCTCTCCTCTCCTTACAGGGAAATAAAAGGAGTGGTGATCAGCTTGAGCTCTGACGGACACCTCCTGTGTTCCTACATGGGTACAGACCCCTCCTTCTTCTCCACGCCCAAGGTGGACGCCAGGGAGGCCGATTATGAGCAGGTGGATGCTGAGATGAAGAAACTGCAGAAGTTCATCAGAGAGGCCACCAGGACTCAGGGTAAGAGACTGCAGCTGGTGAAATAGAGATGCTGTAACAACTGATCAGATTATAGGAAACATAGTAGATAAGCTCTTCTAGACTTTCAGTCGCATTTTGCTGAAGTTAAGAATGTTTCTTTAATCCATAAAATCCATCCATCAAGCCATCAATCTTCAGCTGCTTGTCCCTATCGGGGTCGCGGGGGGCTTAATCCATAAAATGACACATACAATTATAGGCGTCATGTGATTGGTTCAAATGGTGTTCACACCACAAATGTACCGCTTAAGAGTTCACTTAATAATGGTCCGAGACCACCCCTTCACGGAGACCTTAGAGCGGTTGTTTACACCAACCCGGGGGATCCGCCAATGCTCCAGGATTCGGTTTAACTGCCCTCCCTGAAGGACATCTTATATATATATATATATAAATATATTGTATATTACACTTGTGCAATGACAATTAAGAGATATGATTCTGACCAAACGAGGCTGGTGTGAAGGGGCCCTAAAACAGACTGGTGGGCACGAGATCTAACACAAAGTTTAAATTATCTCATCATGTGTTGCTGATGTCTAAAAGTTAAACACAATGTTTCAAAGGTACTTTGAGTTGCTGTAATGAGCAAATATGTGTCATTTTTGCTGTTTTAAATGACTTTAACGAATCACCAATATTGCAACATGACATTTATTTAGCTTCTTTGTATAGCCCACTTGATTATTATTTGCAGACTTAAACATCTTAAGATGTTTGTCTACAAAGTAGCTCTAATTTTGAGAATCTAACCACCGTTATTTGTGAGATATTGACTGAGGAACATCACCGGTTCAATGTTTTGGTCGTTATTTAGACATTCTGCCGAAAACTGACGCTGAGGAGGACCTGATTGTTGCAGCTGCTGTGTCCTCCAGCATGGACAGCCCATCGGTAAACACGCAGGAGACACGTTTATTTTCTACCGTGTGCACACACACAGTTAGACTCATCATTCCATCTGTCTCTGTCTACAGCAAGCTCTGATCCAAGACATCGACGGTGTGCCCGTCCCTTCAGTTACCATACAGGTGAGCTGCAGCCACACATCACATGCCACTGCTGTCATTTTCTGTTTTTTTCTTTTCTCTGCCGTCTCATCTTGTCCCTGCCCTTATTTTAACTCCCTCACATCTTCTCTCCTCTTTTTTTCCTTTGCTTCCTTGACACATCTCAACCTGTTTTCCCCTCCTCCTCTTCTACCTGTCTCACCCCTTTAATCTGTCTTTCCCTCTCCAGGTGAAGGTGAAGGCACGGTGTGTTTTACAGTCCTCCAAGCTCACCGTCAGCATTCAACCTCCTCTCGCCGTCACGAAGGACCAGTTTGTCCTGGAGCCCATGGGTCAGTGTATTACAGCTTTTCTGTGTGTGTTTGTGTGTGTGAGTGTGTTTGCGTGTGTAATATAAGGTATACACGTCTCTGATATACGGCTCTTACGTCATCCGAATCGATTTTTACGCTTAAATCATCCACCAGCCAGTCTGTGCATTTACCAGAGAAAAGGGTAACTGAAAACTAACTGCATGATTGATAAAATGTGATTTATTTTTGTAATTTGGTTGAACTGACTCTTTAAATAAAGACTGAAAATAGATGAAAGAGGAAAAGCACTCAATGCATTTTTAAGTCAAATCTTGCATTGCTTAGTGCAGCTGGTTTTGCGTAAGATCTTTCAACGTTTAACGTCATCAAACACTTGTTCTTTCCCAGCATTTTTCCATCATTCTTGCGATTACACTCATACATGCGATGCACACATTTAGTCAGCTCCGGTCTTCTCCTTCATCACGTCCTCCTCCACAGTCTGAACAGACACACACACACTCACACACACACACTCGGGGAGTGACTGAGTGAGTGAGAGGCGTGTGTTGCCGTGTATTTGTTCAGCCCTTATCAGCCTTTTACACTGTGTGTTCTGTCGTCTAGCTGTTGGGGAGACTCGGTCAACTGGACCAGATGGCGGTAACTTTGATCTGAGTCACCCAGACACTGCGCACACACAACCTCCTAACCCCAAACACTGGTATCTGCTGTCGGCTCATTAAAAGAACATCACCCGTCCTCTAACACTGCATTTGCCATTCACTTTGCGCTGCTACACAAGTCTGAACGTCCTTTGTTTCCTCTGTTTGACTCTTTCCACGTTTTAAGACGTGCGAGCGTGAATTTACGGAGTATGTAATGTAAACCAGTTGGGGGAGGCTCCTTACAGTACAATGAGAACACGCCTTTTTGTAATCTGTGGCCCCACTGGGAGTAAAACCTCTAACCCTGGCGGTGTTGGTGCCTTGCTTTGCCTGTTAGAGAACATGTGGAGAGGTACTCCTAATGCTAGCTGTGTTAGATCACACCTCCGGTTTGTTTTCTGTGGTCTGAACCTTTGTTCCATTTTTCACTTTAAAAGCTGCAAATTATAGGCAAACGTCGGCTTGGAAAGAAAGTATAGCTTCATTATTAGTCAAAGTTTCTGTGACCTATACTACCAGGTTACATTTATTCTAAAGATCCAGTCCTTTGATCTTTCTCTTCGTCTTTTTCGTCCCTGCTGAATATATTAGTAAGAAGTTGAGTGTGAGCATCAGTCCAGGCTTTTCTTGTTGTAGTTTTGTTTTAGTTGGCTTTCCAAGCTGCCAGATGTTGCCGTTTGTCTCTGTGTTACCAAGAATCCGTTGCAATTTGTTGCCTTTCTTGTGTAGTTATTTTGTGGACTGAAGTGCATGTCCACCAGATTTCAAATGCCTTTGTTCTTAGTCAGCAAAACAATTTCAACTTAGGGCGTTTTCAAAGTTGGAGACTTGATGTCACTCTGGAGCAGAGCAGCAGACAGGATTCACATTCACCAGACAATAGTTCACCTTCACGGTGTAAAAGAGATCTTTGCACATGTAGTGAAGGCTTCATTGTCATAGAATATATGCCTCTTGAAAGCTACTTCTGCGTTGGGAAACGCCACATCCCCAGGCAGCTGTGACAGTCATGCAGTACTGATGGGCTCTTCTCACTTTGTCTCCAAACCTTCTGATCTAAGCCGTCCCTCAAATGTACTCCTTCCTACTCCTATCCCCAATGAAAATCTCTGCTTCTCATTAAAGTATTAAATAATATATTTAATTTCATTTACTCCCAATATTATTCTAAATCTAAAACCTTCATTTTAGACATGAAGTCATCGCTCTCATCCAGAGTGGCTTCCAGCAATTGCATCATTAGAATTTGTTTAAATTTGAAACGTTTGTCTTGACACTACAGGGATATTGTGGCTGTAAAGAATACTGTCAAATCCTAATTAACTGAATTATCACTGAGAGATTTTTCAGTAAGAGGTAATATCCTACAGGTTATACTAACACAGCGTCACTGGGGCTTCCACAGAAGCTGGAGCAGCACCAGAAAAATCAACATTTTTTCCTCCAAAACGGCTCCCAACATTTGCGGAAACTATCATCCATCAGAGAGGAGTAGTCGCTACGTTTTTTGAGAGCGACCAGTATGGATCGTGAATTTATGATGTCGCTACGTTTTTTGAGAGCGACCAGTATGGATCGTGAATTTATGATTTCAAGATGTGAGCCGCATGCTCAGGCGGTTGGGGCGCATTTATTGTGAGCCCCTGAATCAAACTGACCACTGCTCTCCCATGATTCATGATGCGTCTATACAGAAATGTAATGCGTTTTACCACAGTGCATTCTTATCTGTGCATATACTGTGCACGACCTCTACAACTGTTAATTCAAACATGATGCGCTTCACGCACAACACGCAGTATATTTCCTGTCCATTTGTGTGTCAGTTTCCTCCATTTATAATGATCACGTAATTTATATCACATACACATTGTTACATTGGCTTATTTTTTTTATAATGCACATGTTTTGTATTTAATACTTCTTGCTTGAATATGTCCATGTCCGTATGTTCAATATTTTCATTTTTCTGTAATATTTTTTATTGACTATGTTATAGTGTTGGAGTTACAGCTTCAGAGTCTTTGTTTTATTAATACTCTGGAGAAGCAAATTTGTGACTAGGTTTGTAATTGTTGTTTTTTTTATTTTAAGTATGTGCAGACTCGAGGGAGGAAAAGTATTCAAAACAATTCCAGCCTTCAATAACATTTTTTTTAGAAAAAACAAAACCAAAACAGTTCCAGCCAAAGTCAGTCAACAACTTAAACACTAAGTCTCCTCCATAAATCTAAATAAGCTGGGTTCCACTGCTGAACATTAACTTTTTATAAAATTTTGACATTTCAGAAGCTGTTCTCTACAGGAGTATGTCAGTGTCAGACGTGTTCTTATTTACTGGAAATAGGGCTGTAGTCAACCAAAGAAAAACTCCAACATCATCTGAAATTCAACGTACTCCTCAACCAATCAATTTTTTGATGGGAGAAAATTATCTCTAGATAAACTAAATTATCAAGTCCAGAGAGAGTACTTCACCTGGCAATGTTGTGTGTCCACCATAGTGTTTTGTCCTGGGGGCAGTGAGTTTTTTATTTTTTTATTCTTTGCATCAGAGTATTGTGTATTCATACCCTAGGCAAACAGCAGCAGCGACGAGTCACTGAGCGCCGCACGTTCTGAGCTTTTCTCTTTTAGGGCGGCTGTGGCTCAGTTGGTAGAGCAGGTCAGCCAACGTCTGTGACCCTCTTGCGAATGTGTATGACTGCTGTATGTCTGAGGAGGTGGTCGGAGGGGCCGTAGGTGCTGATAAGCAGCCAAGCTTCTGTCAGTCTACCCCATGGATAGTGACTACTATCATAGTTTACCACCACCATGAATGTCTGTGTGAATAAATGGAACATGAACTCTGTAAAACACCTTGAGTACTGAGAAAGGCAATATATAAATCCAATCCATCATTCTCTGGTCGCCAAGAGTCGAAAAAAAATTATGGATCAAAAGATATCTTACTTTTTTGGTTGCTAGCTGTGCGCCTTTGCGAAGTTTAAGTGCAGCTCAGACTATCGTCTTTTCTCTCAAGTCTCTGTTCGTGACGCCAATTATGCTGAAGCTAAAAGTTGTTGCTGTTCAATTCGATAAGTCAAGGAATCAATGACACTATGAGACTCAAAGATTAACAGATGGACTGCATGGGCTTCCCAGGATCTTGCAGTCAGAAAAGCACGTAGAACAGTCACACTTTTATTTTTACATCACCCCTCTGATTTTGCACGAGCCGCATGATAGAGACGCCGTGAACACGTCCGCCCCCTCGCTGTGACAATTCACACCTTTGTACAGTTCTAGGGAGCTGACAGGGTTCAGATCTGTTAAATGTCCAATTCAACTGGTTCTGGCATCTACAGTCTCATATTTCAGGTAATGTCGAAAGGAGCTGGAGATGGAGAGGAAAAACATGAATTACTTACTATTGGTTTCTGTAATTATTTCACATTTCAGTTTCTAACACGATCCTAAAGCAACATGGCTGATCAACAGGAAACATGTACAAGATGAACAAAGTGTGTGGAGGTAAAGAATAACTTGTTTTTCATCTTCTACCCCTGATCAACATGAACTGTAATCTGAACAAACGTTGGTTTGGGAAGTCATTTGCGTGAGCAATGAGAGCTTCCCTGTCTGAACAGACAATGCAAAGCATGCCAACAAAAACTCAAACTTAATCAAAAGTAAATTCATTGAAGAGGATGCCAACAAAGGGTAGAAAAAAAGCTTTTTGGGTTTGTCAGGTTGGTTTGGTTCTGCAGAGTTTTTCTTCTTGGCAGCAGCTCTCAACATTTCACTGTTTATATGGAAGATCAGAGACTGTGACTCACTGCGCCGTCACGTTTACACCAGCAAAGAGACGCTTTGTTTACATGAGTTTAGGTAGCGGTCAAACGGGTCAGATTCAGAAGCCTCTGTCAGGCAGACACACACACACACACACACACACACACACACACACACACACACACACACACACACACACACACACACACACACACACACACACACACATGCACAGTTCCAGACGAACAAGTCATATAAATTCTTTTACATACATATCCATGGACACATAAGCATAAATACATGCACGTGTCACCCGAGTGTACTGTAAATATAGACACGGACACACACACACACACACACACACACACACACACACACTTGAATGTGTGCGTGTGCGTGTGCGTGTGCGTGTGCGCGTGCGTGTGCGTGTGTGTCACGCTCTTTTGTCTTCCTACACACAGAAATCTGGCGCTGGCTTCCACTAGTCAATCAACAGCTCTCATCTGCGAAACATGAGAGCCACTGAACACACACACGCACACACACACACACACACACACACACACACACCTCTATCTTTTTTCTCCTCTCCTCCTATCCTACCTAAGTGACCCCTCACTGGCCTGCTTTGGCCCAGAATGGCCTGGCTCAATCATGAGGCAGCAGGACCACCGCGGCTGACCCTCAGTAGTCAGATTTGGCCCAAAACCGAGTGCTTCACATCCGTTACGGTCCTGGGATATTAGGAAAAAATTAATTAATGGAGGCTCTGTGAATGCTGGGACCTGGTGCAGAGGAGCTGGATCCCAGTTACAGTTTTCTCTGTAATCTGGTCCAGAAAAATCGCACCCCGCTTTATTTCTTTGCAGGGGAAGTTTCTGAGCTGTAGATGGAATACTGCCTGGTGTAAAGTGTATTTAAGTCCAGTATGTACGTACATGTATATTATGCACCAATAAAAATACAAAACATCACACGAAATGATTTTCATTACCAAGAAATATCTAACTACATTTATTTCACTGTTGAGGTGCAAATAGCTAACTAAGTTCCAGAGGAATCCACATCTTTAAAAATAGTTCAGGGCTCTGGACTGCGAAGCAAGTTCAACATAAACATGATACCATTTCACGCTAATCAGTCACACAACACAACTCGATAAGTCAAACCAGAGTTTCCCAATCCAACCTGAGCGAGTTCACATAAAAGGGGCTGGGTTTGCGGCATTTTACAAACCACTTCTACTGGCAGGAGAGGGAAGAGCAAACTTTAACTAATTAGACAAAGAGGAAGAAGTTCAACACATAATCCAGGCCGAAAGCAACACAGTTGCAGCTGCTGGATGCAGGAAAGACAGCTGACAAAAAAAATGTGAGTGCATAAATGATTAGGTTTATAATATCACTGAATAAAACACAGTAGCGGGACACACTGCCAAATTGAACAGTGGATCCAGTGCACTGCAGTGATATTCTGAAAGAAAAAAAAGCAAGCACTCACAGAAATATAGTTTTATATTTCTTGGGAGCAAAAACATAAATTTTAGCCTTATTCTTTTAGCTTTAGCCCCAGCACTTTGAAATGGACATAGGAGCAAATAATAATATATACAATGCTTTAGTTCCGTATACAAAAGCCCAATAAAAAAAGCCTTAATATATGATCTGCGGGCTGTAAGCCCACGACTCGGATGTGTTATACTGGCAAGAAGTTAACGTATATATTTTATGTGCCAGATCCAGAACAATATTGTGAACTCAGTGCCATATTCATTACTCAGTAATAATATAATCAAGCTTTCAGAGTTTAGGGTGACGGCAGATTGTGAACAGGCTGAAAATAAACGAGTGTCTTTCATTTAGAGTTTTTGCGAGGACATGTATTTAGTGCGGCTAGGGTGTATTCAAACTTCAAGCAAGAATCGTAGGAATATGTAAACTTAAACCTCTAAGTCTTGTATTTCTTGTATACACATCTAGTACAAACACCTTACTTCTCTTTCGCTCCTGTTTCTCTTTCGCCCTTTTTTTTTTACTCTGATGTCATTTGATGACTCATTTGAAACGTTTTTCTTTTTTGCATAATGTAAACAAAACCAAAGAAAAAGAGCAGATGCAAGTAGCTGTGACAAAGTGGTGGGTGTTGTGGGAAAATGTGGCTGCAATTTAGAGAAACACTGGCAAATAACGCTAATAACGGCAACGCTGCTGCTGCGACACGTCACGTCTGTTTCTCATCTATTACACTTTCTCCGTCTCTCTTACCTGCTCATCATCTTCTTCCTACTTTATCTGAACACACACTTGCACTGATGCAAACACACATCAAACTACATGCGCAGAAACACACACACAACTCCGGATTCATCTCACTTGGAACACTGTGTGTGTGTGTGTGTGTGTGTGTGTGTGTGTGTGTGTGTGTGTGTGTGTGTGTGTGTGTGTGTGTGTGTGTGTGTGTGTGTGTGTGTGTGTGTGTGTGTGTGTGTGTGTGTGTGTGTGTGTGTGTGTGTGTGTGTGTGTGTGTGTGTGTGTGTGTGTGTGTGTGTGTGTGTGTGTGTGTGTGTGTGTGTGTGTGTGTGTGTGTGTGTGTGTGTGTGTGTGTGTGTGTGTGTGTGTGTGTGTGTGTGCGCGCCATGTGTCTTTGATTCTCCGGCTGAGTGTGCGTCCACACTTGTCTTCTCTGTGTGATGTTGGCGTGCGTGTATGTGTTCAATGTAAGTGCGAATGTCAACTCAAGTTTATCTCCAAATCTTTTTAAGAGATTTGTCACAAAGGGCTTTACAGAAAACAACGGGCAATAAAAGTGGTTGTGTGTGTGTGTGTGTGTGCGTGTGTGTGTGGAGGAGGGAGGAAGAGGAGGGGAGGTAGCGCCTTCTGACTTTTATTGTTATTCCAGTTTTTATTCGTCTCAGATGGCGACTCAATCCCCTGTTCACCACACACTGCCTCCTTTGTTCTCTCTCTCTTTCCCACTCTCACTCTCTCCCTCCCGGTTTCTCCCTTTTTTCCTCTTTCCATATTTTCTCCTGCTTCCCTCTCTCTCATCCGTCACGCTGTCCCCTGATGTCTTTATTTCTTTCTTCTCGTTCAACTCTACTTCCTTCTCTTTCCGCCTTTCGTTTCCTTCTCCACATCCCCTTTTTCCTCTACTGCCTCTCTCTCTCTCCTTTCACTTCCCATCCCTTCCTTCTCTCTGTATTGATCTGCAGCTCTCCCCCTCTCCTCCATCACACATGTACACACTCCCGTACAATTATCAAGCACACCGCGTCATTTTCATACAAATGATTAATTCTCACATTGCATCTTCTACAAGTCTGTAGCAAAAAGGTGAGAAAATTAAGTTTTTTTTTTAATTTAAATGATCTGTAATTGTACTAGAGGTGTGTATCTCTCCCTTATAAGACGATGCAATATGCATTTAGATACATGTGCTTCAATATGATGCAGAGAGTGATACCGGTACATTTGAATACAGTGTACAACAATTTGGTGCGGTTTTACGTGCTCTTTATTGTGACATTTGAAAACTCCTCATAAAAATCACATCAAACTGCTGCTTACCTTCAAATAGATATAATTCATAAGAGAACAGGGAATACCAAGTATGTTTATTACTTAACACTTTGGCGTGGAAAAAATGACAGAGAAAAAGGATTATTTCAGAACACCAATAAGGTCATTGTCATTATTACTTTTCCAATAGACCCAGGAAGACCAAAAATACTAACACTACTGTATGAAGAAATCTAAGAAATACAACAGGCTATAGATTCTGTGATTACCTCAGACCAGGGGTGTCAAACTGATCCAGTAAAGGGCCGTGTGGCTGCAGGTTTTCATTCCAACCAAGCAAGAACACACCTGACTCGACTTACTCAATCACCTGAACTGTCTTCACACAGTTGATTTGTTGGACCAGGTGTGTTTTTGGATTGGTTGGAATGAAAACCTGCAGCCACACGGCCCTTTACTGGATCACTTTGACACACTTGCCTTAGACCAAGATGGAAATAGAAGAAGTTTCTGTGTCTTTGTCTTGCGTGTTCTTCTTTGTGCTAGCTGTTCTAGCATCCACATAATGCTCGTCCCCCATAGCGTAGCTTTCGCCGTGTCGTCTAACGAGATTTAAGATTCATTGTGCTGACTTTAAAGCTGTTCTAGCATCCACATGCAAGTTGCCAGGCTTATATGGCATTTCCTTCTTATAGAATCCAAATGTCTTCCAAACTTTAGATCGTATTTTCGATGTTGCACTGTAAGTTGTGCGCGCTATGCTGTTCTTCCTCACAAGCAACCAAAGCAACGTTCAATGCTAAGCTACCATTAATCATTCGTCAACGCTAGTCTCGTTGATAGAAGTCTAGTTGATACTAGATCCCGAAGGCTTGAAGGCTTGATACGGAAAACCTGCAGAAATAGTTTCTGCGACTGAGATTTGATTTTTTTTGTGGTTGTAATATGAACATTTTAGCAGTGTACATACAAGTATACTCAGAATATCTTTAATCTTTAATTGTCATTGCAAAGGTACAACAAAACTGTAACATACAAATACAATCACATCCACACTTCAGTCACATACACAGTGCAATGCTTCTTGAGTACGGTCTAAAATAATACCTGAAGAATCGAGTTGGTTATTTTTTATGTGGTTATGTTCTTAATTTTACCTTCTGAATGAACAAGTCTGTGCTCAGTTTTCCACGTTCACGTTGCCAAACCATCGTCCTCGTCATCGTCGTGCACCATGTGGAGCTCTAACCAAATTGAATTCAGGAGTGACTTTTGAAAGTAAAACATTTTATATCTCTGAGTGCAGATCAGGTTCGTTGTGTTTAAGGTCAGACCCACAACAGAGATCCGACCTGATCCTGACCTGTAGAGGTCAAAGGTCAATGTTTAACACCGCACCAACGGTCACCTCAGATTCCCTTGTTTGCCTTTGGACGTGTCAAGATGTGTGATTATGTAGACACACACACACACACACACACACACACACACACACACACACACACACACACACACACACACACACACACACACACACACACACACACACACACACTTACTTTACTTTCCAGATTTGTTTTTATCTTGATGTTTTGCTTTTTATATTATTTGCACATGGCAAAGAAAGGTCTCACTCACTCACTCACTCTCACACACACACATACACACACATACACACACACACACACACCCCTTTCCCATCTCCTTGTGAGGTAAAGATCCCCATCTCCACCCCTCTTGACCTCTCACCTCTTCCAAACAGCCAATACTCACTTTAACCTGAACTGTCAAGTACTATAACCTGAGGATAACACACACACACACACACACACACACACACACACACGCACACAAGCACACTCACACACACACACAAACTCTAGGACCAAACTCTGCTCTTTGCACTGGCTAATTTAAAGGAAAACTGCATCTTTTTCCACCCCCTTCCATTTTCCACTCTGCATGCAACAGAAGGGTAAAGTTCCTTTTAAGGTCAGAATTATACCAACGTGAAATAACACAACTGTTGCTTTACATGAACACAAAGCCCACAAACTGGATATTGAGCAAAATTCTTCTCCTTATTTTTTTAATCCAATTCTATTTCTAGTGCCAAATCATAACAAAAGTTATCCCACGACACTTTCAATATAGAGTAGGTCTAGACCACACTATAATTTATTTATGATTTACAGAGACCCAACAATTCCCCCATGAGCAACTTTTTTCAACTGACAGAACAAATATTATCCAAATAAAAATGGAGGTAATAGGGAAGCAGGGAGGGAATGGGGGGAAATGAAAGAGTTGGAAAATAGAGGAAGGGAGCATGTGAGCGCTTATATACTTACTTTAAAGCATGCATTTGTGTGAGCATCATGATTACCTCGCATAACCCGTGTTCCTCAGAGAGTGCTTGTGCAAGTCCTCATAAATGAATGTTGTGATACAGTGAGGGCAGAAGAAAGTCAGCAGTCATGTGGATATCCGTTTTAAAATCCTAGGTACACACCATGTACACCGTCGAGTGCGTCTAAAAAGCAGATTTAGACACAACAGAAAGAGAAGGTGGTTGTGAGGAAGAAGAAAAGCAGCAGGATAACATTGAAAAAGAAAATAGAGAGGTTGATAAATGTGAAGCCGATTTTAGCTGGAAACTTTGAACAGGGCTTCCTCCCTCTCTGCGCAGGAAATCGCAGGAGGAACTTTGAGATGAAGAAGTTGTAGAAGCAATGAAAATATGACTGAATGTTAGAAAAACAGAAGTGATGATGAGCGTGAGAAGAAAGTAAAGATGGAGTAAAGTCAGGAAAGAGGAGGGGGAAAAGGGAGGCAGCGAAGGACAGGTAGGGATTTCAGTCTCCTTTGTGGAGTTTGTTTTTGTTGGCAGTGGTGTTAATGGGTTAATGCGCCTGAGAACACTGGAACCAGTCTGAACAGTCTCACTGGGCTGGACCTCCGGGTCACACAGAAGGACACGTTACCTGCGGCTTGCAGGTTCGACGCCCACAGCAGCCCCCTGACCTGTCCAGATGTGCCTGAATATATGATGACAAGCTGAAGAGAAAAGCGAGAGAGAGAAAGAGAGAGAAAGGGAGAGAAAAGAAAGACAGAGGGTGAGGGATTACTTTGTGTCTTCTTTGGTGTTGTGTTGGTCTTAATGGGCCTGGGAACACTTAGAGCACTTAAACCAGTCTGACCAGTTTGACCTCCAGGTCACACGGGTTAAAAGCCTTCTGCTGACAGACAGGATGACAGGGAGGGAGTGAGGGAGAGGAGAGAGAAGGGATCAAGGAGGAAGGTGAGGATGAAGAGACGGTGAGGAAGCAGGAGTCGGAGCAAGGAGGGAGATGGGCAGAGAGGGGAGACAAAGACGAGTGGAAGAAAGTGAGGGAACACATGAGACCGAGGAGTAGGGAAGAGTTGGAATGTGGTTATTAGAGCCTGACAATACATATAACCATCTGATTTTGGATTACTACAGATATCTAGGAAGCAGAAATAGCCTCCAAAAAAATCTAATTTCTGCTTCATTTAATGTCTTTTATAGGCCAACGAAGTTTATTATCGTTTCATATTTAATTTCCTGTGAAGTTTATTGTTTCAACTCATGCCCTTATGTCCACTGCATATGGCTGCAGCTGCCGGAGACATTCAGTTGCCATTGTGGCCGGTGTGCCAATTTATTTTTGCTGGAGCAGCTCATGTCTGAAGCATTCGAATCCACATGTGTAAATGGCCTGTATTTACTGACAAAATGAATATTCAATGGTGCATTTAGTGTGGTACTGACTTAACACATATACAGGAAACTAGGTTTTCTTGTTTATAAGTAAGGAGGGAGAGAAAGAGAAGGAGAAAAGTGACATTGAGTGAAATATATGGGTAAAGTCCTCCGATGCCGTTATCTGTATTGGCAGGTACGCAATACGTAATTTAGCCCTTAAATTAAAATGAATTCTCTGTATATAACCTGAGCCAAGCGAAATAATAACAAGCTGCTACTGGTTCTTTGTGTTGACCAAGTTCAGATATTGAAATCGGTATCTTGAAGGAAAAAATGGTGTTTCCTCTAATGTAGAGAATTGTGGCGTATAAATAAAAGTTAATTCATTCATTCATCTTCAGCCGCTTCATCCTGTCAGGGTCGTGGGGGGCTGGAGCCGATCCCAGCTGACATCGGCGTGAGGCAGGGTACACCCTGGACAGGACGCCACTCTATTGCAGGGCACATAGAGACGAACAGAGACAGACAACCATTCACACCTACGGGCAATTTTTAGAGTCATAGTTGCAATAATTAAATTGATTGAAGTACAGAAAGAATTTGTCTCCACACCTACATGAGCTGCAGCTGGAGAGAAATAGAAATAGTTAATTTAGGAGAGACATTCTCGTTAAACAGCTGAAATGAAAATAAACGTATTCTATGAATGTAGTAGAATATATGTCCACTGGCTACACCGAAAACCCCGAAATATTAGCTGTTTCCCCCAGAGGCTAACAAGATACAACATGTTAAATAGTTGGCTTCAAAGGTGCTGGTCGGCATATTTGTTACCTTTTGGACAGGCTAGCTGTTTCCCTCTGCTTCCAGTCTTTGTGCTAAGCTAAGCTATTAATCTCCTGATTCCAGCTATTTAACTTACAGACATGAGAGTTGTATTGTTTTTTTCCATCTCACTCAGTTCTTCTTAGGGATCCTTATTAGAAAGCAAATGAATATTGGCAGATTTATTATTCTTTTTTTTTTTACTCTCAGTAATTTATTTCACTACTGGCCTTAAAAATCCGTGCATCAGTTGGACTCTTGTGGTGATACAGAGGAAACGATGAAATGGAGAGATGCATAAGAGGAGGCTGAGGGAGAAGGAACATGAATAGAGTGATTAAAAAGGAGGGATAGATGCTAGAGAGGGGAGATGAGTGCGGGAGAAGGAGGAGAGAGAGGAGGTCATGCTGTCAGGGCGTCTGACAGAGTGTGGAGAAAGTCTCTGTCTTCTTTTTGTCGTTAATCTTCTCTTCTCTTCTGTCTGTCGGAGGGGAGGTGTTGTCGTCTCTCCTTTCATCTCCTCTCATCCATCTCGTCTCCTCCTGCTCTGTCTATCTTTAACTCAAGAGGCCTCCTCTAACCCTCTGCTGTGTGTGTGTGTGTGTGTGTGTGTGTGTGTGTGTGTGTGTGTGTGTGTGTGTGTGTGTGTGTGTGTGTGTGTGTGTGTGTGTGTGTGTGTGTGTGTGTGTGTGTGTGTGTGTGTGTGTGTGTGTGTGTGTGTGTGTGTGTGTGTGTGTGTGTGTGTGTGTGTGTGTGTGTGTGTGTGTGTGTGTGTGTGTGTGTGTGTGCGCGCGTGTCAAGGTCAGGGAACTTCTCTACTATTTAAATGTATATATGTAGAAAAACCCAATGTTACACAGTCAGAATTAAGTTTTTTTAAGCACACACACACATACACGTTTGCTCCTCACTTTCATTCATTACACATACACTTTTTCCATTAGGACACAGACACACACACACACATACTTGGGGTTCAGTCACCTGTAACAGGCTGAGCTCAGGAACATCACGCCCCATTACACCACCACACCGCCCACTGTGTGTGTGTGTGTGTGTGTGTGTGTGTGTGTGTGTGTGTGTGTGTGTGTGTGTGTGTGTGTGTGTGTGTGTGTGTGTGTGTGTGTGTGTGTGTGTGTGTGTGTGTGTGTGTGTGTGTGTGTGTGTGTGTGTGTGTGTGTGTGTGTGTGTGTGTGTGTGTGTGTGTGTGTGTGTGTGTGTGTGTGTGTGTGTGTGTGTGTGTGTGTGACTGCATGAAGCCATTAGCTGTAATATATCCTTTCCTCTCCGTCTGTATTTGATCCCTGCTTTTCCTCTCCAGCTTGTTTGCTCTCTGTCTCTCTCTCCCTCTCTCTCTGTTGGTTTTGGGGTATTTGAAGGGAAGCTACAAGTCATCGCCTCTTTCTCATGCTACATATAATTTCAGTGTTGTGTGTGCGCGCGCACTTGGATGCAAGTTAAAGTTCTGCTTACTGTTGTTAATCCTCTTTCCTCACTTTGCCTGGAGATGTTTAGCGTGTGTGTGTGTGTGTGTGTACATTAACGGGGTCTGGTTAGTATTGGGTTTGCTGTTTCCTGTCGTGTCCACACCTCCAAAATGCTGAGTCTTTAAGTTTTTGTGGGTGTGTTTCGTTGGCTACCCTGTTTCCTTATCCATCATCAATGTCTTTATATAAAGAGAGCCAGAGTTAAAACCTGTATAACTTCTGTTCTGGAAGTAAGGGC
Source organism: Echiichthys vipera (assembly GCF_963691815.1). Taxonomy (NCBI): domain Eukaryota; kingdom Metazoa; phylum Chordata; class Actinopteri; order Perciformes; family Trachinidae; genus Echiichthys; species Echiichthys vipera. The sequence goes on from NC_139833.1 coordinate 6,798,142, forward strand.
GCACTCACACTCTCCGTCCGTACTGTGCCCCGTGCTTTAGGGTACTTGTCCCCCCCTCCCTCTCCCTCCCTTGCCTCGCCCGAATGCTTCTTGCCTGCTTATACGTCATCACGGCGTAAAACGTCAGACGCATAGATTGACGTAACTTCGATGCGTCACTTTGTTTACAAATCCTTTCATAGACCTCTGAGTTTTTGTGCTTCTTGTCCAACTGTTTTTGAATATTTTCATCCGGCCACATCTGCAGTTAACACTCCACCTCCACATCACACCAACGTTAACCTTTCGCCGCCATTGTTTTAAATGTCCGTGCATGGTCCGTCCTTCTTTTTTTCAATGTCCGAAAAAGGCGCACATAAAATGACATCAGAACCGCCGTAGGCCTCGTGCTCGTGCATTCATCAATCCAATAAACAAAGTGCAACAGTGCCCCACTGGATAAAAACAAAGAGCAAAGGTGACCACAGTGCTATCACTTGTTAATAAGGCCTATAGCCACTGGAACCCAGGATTGTTTTAATCTGTCAGTCCTGAATATCGGCACATGAAATCTGTGTCTAGAAGGAAGCACTTCACTTTTTTTAGGGCTCTAGTTTCAATTGTCAATCGTCCTTCATGACGTCCTTCCAGTTTGTAACGCCAATTTAAGATGTATTTAGATGCACAAGATAAGTAGTACCCCCCGTGATGAGTAAACTAAACTTGGGGTGGGTTTGAAAAATCAATCACAACCTTACGATTCATATTTTAAGAGGTAGTCGCAGTCTCTGTTTTAAAGCTCGAGTGAGGATATGAAACTAGACGACCCAATGGTACCAACCATGTCATGCTAGTGTGTCAGGAAAGAAGCTCAATGATAATAAATGAGAAGACTAGCATGGCCATTTTCAGGATGTATGGTTTGAAGAATGCACCGTCTCTGCACCAAAGAAAGCACTTTTTTTCTGGTCACTCAATACTCAGTGACTGTAGAGTCTGGAGAGTTGCACTTTCTTGTGGTGGCTGCTGTAGTGTGTTCATGTTGAATAAAAAGTGCCAACCAACCATCTTCATCAAGTTGTCCATATCGGGGCGCGGCGGGGCTGGTGCCAATCCCAGCAAACATCGGGCGTGAGGCAGGGTACACCCTGGACAGGACTGAATAAAAAGTGCATTAATGAAACTTATTTGGGGTCATTGTTTTGAATATTGCACCACAAAAACAGTGAAAGAAACCTGTAATAGGTATAACAGAAGCTAGAGGAACAGCTGCTGGACAGAAAGTGAGACTTTCATGTTATTTCATGTACTGTAACGTGTCTTTGCTCTGTCTCTCCAGGTGTCGGTGCATCCACAATTGTAGCGTTTTCGGCTTTCCTCAACGGTCGTTACCCTGCTGCTGACCTGACCGGAGACATCACTGTGTCCTACAGCTCGCAGACAGGTAAACACACACACAGACACACACAAACACACACAAACACACACACACACACACACACACACACACACACACTCACACTCACACTCACACTCACACTCACACACACACACACGCACACATTTCATGCTGGTTTCTGCATGTGCTAGTTTAGTCCCAATCAAAACTTTTATTTTACCAGCACAATCATTTTTGACGGATGGGTTTTTCCAAAACCACTGGTAGTAATGAGTTTCTGTTCAAAAGAAATCAATCAAACTTACCAAATGTTCACTTGTTATTTTTCCTGTAAGAGCTGAAAATGATGCTGACTGATGCTCTTTGGTAGAACAATTTTCAATCTTTTCATTTAACACCGGGCGTCAGTCACACCTGGCATGGCATACCTGATTAATGAGTGGTAAAACTGCAAAAAAGTCATTTACAGACAATAACTGTTAAAAAAAACCAATAAAAAAAACAGCTAAGTTACATTATGAATTTAGTTACAGTCTGAACTGTCACCTCACATTCAGTGTTCTGTAACATCGCTGAACACCAGCTGCTAACAGAGCGCTGACTTGACGTAAGGACATCTGGACTCTTTCCAGACAGGCCCAGTTCATCCCCCTGCTCCCTTCAGGCGTCTGTTTCCAGGCTCTGCAAGAATTCTGGAAGATATTACTTTCCCCTGCGAAACCAACAAAACCACTCTTTATTTCAGATGTCACAGACGTCCTTTTTTGAAAATACTGATTTCAGTGTTCGTTCAAAAAGTCAACAGATGAAAAAAAATGAAATCTGTGTTTTCTTGCTATTGTTTCCTTTGGATTACATTTGCCTTGGCAAGCCTCCGCTGGTGGAACAGTTTCCGCTCCCCAGAAGCAAATTTAACATGAGATGTCTGGAAATATGGGGAAGTGCTGCTTTTTTTTTGTTGAGCTTTATTGTGATGCTAAAAATAGCCAAAAATAAGTGAGTATTTCAGTGGGCCTTGGCAGCCAAGTAGCTGGGGTGGAGTGTGTACAGGGCTGATCTTGTGTTTTGTAAGGGGCCAGTTGGACTGGAGGTAAAATTGGAAGAGGTTTTATTAAAAGTTGGAGGGAAGAAGAGGCACGAGAGGATGGAAACATGTGAACAGAGGTGAGGTAGGGCAGGAGTTAGACGAGGTAAAGAAGGTGAATTGTGCCTGGTTGGAGAAGAGGAAAGGGAGGAAAGATACAAAAGGTGGAGACAAAAGGAGGGAAGGGATTTTAGGGGAACAACCATAGAACAACCATTGAACTGTTTGACTACTTCAAGAGAAAATGGTGATAGTTGGAGCAAAAGATTAACTAGTTTCCGCTGTGATAAATTTACGTTCGTATCAAGCCCCTTTCGAACATGCACTCCAAATCTGTAATTATCTAGACATTGCTCTCTGGGGCTGTATGGGAGAACGCAAATGCCCGGTTCAATCAGAGCTTCCTAGTACAAAGACTAGGTAATCTCTGAGTGGGCCCATAAACAGCCGCTCATTCTGTGGTGTATTTTCTGGGATTAAATAAGGCGTGTTTATGACGTTTATATCATGCTGCGGCAAACAGCGGAGGACCACAAACCTCTGACGGTTAGTGTAATTTTGGCGCTAAATCATCCCATGGTCTTTTTCGGCACTTACATACATCAAATAAGCCATCGAGACAGTTTTGTCATGTAACAACTATTAATGGAGAAATCTGGGAAAGTTGCTAACAGCCGGACGTGGCTAACACTGATTAGCTCGGGGCAGTACTGTGAAGGCATTCAAACGCCACGTCCGGCTGTTAGTGACTCTCCCGGATTTCTCGATGGCTTATTTGATGTATGTAGGTGTATGTATGTAGGGCTGATTTTTGCGCACAAATTACACTTTAGGAGGAAGGGTGATTTGCATAGATACGGCATCGAAAATGGCCGACTGGAGAGATGACGAGATTGAGGAACTTCTGTAAATAAGGACCAACAGAGAAATCATCCGACAATTCAAAAAACACTAAGAGACTTGGTTGTTTATGACCAAATTAAGAACCGGCTGTATCAGCGCGGTGTAATCTGCATCATGTACTCCCCCTGCACGCCCTACACAGGCGCTACCTCTCGCCTAAATCAAACAGAGTTTGTCAGTAAGTGGCAGGAAGAGTCTCTGGTTGTGTGCTCCATGTGTGAAAGAGAAACTCCAGACTATCTCCTTACATTGTCCGGGCTTTACAAACTGTTGTGCGCTGTTTTGCCGTCTGATAAGCCTTTAAACGCTGTTACTCAGACTGGACTTCCTGGATCTTATTTCATGTCTCACCTTAAACAACACCCCTGCGCTGTTTGGACACAGGGCTGTTTTTTCTCCGTATCCTCCCTAATACACTGCACTGATCCTACCAGCACGTCAAGTCCTATCTGCTGATAACTCTGGTGGTGAACTGCAAAGTGGTCACCTTAAGAGCTTGTGCGCAGGCGAGTGTGTGTGCATGTGTGTTCCTGCAGTGCTAATCTACATTAATGCCTCGTCTCCTCTCATCCTCTAAATGCTCTCCCGGTATTTGAGGAATGCATCACTTTGTCTCTATCTCTTTCATTCTTTCAGCTCCCACCCAGGGGTGATGATTACGCCTTAACACCACCCGCCCCCCAAATAACACCATCCCACCCAGTGGCTACTGTGCCCGTCTTTAAGCCCTACAAAGGCTTTGACATTTAAGAAGACTGTTGACTTTTTAAGCCCTTCAAAGGAGGCTCGACGATGGCTGTAGTTGTTACAATCTGAAAGAATTTCATTAGTGCCCCTATGTGATTTTCCTAACACCCTGACAATGGTCTTTACACAAACACACTTCAGGGGGATCAAGTGGTCAAGTTGGCATTTACAGTACATTGTTAGCTCATGCACAATGGGTAGTTTCATCCGAGCTGTCAAAGATAAGTTGCGACTGTGTGGATAATTTCCATAAAACACGGCCAGCCATGATTCATTGGTTGCTAAGCCAGTTCATGTGGAAACCAAGGGAGCTAGCTGGCAGTCTTTATTGTTTTCTCCTGTTTTATTGAGCTTGCCAGAGTGACCTGCATCTCCATGTGTTGATGTCTCCAGGAGGCTACAGTATTTTTGCTAAGTCCTTCCTTGTTTAACGACCAGGTCTGTTATCCATTTCCAAGGGACTGTTGTAGGCCAGCTGCAGTTGTTGGCGTTGCTACTTACCTATGCCAAGCAGAAGGAACAGGTAACTTGTTTTTGGTAATGGAGTTTTTTATTTACTTTGTATAATTAATTGTTTAGGATATTAATTTAGTGATTTTGTCCAGAAGAGGAATGGAAACACACTTATTACTGAATATACTAATGCATCGCCAGAATGGAACTACAAGAAAGCTTGTTTTTAATCTACTTATTCTTCGGTTTGCCCGTTAGTTTGGACCAAAGGTTTGTTTGTTATAATTAGTCATGATATTATAAAATACATTCTTTACTAGGGTTGAGGAGATTGGATGATACCAAAGGAAGATCAGAGGATTAGTTACAGAACAGCCTCAAGTGCCTTCAGTGCTTTGCTCATTGGCACTTCAGTATGTCGGCACAGGGACTCAAACCTGAAACATGTGTTTGAATGTTCCACAAGGAGGGCTGGGTACACAATACTTTTTGCCTGAAACAACCCAGAACTAAGTAACATCGAAACCATACCTTCTTTTTAATCCTTTTTGTAGCCAGCTTTTCTCACAGCCAATCACCACAAGCGATTTAATGCAACGCGTGACGCGTGGCCCACTACTGCGGCAGCTACAGCGCAGACAGTCTGTGGCGCATTGAAGCCGAGCACGTTTGAAAACTTTCGAAATATGGGGAGGAGTAGTTGTGGCATTTTACTCAACTATATGCTTCAATCCACATGATGGCCAATGACTGAAGCAGATAATAAAGGCATCTAATGAAATAGTCATGACATGTTGTTTTTTAGGTGTCCTGATCAAACTCTTCTGGAGAGAACAGGTTGGTCTTGTCTGCAATAAGGTCACTAAATCTCCTGGGATCCTTAGACCAAGAAGAGGTTCCGTGAACAATACATATTTGTTAACATTATATCACAGTTTGATTAATCCATGTTTAACATATTGCAACATTATCTGGCTGAGTACATTTCCAACATCATCTCATCTCGACTCATCTTCAACCGCTTATCCGGGGTCAGGTCGCGGGGGCAGCAGCTCTAGCAGGGGACCCCAATCTCGCTACTGCAGAAAAAGTTTTTTAGATTAGTGACCTTCAAATCTGTTGTACCAAGTGCACCGCTCTTTTATAGAATGCAGTTGCCGTCTACAGTATTTTCAATATATAATATTCTCCAAATCTGCACATTTATTTTCAAGTGAGATATAAGTTTACAGGTTTACCTAAACAGATTCAAATTTTGTTTTGTTCAAAGCTCAAAATACCGTAATTACACTACTAGACAAGCTGAAAATCTTCATCTCCCGCTGTATAAGTATCCCTGCAGTCAGTTTCTATACTCAGTATCTTGGAGTTCACTTATGGAATGAAAACATTAATTTATTAAACTCTTCTGTCTCATTGTTTGTGTACAAAAATAAACTAGGAAAGCTCTGCTGTCAAAGGCCATGAGTTCAGACTATAAGTGTTTGTGTTTATATGTTCAGGATGACTCTTTCACCCCACATATACGCCCCACACTAAGATTGTTTAGATGCAAACACATGTATTTGATTGTTTTGTATTTGTTTTCATGATTTTGAATATTTTTGTATTGTTTTGAAATCTTATATTGAAATGTTTTTTTGGGTGTGGTTCTCATATAAACTTTAACAGGTCTCTGCTCCACCCACACGTGTGCTATTATATGTTATCATTATGTGTTTTATGTGAAATTAAACAAAACTCAACTACACTAAAATACTCTATAGTATCGGTATCACTGGTACTGTACTAGTATCATATTTTTTGATGATACCACGCCCTATTCACAAGTGCACCACTGAAAAATCAAACAATACGTGAATAAAATGGGTCACAGTAAAGTGATGGAGGGATATTCTGAAAGCTGATCTATTTCTAAGAATCTAAAAAATAAAAAAAAAGCAGTTACAGCACTTTGGTGTTTCTGTATTTAATTATACCAGAGAACACCTTCGCAACGGTCTGTTATTATTGATATAATAAAGGCTTGCAGTCATGAAACACTCAACTGAGGTTTTTTTTTTTTCTACCACACCAGCTAATGGATCCAGAACCTCACTCATTTCAGCCAGTGTAATTTCTCAGTCGTTACGGGAGTTTTTAGAACAGGAAAGACTGATTGAACACTGGCTGGCAGCCGGCCAGGAGTGGCTACCGTATGTGTATGCTGTGAGTGCCTTCGTGCTCCATTTGACATGTCCTTTGCGTTTAACTGGAGCTTTCACTCAACATTGATGCTTTTAGTTCTTTCTCGCTTGACTTTTTTTTTTTTTTTTTAGTATTATTTCTCTCCCTTCCCCTTTGTGTTGTTCTAGTCTTTTTCCCTTTTTTCTCATTCTTCCCTCAAATTCTGCTTTTTATTTCTTTTCTTTGGCGGTGCAAAGTGGTACAATAACAAGGGCTTGTGAGAAAGTAATGAATTTAATGTGTACTTTAGGATTAGATATTACTGCTAAATATGACCATTTTTAGAGACGGTGTGGTGTTTGCTTTATATTCATCAGAGGTGGATTAAACATAAAAAAGTCCTAATGGGTCAGTTTGGTTTGAGAATTGTTTTGAATGTCATGTCGTTACAGAAACATGTTTTAATCAGAATAGGGGAAAAAATAAATCACCAGTGAGGCCTCAATGAAGGGGATAATGATGCTGTATTTGAAGTTTACCAATTTAATGGGACAATATATTGTTCAAACTTGTGCTTATCATGAGTGCTAATCAATGATGATTAAACATAACAGAATATTTCAACCAATTAATTATGACAGAGAGAGATCGAGGCAGTTTTATTACAGGAAAGAGATGCAGCGGTAAGGAAGTGTGACTTTCATCGGGTTTAATAACACATGAACTGTCTGACTCAGCACCTCGGTGCCTTTTCATTGGCCCGCAACTTGCCATCTGCTTCTCATTCACCTTCGCAGGAAATCCTCTTCAACCAATCAAATCAGAGCTTAATCTGCCAGATTTCTATTGCTGCGGCCTAAAGGTTAGAGAAGCAGGAGGCGGACTGTTCAAATCCCACTGCAGCTGGGAAAATCTGGCCGGTGTGGAGCAGGGATAAAAGATGCTCTCCCTGCCTAAAGAGAACTTCAGTTTGGAGTTTTATTTTCATAATTCAGTGTTACTTTGCTGCCTTTGCTGCTTACTTTGGCAGATCACTGACAATCCTCTGAACAGAAGACAAAAGAGGATGAGATTTTCGGCACACATAAACCCTCCATATGTATCTAATATTTCCTATAGATTTATCCAAGCGCATCGTGTGCTCTACAAGCGCCTCGTGTGCTCTACAAGCACGCGGCAACCGAAGCTTATAAACTTGACTCTTACAGTGATTTACAGTGACGTGATTTTTTCCATAGACGGTCTATCAATAAATAGTGTGTGGATAGGGTATTTATCACCTAGAGTTAAATCCTCCTGACCGACAGCCGAGAGACGACAAGATCGCCTGAGCTGCACAGCTGCATTTTTCCTGTGGCCAAACAGCGGAGAGTTGCACCAACTTTAATCCGCGGTGACGTTGGGTCAGACCTCGAGAGATCTCCTAAATTTTATAGATTTAGGAGCTACTGCTCTGTGACTTACACTTATCTTAAAAAGTTAGGAGTCCCAAAATCAGGAGTGAAACGCCCCGTATTTTTAAGAGTTACTCCTAAATCAGCAAGTTAGGACCTGCTCTGAGCCTTAACATGGTTTGCGAATACGGCCCCTGAACTCTAAAAAGTGCCTTTATTTTAACATTAACTGAAGTCGACTGTAAGTTCTACTACATGCTTGGAAAAGGACCATCCACCGACTTATCAGGAGCATGCCAACACAGTGTATCGAGTACATACGTACATGCACGTGAGGGCCATACACACTACTGAGTCATGTTATGAGGTGCTGCAATAAAATTCACGCAAGTTGGATCGGCCTGCGATTTAAAATTTTCACAACAAATTATAAAATCAGTAAATCTTTTCAACGTGAATGATTCGTTCATCAAGATCTGATGTGGGATTTAATTGTTCCCTTCATTTTTTTAAGCAGTATGTAATAGTTTAATAAATTGTTTAGTTATGATGGAGTGGATAGAGTGTTTTGATACTTTCACAGTATTCATGTATTATGTTATTATGTTATGTTTTATAATTAAAACAAAAAAGACAGGGAAATCTTGCATTTAGAATGTGGGACCTTAACATGTTTGAATTACCTTGAGATACCTTCTCTTAAACTCTTGATACTGATAATCATATAAGCATAGATGTCTTTTTCTCCAGATTCTGTCAGACCAATTTTCGCACTAACCCCTTGACAAGCAGCTTTTTCATTTTGGATTTGGACATCTTATCATATCCAGGAATCGGTTTTGGCTCAGTCGTTAGGGCTGCGTTCTCCCCCAGCGGTACTTTCCGAGTGTGTGGGAAGGCAAACGAATCACGCCCAGAGTGTTGTTTGAGTTTGTGTATATCCATATGCAGTGAAAAGAAAGGTTTTCCCAGGGAATCCCCTCCTCTACGAACAGTAAAGTCCAGTTCTAACAGTGCTGCTTTGTAGCTGGTCAGCACCAATTAAAACTAGATAGAGGGAGTGTGACACCTCATTCTTCTTCTGTTTCTGTGATCTGTCTGAAATTTCTCTTTTAACCTTTAACTCTTCTCCTCTTCCTCTCTGCAGAGCTTAATCCCAAAGGTAAGTGTCTGGTCCGTAGTGCTGGATAGAATAGAGAAAGTGGAAACACACACACACACACACACACACACACACACACACACACACACACACACACACACACACATACACTTTTTATTACATAGCCAAACATACTTTTTGGTACGTACATTTCAATATTCTCTTACAGAAACGCATACGTAATGAAAACTCCACTGTATGCATTCCAACACACACACACACACACACGCACACACACACACACACATTATTGTACTGTATATACAGGAAGAGACCGCTGCCTACTGTTTATGTTCCTGTAACATGATACCTGGCAAGAGTCTGTACACACATACACACTTGTACACACATACACACTTCCTCACTGTATGAAATAAGTAAATATCCATTTATATCCTTTTATACTCTGTGCAGTTTACACAGAAATATCATCTGCTTCACATACGCACATGCAGGCGTACGGAAACGCATCGACTCACATCTGTCGGCACAGTAACATGCGCGCACACACACGCACACATGCACACACACACACACACACACACACACACACACACACACACACACACACACACACACACACACACACACACACACACACACACACACACACACACACACACACACACACACACGTATTCCAGCAGTAGTGTTCCTAGTCATCAGCCAGTGTTTGTTTTAGTCGGTCTGAGTTTGTGTGCTTTGATACAGAATAGGATGTCCTGTAATCTATAGTGGGCTTAGAGGCCCTGCAGTAGTGCACACACACACACACACACACACACACACACACACACAAACACACACACACACACACACACACACACACACACACACACACACACACACACACACACACACACACACAGCAGTGTACTCTCTTTTTTTTTTCTCTCTCAGTCTCAACTCCAAATTATGTTCATATGCAGCTTTTTTGCATCAGCCAAATACATTCTTGGGGAAACATAAACTGCCAAAATGGTTTATATTCCTTGTGTCAGACAGAAAGATGGAAAAGAAAGAGGGACTTTAGTACATTAAGAAAGCACGTCAGTTCACACACTTCTTAATAACGGCACCCACATGTTTGAAATCACAGAACCACACAATAAAATAAATGCATCTCTATATAAAGAGAACTAAATGCACAAAGCCTGTTGCCAAAACACGTGTGATGTCGCCTTGTCAGGCCAACAGAAAATTACAACGCTCTATAACACGAAGCTAATGGAAGAGGTTCTGCAAAGGTTCTGCATTTAAACATCTTAACGTACCCAGAAGCTGTGTCTCAAGTCAGATACTTCCATTAGTGCACTTACATGTAGTACACGCACTTGTGTCGTGCATAAATGTCAGACAGGATAGTGTTGTCTCAAATCGCACACAGCCGTTACAAACTTACCGGAACCCATTATTAATATTATTATGCTTTCAAATCTGCAAACGGGCAGAGGATTACCGACACTTTTTGTCGCCTTCCAAAATATCTACCAGTTTATCTCACTATCCGACTACTGTGTAGTGGTAGTTAGTGAATAAAACCCATGTACAACTCACCCGCCAGTTCCGCAAGTTTGAAAATGCGTTGGTACAAGGGTGGAATTACGCGATTTGAGACCCAGCAAGTGTTCATTAAACACAAAGCCCACGGCTCATAAGCCTGTTGAGGGACTTATTCAAGAAGAAATACATTCTCAACCAGCGCGACATTTTCCTGCAGTATTATGAACAAAGGTGAACGTTCATTTAGAACTTGATAAACCATGACACACAACAAGAAACAAGTAGCGTGACTGCAGCTAAGGTTCTCGTGGAGAACACAGGCAACAAATGCCTGCTGGAGTTGACCAAGAGGCGATTCTTCCTGAGAAAGCGGAGCTACTCTTGAAAATAAAGGAGAAGGCAGAAATACAAGCCACTGAGATCAGTGCGAACCGCTAAGAGAAGAATTTAAAAATGCAATGGTGAGCCAGGTGGGTGCTATAACCTTCCTCCAGCAGGAGTTAACCCAGTTGAGACAGGATGTCAATAACTTGGAGCAGAAGAATGGGGACTCGAAGGCTAGATCTTGCCAGTGCAACCTGCACATAATCGATATGAGGGAGAGACAAGAGAATGGAGAAACGTGTCGCAGGCCGGACACATCGCACTTTAAGGGAGAGACCGAAACGTGACCAACCAACCAGCAAGATCACTGGTAGTGAGGGGCCACTTTTAGGACTGTTGATTCACATAATTGTATTGCAGATAGCTGTATGATAAATGCGTGTGGAAAGGCCAGCAGCACTTTTATAGACTTGTTGCTTGTGTTTAAAGGCTGTTAGGTCACTGTTGGCTCAAACTATTGCGTTTGTAACGAGAAGTCGCTATGTTAAAGCATTAAAAATGGCCTCAGGTAGGGTTTTTTTTTGTTCCTCATACAAATTTTAGCTTAGAAACATTTTATTGCAATTAGAAACCTTTAGTATTCTGTCAACACTATGGCATTATTCAAAAGTTGGTGTAGTTTAGGCAAAGATCTTGGTTATTAATACACAACAAAACTGTCAGATTACTTATAAACTGTTAGACTGAGATGTGCGTCAAATGATAACATTTAACCAGAAATCCACACCTGGACTTTCTGGCTCTCAATGGGGCCATTTAATCCAAATCACTAATGCAAAATAGCTGCGTATGAATATGATTTATGTAAGACCGAGCTGTGCTGTGACTGTGTGTATCACAGAGGAAATGATAAAAAGACACGCAAAGAAAGAGCATGTGTGTGTTGCATGAAGTATCCATTTAGACACACACACACACACACACACACACACACACACACACACACACACACACACACACACACACACACACACACACACGGCTGACATCACTGCAGCTGTGGTAAGAACCTGAGCCTGTACAGTGGTCCTCTACTCAAATAAATTCTGTGGTCTCTCTTTCTCCCCTACACACACACACACACACACACACACACACACACACACACACACACACACACACACACACACACACACACACACACACACACACACACACACACACACACACACACACACACACACACACACACACACACACACACACACACACACACACACACACACACACACGCACACACACGCACGCACAGATCCCTGATAATTGGAATCAGAGTCCTCTGAGACAGCAGTGCAGTTGAGGTACAGCAGCTCTAACAAGTAGCAGCAGTGGTGCTCACTTGTGACTTTAAGTGTGTTTAACAGTTGACAAAGCGTCATTTCCCACATTACCAGTAGTGCAAGCAAGTATCAGGGGTTAGGTCTGGGGTCACGTGTCACAGTATATGACTTGTCTGTGGAGTCAACCTTTAAAAAAGGCAGATTACTGAAGACTCAAGCTCAAGAAAAGCTGTCAACCTGTAAAATAAACACAGTAACCTCAGTTTTCTGTAACTGAGATGTGTTGTTTGGTCAGTTACTCACTCTCTGGCTTTATTCACTGAAACATCTCCTCAAACATCGACAGTCTGCTCTTTGTCTTTCCAATGTGTCTTGTCATCCTTCATGTCATCAAACCCGACTAAAACTGACATTTGACGCAAACAAATTATGCAACGTTTATGTTATTGCCACGGCAACGCTGACAAAGTGCGATCCAGCATTTCAACTCAGCAACTTCTGTGTGTGTGTGTGTGTGTGTGTGTGTGTGACGTGACTCAGGATGTGACAGAAACAGAATACATTTGAGTCAGTTGGAAATTGAATGGGTGTGTGTTCACACTGATCAGAAAACATAAAATGAGTCACAGATGAGAGGAATAACATCGTGGCCAGTGTTTTTCTTTCTGATAAGTTTCGGATTTCATCAACTCATTTGTGTATTACTCGAATACCGTTTCATTCTGGTGTTCGCACCTACGCTTCAACCGAAACAATGGAGCAAACAAGTGAGAAAAAATCTGCTATAAAGAGCATGCAGTGGTCTCACTAATATCTGTCGCATGTTTGTTTTTTTTGGGATGAAAAAATATCAGGCAATTTTTTGTAATTCGGGTGTACTGCATGTATTTATGTCTCACGTTGGGTAATCAACGTATTAAAAGCAAGGGACCTAGAATAAGATGATGAGATTGTTCATGTCCCAGACGTACTAAGCCAAGCCACAACCTTTTTCCTAATTGTAACCAAGTCGTTTGGTTGCCTAACCCCAACCGTCACCTTTTGAGGGCTAAAATTGGCCACATAAAGGTGGTTTTGGTGCCTAAACCTAAATGACAAACGAAGCATGCATCCTGTGACTTCTGTTTGTCGTTTTTACGCAGAACTTTTCCTACGATATCGAACGAACCTTTTCATGAGAATACGTTGCAAATATCTTTATTAACAGAATAAAGGCACGATTATTGCAGATTGATTACAATTGTTCCATTAAAAGCCGGTGGAAACGTGGGCTTGTTCGCTTGATTTTACTAAAGTCGCGCTTCCATCATACACGTTGGGTATAGTACTTCTTGAACCCATATGTGCATGCACTTAAACACTTGATTTGTTTTACGTTTCTCCAGCAGACAGTATTCTTTAAATGTAGACAGGATCTTGCTTTATTTCCTCTTCCCCGATGTTGCAGAGAAATGTCTCTACCAATCTTTTTCATCGTTTTTCTTTTTAATAACTTGTCTAATTGGTTTTAAATCTCAACTTTCACAGTGTGTTTATTCACCTGCTCCTCCACTCGGCTCCCTTCAGAAATAGACGTTTGCAGCCATGCAATGATCCCAGTTTAAGTTTAGCTGAAGTTGTTGCCGCCTTCTGCCTTTCCTTGATAAAACATTCAATGCTCCCTCAGGTCTGTTTTAGCAACTATTAGTAATACAATACAGCAAATAAAAACAGTGAATGTGAGTAAAGTTCAAATCAAAGGGGGGTACAGATGTGGTTTGTGGGTTCATATCAGGTTTTGGGGATACAGCAGGGGTTTAATGTTTGCTGATACAGAGCGAACAGGTTGACTTATGACTTACATTTGTTGCCGTAATTATATTTTCAACATAATACAGATGTGTGGACGCCCCTAACAATCTCACAGATGTGTTGGAAGTGATGCTTTTTAAAAGTTTACTTTATGAAATTGTAGGAACACGCATTCACGCACACACACACACACACACACACACACACACACACACACACACACACACACACACACACACACACACACACACGCACACGCACACAAGCACACACACGCACGCACGCACACGCACACACACACACACACTGATACACACAAACTGATAAACACACTGGTCGTGCAGGTAAATCTCTGTACTGAGGGTGTAACCTGGTGACGACAGCCTGGGAATGTACAGAGGTGGAGTGGAACAAGATGAGATTTACAACCACACACACACACACACACACACACACACACACACACACACACACACACACACACACACACACACACACACACTGCTGGCTAGTAAATGGTGATGCTTTCATGACCTTCACTCCCTCCCTCTTCCACATGTTCACCCTTCTTTCTTTCTATCCGTTCTTCCATCTGTCCTCTGTCTGTCATCTCTTTTAATCTTGTTTATCTCATCTGTATTTTCTCTCTGTTGTCATTCCCCTCCCAGTGTGTCCGACTTTTTATGAGACTACTTATATTTCCTCTCCCTCTCTTTCTTATCCCCCACCCGTTATTAAAGAAGAGGAATAGAGTTTCTTGTTTTACTGTTTAAATCCTCTCAGCAGCCTTAATCAAAACACTGGTAACAAATGGAAACCAGCCTAAGTGTGTACAGAAAGCATCTTTTTCAAACTTAAAGGGGTAGTTAGGATTTAAGTGTGGTTGTATGCGGTACTTATCCGTAGTCAGTCTATTACCAACAGTTGATGACGTTTGGCATGTCCCTAATTTGGAGAAGCATTTTATCTTGTGAAGTCGTTCTATCTTCTCATCAAAGCGTCCAGACGCCATTGACAAAAACAGTCGTTTTACCTCGCTGAACTCAGGGGGTTGTTGGTCTACCGCTGCCTCGATTGGTTAGATCGTTAACATAGTTGAACTGTCATGTTGCTTCACCCAGGGCTGTAGTCAAGATCAGGTCAACAAATCTAGTCAAGTTCGTGTCAAGATCGAGTCCGGAGCCAAAAGTGACCACAGTCGGCAAACTCATGTTTGTTCTGGCAGATACGACTGTTCACTCTCCTATACGGTCAGACTTCCAGCCGTCCTGGCCCTGTACAGACCAATCACAACCATATTTTTCTCATGCGGGTTTAAGACGATGACTGACAGCGTCAACGTTCGGTCTGCAGGTCCGTTTCACTTTTTTGTTTCAGGCTCGCGAAACTCATATCAATTTCTCAAACTGGGCAGAGCTGATCAAATATGACTCGATATTCTGTTACTGTGTTTCCTGAATAAAATGTTTACAGAAACGCTGTTTATCCGTAATTTGAGAAAGTCTGTGACTCGGCCGCCAGTGTTTCCAACTAGCACCGCCCTGTTATTGCTGTGATTGGTTGTACGTTTGTCTAATTGCGTCCGGAAGCAATTTACTCTGCACCTTTTGATAATGCAAATAAAAAATTAACTGAAATCGTCTTGATGAAATACACTTTTGCAATTAGTCAGGTGATGCCAAGCTAAGGAACAACTTTACCAGCTCTCAATAGCCAACTCCAAGACAATTAGGGAGTCCAATAAGGCTCGAGTCCAAGACAAGACCAAACTCAAGTACTACAACTCTGTTTACACTTTGGAAAACATGGAGAATTATTAGCATTTAGATTTTTACATTGAGTAAACTTACCATATATACACTTTGACAACATATGATGTATGTTATCCTCTCATTGTGGATGTGATTTGTTGCTGAACTTTTCAGTCACCCAGCATGAAGATAAGATCTCAATATATAAGAGAGAAAAACAGGGACTATAGACCTTCCTCTCTAAAACTACATCCATTCTCTCTCTCTCTCTCTCTCTCTCTCTCTCTCTCTCTCTCTCTCTCTCTCTCTCTCTCTCTCTCTCTCTCTCTCTCTCTCTCTCTCTCTCTCTCTCTCTCTCTCTCTCTCTCTCTCTACCCCTCCCTCTCTCCTTGCCTTTATTCTGTTTTCTACTGTTTTCCTTGGCTTCCCTTGTTGTCTCTCTGCCTCAGTTCATGTATTCAGACCAAATTGAATTATTCACATAATCACGTAATAATTGCACGTCTGGAATGAAAAGGTGCACAGTGGTTACAGGTAATTATTAATATCTTTAATAACCTGGAACATTCCACGATTTAACCATCCCTCCCTCCCACCGTGGCTGTCGTCTCTCCTATTATTTCTTTCTCAGTCTCTCACGCTGTTTTTTTCCACCCGTTTTTCTGCTCACCTCATGTTTTCTCCCCCTCTCTTCATTAGTTCACCTCCTCTCCCCTGATTCCCTCGCTCCATCTCTTCTTAACAGTTGTTTTTCTCCATCACCCCTTTCCCTCGCTGTGTTATTCTAGCTAAGTGTAGATTTCTGCCAAGCTCAGCACTGCTTAAGCTCAGGACATAGTTATAGTTGGCCTTAGCTCTCCCCTCGTTTCTTTTTTTCCTTCTCAAAATTTCCCTCCACTTTTCACAAAACTTCCTTTTCGGCTCTTCGGCAAACACCCCTCCAAACCTGGTGTTGATGTTGAGTCTCATGGCCTTGTGGCTCTCAGATACTCGTGTAATCTGAATATCTGCAGTGTTGACTGTGTTAACAAATGCTAACCCGACTGCTGTTTGGAGAGAGAGCCTAAAGAAATGTTGTGCCGACCTCGTTTGATTCCCTTTTTTCAGAGATGGGCGCCACTTGAAGGGGAATTGGGCTGTTAATGTAAGATTGTTTTTCAGGAAGGGAACTAAAGGATGTGAGAGTTTGGAAAGTGTAAAATATTGCAGAATTAATCAGTTACAATTATAATTATTATCATTATTATTATTATTAGTAGTAGTAGTAGTCATAGTTATAGCATTTGTAGTATCACTAGAGGCTATTATGAAGGAAAAAATGAATTCAACTTTGGAAATGCAACATAAAAAGGAAACATTTTTAAAGTTTGGCGCATTTCCTTTTTCTCAGGAGTGCCCAGGGTTCTCCAGTCCAGGTTCAATCTACCTCTGGCGTTGGTGTGTGTTCCTTCCGCTCCAGGCAAAACCACCAAGTTCAAAATCACCGTGGACACCAACCAGCCCCCAGTCGACCTCAACTCCATCTTCCCAGGTACATCTACAAACTTACTGATGCTGTTCTCAGCTTCCCAAACAATCAAGGCTCTGCTCTTGAATCCCACATCTTCTCTAAATGAAAACACATTGCTTTGTTTAAGACTTTGGCAGCGGAGACTTCTGTTGTGTACTGTTTATGTGAATGCACACCGCTGATCTGTGTTATTGCTGTTAATGCTGATGTTGATGAAGGTAGACCTGAACAGTTTTCATGTGATCAGAGGGGTTATCTGGATTACCTGAAAATCTCTGAATACAGTTTATAGCCGTTTTTGTTTGCATGGCATAAATAAATAAAAATAACACTTCCGAGAAGGGATGTAATTTACACATGTCTTAGATAGTGGAATGTTGCAGGAACAGGAGAGGCAATTATCCCATTAAGACCTGTGCGTTCGCCTGGAAAAACACCCTCTAAAACCTGAGCATGTTTTCAAAACAACCTCCCAAAACCTGCGGGTTTTCAGAAAAACTGTTGTCAACATTAGTTTATGTCATGGGTCATGGTCAGATTGTTGTCACAAGCGCTGTAGTCAGCCTTGCTCAGGTCGTCCGTCATTGTCTGTCACTGTCCAGCTTTACTTTGTGTGGAGGCACAGAAGAATTATTAATTAATAATAATAATATAATAATATATTAATATTGTACCCCCCCCCTTCTGCCTTCTTCACGTGTATTTCATTGAAACACGTTGCATGTCTTAAAAACGCTGAGATCCTCGTCGCATCAGGTCTTAGAGGTAGAAGCACGTTCACGTTGCATTAGGTCTTAAAGTTGGAAGCACGTGCACGTTGCATCAGGTCTTAAAGGTTGAAGCGTGTGCACGTTGCATCAGGTCTAAATGGGTTATTATATTTCTTGAAACCTTTAAAATGAACATGCATTATATACACAGTTGCTCCTTTGCTTTATAGTCGTTCTTTTTAGGTCGTCATGATACAAGAAGTCCCATGTGACCTGAAGTTTTGCTGCGATTTTTCGCCCAGGTGGCACAGGTTCAAATCCTGGTACAGGTTTTCTCAGACTGGGTTACCAGTCGTCCTGGAAAAACTAAAATGAACAGTTCATTCATGGAAAACACATGGA
>NC_139833.1:6821759-6864647 GCF_963691815.1 Echiichthys vipera
CACAAGCAGTTTAAACACATGACATTACAGAAGAGCCAAGCAAACAGGAGCAGACAAGTGAAGCAGGTAGTGACGACGTGTGATAGCAGGTCGGGTTGTTTTTTGAACGATGAGAGTCGCTCTACCGTATAAAGTGAGTAGTCGAGATATGGACACTTGAGAGAATACACGGAGCAACTTTTGAGACCATGATGCACAATGACTGATAATCCACATGCCTGAAGTATTTTGGTGGAAGTTACTGTTATATCACATTTATTCATCCCCATAAAACTTTGTGTAACCTCTTCAGACTTTCTTGACACCAGATGTGCACTTTGAGTTACCTGTCAAAATGTCACACTCTTACTCTGCTCTGACTCTTTTGCTCTGTCTGACATCCAGCTCTGATATCACGACTCTGCCTCCTCGAGCTAATGCTTTCTGCTGTCACTCCTGTCCATCACCCGTCCTTTCTCTCTATCTATTTCTCTCTCCGTCTTCCTCTCTTCCCGCCAGCCAAGTGGCTTGTATGCGGGAAGTTTCTGACACACTATACACTCTGTAATGTATACACACCCGCCATAATGGAGGCTATCGACGGCTGGTCGGAAGAGTGATGAATGCGTCAAATTAATAATTCATGTCAGTATTAGGAGTCCTGCTGCTGAGGCCGAGGCCAACTCAGCAGTTTGCCTTCTGTAACAGGACGGATTTTATAAGGATGCATCCCATCCTCATTTTTAAGAAGAAAAGGTTGACAGGGGAGTTGGATAAGCCTAGAATCCAATATGCTTTCAATTTGATGATTTATTGACTTTTTTCTAGTTTCATCTGCTGTGTGGATTTCTTTCCTTGGTTTCTATCTTTGTTTTTTAAAACTCCTTTGGTCACAGGTTCAGGCTTTTCCCAGAAGGTTTTCATTTCTTCCAACCTTTTTATTTATCATCGTATTTCTCATTTGTTTTAACTGTAATTTTTCTTTTTAAACATCTTAAAGTTCAAGCATTTCTGTTCTCTAATTTTGTTTCTTACTTTCCTTTTAAAAAAGAGATGCTAAACAACAATTTAACAGCAAAATAACTGCTCCTTTTAGCTTCTTTAGCTCTTTTTTTTCCATCAATATGAGCTATTTGAATTCATGAGTTCCTGGTCAGAAGCCTTCACCAGGTGACTCTTTAGAAAATAGACATTTTGTGGGTGTTTACCTCATGAATCCACGGCTCCATGCCAGCAATCACACCGCTGTTAGAATGGCAAAGGAATGTGTGGCCAATCAGGAATGCTGGTGAACCAGGCATCTCTTTCATTTGGGCCTGGAGGAATGTCTGCTGGGTAAATTTTCTGCATCAATCTTAGGTGATGGGGGGTGGGATTTCCCCCTCGTTAGCGGTGTGTGTCTCCACATGTAGTGGACTGCCATCGCCGACGAGCCGTCAAGAGATAAGAGGAACGAGCTCCCTGCGAGAATACTCTGTGGTCGGTTGTGCATTTATGCAGCGGAGGATAATATTTCCATTGTTCATGCTGCCTTTATGAGCCTATATTTTATTCATGAATTCCTGAGAGCCAGCGAGCCACATCTGACTTCATATGTGTGTACGTGTGAGCGCAGGAAACTTTTTCATCTGCCGACCACAGTGGCTGGATTCCAAAATACACCCGATGTTTGAACCTTTTGACCAGCTGGATATGATTGATGAGTTTCAGAATAGAGCGAGACCCATGAATGATTGTTTGTTACGTGTCAAAGTGGCTGGGAGAGAAGACAAACCAGCTATGGACAGAATTCACCAGTTTGTTTGGTCATTGGTGGTAATTTGCAACTCTACTCTGTGAGTTTTTCTGTCTTCTGTCCTGGTCGGGGGTGGGTCTCTCCTCTCCACCTCCCTCCCCCCTCACTTCTTAAAAAGCCATCAGTCATCGCAGCCCCTGTGTTTTACACTCTCCCCTCTAACTGGTGTTTGATTAATCTGTGGCAGCCAGGGGTTAGCCTGGCGCTATAGTGCGCCATGGCTAACTGACTCAGTAACACCTCAAATTCAAGGGGAAACCCACGACTGTCACTCAGAGAAATAAAAAGTAAAGCCTCTGAAAGGAGTTTGTGGAAATGGATGAAAAGAGGCCAAAGAGGGCACAATAAAGCGAGGGAGGCTTTTCAGTTTCCATAAATATTTTCCCCAGTGCCATATCCTCTTGAGGTGAAATGTCCGTCGTTTTTTTTAGTGTTAGCATTAGCGCTGGGCTAGCAAACGCTGATGTCCGGGAGGTGGCGGGGGGGCTCGGGAGCCGGGCCGGGCCGGGCCAAGCTGAGCCTCCCTGTAATTATGAGTTCAAACGCTGGAAGAGGGCGGCTCGCTGACTGACGGGGTGACTGACAGGCCGTCCAGGGGCCTCGCAGGGCCCCTAATGGAGGCTTCTGGTAGACAGCAGCTTGATTTATCTGGCCCCAAATGGAGCTCCAAACATGGTTAAACACAGATCCCACTGTGGAGCGCAGGACCACCGCCATTAACAGGCAGGCCTCTCAGTCCTTGTGTCTGTGCGTGTGTATCTAAGACAAGGAAGTTTGCATTTAAAGTATGTGTACTCATGTTTCATTTGGCGGGGTTTTCACATTCATGACTGTGTCTTTATTAATGTGTATAATCATATTTCAGTAGATTCTATGTTACGTGTTTGCGATGGCATGTGTCTGAATGCATGCAGACATTTTGGACTTTGTTCATAAACAGTAGGCTTGTGTTTGTGTTTGCATGTGCACTAGAGGTCTTTAAGGGTCCAAAACCCTTGGACCAGATCCAAAACAGACTCCTGGAGAGCCAAACCTATGTGCAAAATAAAATTTGGTGCCTGGGCGCAGTACACTTGTACGCACACTGGTCAAACGAACTAGACTTTAGCCGTGAAGCGTGCTTGGGCACGGTATGAATGGACAGTGTGAGTGCGCCCCTAGAGAGAAAGAGAGAAGACCAACATTGGCAGCAGAATGGTACTCAACCAGTTAACGACCATGTGATGATTATGACACAGCATGTGATCAGAGGTTGGATCCACACACTACTGAAACACAGACCTAGTCCAAGTATTGAATGCCTTGTCGGATTCTTGGCCCTGCTTACTCAATCTTATGCAGATATTTCATCATCTAAATCAGCTATGAAAATGATTGGCTTTAAAGATCATTACAATACTGTGAAGTAAAAACAAGTGAAGAGAACCCTGGAGGACCCATCCCATATTCTACACTCACAGTATGAGCTGTTACCATCAGACAGGCAGTATCTATCTATCTCCCTATATCTATCTATCTATCTATCTATCTATCTATCTATCTATCTATCTATCTATCTATCCATCTATCTATCCATCTATCCATCTATCCATCTCATAATTTTGTTTCTTTTCAGACGTGTGAGTATTTTAGGTAAAGTTATTGTAAAGTTGCTTTGTGTTAAGACTAAAAATCAAACACTAATGGAGTCATTCTCATCCCAACTCGTCACATACTGATGCCAGGATTGGTGTCACTTGTCAACACACTGGGTAGCTCTTCAGGTCCAACTATGACGATGTTTTTAACACAGGGAGCAGGTGGTTAATATTCTGAATTCAAACTAAACTACGTGGTTGGAGAAGATCGTGGGTGGCGTTAAAATAAGTAAGTTTGTAATAAACTACAGTGGGACACACGTATTGCACAGATAACGAACATGACCCATCCCCACCTCCTCTTTTTGTGAACTTGTTGCTCTTATTTCATGTAAAGTTACTTATTTACTTATATTAATATATACTGTAATTTACAGCAACACAAAAAAATATTACATTAACCAAAAGAATTGACATTCCTTCTCCCTAATCAAAATATCAATATTTTGCCCCAATGTATTGATAATGTATGGCGCAGAAAGTAATATGATATATTGCCATATCAATATTCTGTCCCATAGTCATCCCATACCATATCTGCATTTGTGTTTAAACTTTTCCACCCTAAAATGCATGGAAACAGCCTCTGGAGATGTATGTGTGTAACTCTGCGTCCTGCTTGAGTCTGCACATGTACTCTTGTCACAGTTGACCGGTGGTGTGTTTGCACATTATCAAGTGTGTGTGTTCACGTAGAGAGTATGTCTGTGTGTGCCTCTGGTGTGAATGGCAGGCTCTTAGGTGCCCTGTGTGTTTGTGTATCAGATTAAAGGACCGACGGGAGCCGAGAAACTTCCTCTCTCTCTCTCTCTAAATCATTTTCTGACTTCCCCGGGAGATGTTTCACTCCAGGTACACACACATTTACACCCATCAGTGCTTTCTCTCTCCCCTCCTCTCCCCCTCTCTCTCTCTCTCTCTCTCTCTCTCTCTCTCTCTCTCTCTCTCTCTCTCTCTCTCTCTCTCTCTCTCTCTCTCTCTCTCTCTTTATTTCTCTCTCTCTCACTCGCACACACAGACACACACAGACACACACAGACACACACAGACCCCTCTCGAGGCTGAATGGAGCACAGAGGGGTGACGGCGGTCTGGTTTGTTTTCCCTCAGACATTCTGTTTATGTGACTGTCTGTCTTATCGCTGAATGGCTGTCTTTCATTCAGCTGACTGACACTCAATGGTGTGTGTGTGTGTGTGTGTGTGTGTGTGCGTGTGTGTGTGTGTGCGTGTGCGTGTGTGTGTGTGCATGGACTGTCTCCCAGGTGAGGGATTTTGTCTTTTGATCCCCTGATGAGAAGCCACAGCACAGCCAACTCTACCTTTCTGCAGATCCACGGAGCCTCTCTCAACGTGTTTGCTGCAGCTCTCCTAGTGAGGACGGTTTTGAGTAGGACTACTAGTTTTTGAAGTAAACAAAATAGAATACAAGTCACACTTTTCACAATGTAAATCCAACACAGTCTCAGTCTAAACTGTCCGACTATTGATCAGTGGCCTACGCTTCAAACTATGATGCTTCAGGTACCACTGTAGCGTCAGTTTTGGTCGTGTCGGGGACAGCGTATCAGTTTCTGCTCATTACACGCATCGTGTCTATTCAAAATAAACTGCCGTGTTCACAGGAAACGCACAAGTTCTACTCATTACATGCATTTAGTTTGAGTGGTTGCATTTAGGCAACAGAACTATTTGGTCAGGTTTTGGAAAAGACCATGGTTTTGGATAAAATACATATATTTGAGGTGTTAGTTAAGTACAGTATGTTAGCTGTAGGGTGCAGTCACACTGTCCATCCGTACCGTGCCCAAGCACGTTTCACGGCAATAGTCTAGTTCGTTTGACCAGTGTGAGTGCAACCGTACCGCGCCCAGGAGCGAGTACCATGCAGGACATGAACAGCGTTGTCCTGGGTCTTCCCTGCACAGACTTTTTGCTCTTTATTCTACGTAAGTTGCTCTGAGCATCTAATATTGACACAGATAGGTTTACATTAGTTTAGTTGGCAGCCCGGAGCGTCTCATACAGATGCTGAGTGGCGTCGTATCCGCACTGACCAACTCATCATCAATCAACTGACTCAGCATTTGATGAGTTTGGAGTGAGAACTCCCGGGTAAATAAGGCTTTCTTCACTCATTCATTTAACCACCATGAGGTTAGCAGAACAATCTGCGAATGTGCTAGCATTTTATGTAGTTTCTCTTCATTTTAATGGTGCACATTTTTCTTTTAATCTCTTCCTCCGTTTCACAACTTTTTCTGACAAGCAAACAGAAATCAGCCGGTGGTGAAAGTCACTTTTTATTATTATGGATTTAAACTGGTCCTCCATTCAATTCCACGTAGCATTAAGTCATTAAAAACAGTCTGCGTAAAGTTAAAGTGTTTAGCCTTGTTAAACCTTGTGATAGCAGCAGGATCAGATTACTGTTCTGTGATACAGCTTTGGTCATCAGGCCAAACTTAATCAGCCCCACCCTGAACACCAGACGGTTCGACCTGAGCCTGGCTCTTATTTCTCTCAATTCCCTCAGGCTTGATCAAGTCAAGTTTAATTTTATCTATTTATTATCCCCAGATTTTAATCAGGTTTGGGCTCACTAAATGACACAGCGGTTGCAGGCGGAATAACACACAATCCACATCGGTTCCAAGAGGGTCCATCCAGATTTTTGGACCTAGCATAAGCCGTAGTATAAAAGTCGTGTAAAAACAGCCACGGAGGGAGGAAGAGAAGAGCGAGGATAAAGCAGCTGTACTGTTCTTTATCAGACAGACATAGATGACCTGCCAGAGGATTTCCTCATAGATGTGGTGCAGCTGGAGGAGACTTTATTATTAACACATGATGTGGTCAGTGCGGGAGGGGAAAGAGAAAGTCTAGAGGAGATCAGAGGGTGAAATGCAGAGAAAGATTGAAGAGATAGATGGATGAAAGTGAAACAAAGACAAGACAGTCGTAGAAATATAAAGAATGAGAATTTTTGATACAGCAAATGTAATGACATGTGGAAAGTCTGAAAGATGAGGAGATGAAGTGAGAGAAGCAGAGTATGGGAGGGATGGATGGAAATGCTAAGAGAGATGGAAAGAAATACTAGAGCAGAAAAGAAGACAAATGCAAAGACAAAGAGGAAGAAAATATGGAAGAGAGGGACGGACACACAACGCATTTCTGTTTCATGATGCAGGACAAATAATGCAAAAAGAGAAGAGATGGATATCCCTCTAAATCACAACTGAGATAAAAGAGATGAAAATTATGGTTTCAGACGCTGAAACGCTAAAGAAATACATAAAGTACATAAAGCAATCTCCTTCTCCTCCTTCCTCCCTGTCCTCTCGTCACACAGCTGAAATAATCAAAGAAAAACTTTTATTGCCTGTTTTTATTTCCTATTGATTTGCTTTCATCCATCTGCCGTGCAAACGACAGAGTGATCCCATTTCCATCACACCAAAGACGACAGGCGGAGAGAGGGGAAAGGAAAAACAAAGGGCAGAGAAAGTTTACTGAGTGGGAAAAAAGGAGAGCATATGTGTGAAAAAGAAATCAGGAAACAATCAAAGATGACACAGCACAAGAAAAAAAAGGCATCTAATTCAAAGCAGAGGAGGAGAAATGAGAATTAATGAAGTCAAGTAAACATTGAGTCAACTGTTGAAGGAAAAGACCAAATTAAGTTAAATGCACAGTTGACAACGTACAGTTGATTATATTCAATGAAACCGAGACTATGCTCCAATAGAACAACATAAATCACCCAGTTTTAGAAAAGAAACGCACAGAAACACAGAAACCTCTACGTGCACCTAGAGCTTGTTGTTTGTTAAGCAAAATAACATCTATGTATGAGTAAGTAAGCCATTTAGAAATTTGACTGAGACGACTCGATCTGCCAGACTTGCCGACTGCAGCTTTAAGAAAAACATTAAAGGGGATATATAGTGCTAATTTTCCGAATCATACTTTTATATTGAGTTCGTACTAGAACATGTTTACATGTTTTATTGTTAAAACCCCCTCTGTCTGAAATGCTCCGTTTCAGCACCTGTCTCTTTAAGGCCTAAGGGATTTGTTAACTTGTAGTACCAACTAGGCGTCTTTTCCAGGGACTTGTCCAGTGTCCTCACAATGGCCAGCAGAGCTAGGCTGCTTAAACGGCCTTAGCCCAGCTGGAGCTGCTGCGCCAGGCTACTGTGAAATGTGACCGCCTGTGAGTGAGTGATCGTCAAGGGGGGAGAAGCTCCGTAGCTACCGCTGCTCGTTGGGGAAAGAAACCGCAGAGTGACAGAACAGAGTCGGACAAAGACAAAGTCTCTGGGGATCGTTAACGTCTCTAGATCAGTTCAGAACAACTGTATGAAAAACTTGGTTTATTTTTCAAGATCACTGATTCGCTCATTTAGCTGCCATTAAAAAAAAGATTCCGCCTCAGACAGCTCATCCAGTCATCATGCAGAAGCTGAGCGTCCAGGCCAGCCCACTGTCCCATAGCCCCCCGAGACGCTGAGCGTCCTATGGGCGGGACAAAGCCCAGCATTTATCCTATGAGCGTCTAGTTTGGCTGCAGTGGAACAACCCACTCTATGCTTCCCCATTGATGTCAGTAGAAGCTGAGCGTCCGAATGTGTAAAGCTCTGTGGTGCTGAATGAGAAGGAAGTTGCGCCGGTTACCTTTGATAAGTAGCTGATTCGGAACAAAAGATGAAGGCTTTCTAACGTGTATTTAGCCAATGAAATGTACACACAGCAGTACATATTTTACCAAAGATCTTTTTCTATGGTACTTACTCTTTGGGACATTTAATGAAACTGAGTAAAATTGAAAGAGCAAACAAGATGAAAGGCTGCAAAAAACATTTAAAGAACAACGGTATGAGTACAAGGTGAGTGACACAAAAAAAAAACCTTGACTGCTCTGAAGAGACAATCATCAGGGCCCTGCTGTGCTCCAGTTATCAGTTTTGCTGCCAAAATATTCAAACTTGGAGTTTTGACCAGTGAATATATCAAGAAAAGTTTCCCACCGTGCTTACCACATCATTTCTCATTGTGTCCGGTTGCTGGGCACCAAGCAAAGATTTAATAAATCATCCATGTTGGAAAGCTGTCACGCTTGGAGGAGATTAGAGAAGCAGAGATTATAGAGTGGAGGCTTTAATTAAACAGTCTGATAGTTCAGTGCCAACAGCCCAGGACTGATTTTACACCCCTGACCTGGGAAACCTGTAGTTCGACCGTCATCGTGATAACCCGCCCTGGTAAAGCTCAAACATTATTTTGCCTCAGTGTCAAAGGTCAGTTCAGAACCTTGTGCCGTGGTTTCAAAACTCCCCCGCCTGGTTTTTCTGGCACAGAAGTTTCGACTGTAACATACAAAACCGCAGCAGGGTGCAGGTTTGCATTCTGCTTTGGTCGTGGGAAGCTTTTGTTTGGCCGTAGAGTAAATGAAATCAACTTTGCAGCTCACAAGACGGTGTGTGTAAGTTCCATGCTGTCAGCCGTGTCGACCACAGACTGTAAACTTGTATGCTTTCAATGACGTTATGAGAAAAAAGACCACAGTGAAGTGGTGATTGAAAACGTCCATTTGCTGTGTTCTGGTCTGCACCGGTGGCAGGGACTGGAGGTGATAAGTTAAAGGAGGCTTTTTAAGTGTAAAAACAAAATTAAAGTGATGACTGTATTATAAAATACAAGTTAAAATAGAATAAGGTTAAGTCGTAGAGAACACAAGAAAATGCCGAAAAACCAAAATGTTACTATAAACCGCAGACCATATCCCTGTTGCATCACACTCTAGTCTCCACTAGTCACTTCCACAAGGCATTCTCCTCCCCTTCTGATATTTGCGTGTATCAATATCTCCTTCAGGACTCCATGAGTCTCACATTTATTTTGTCTAGGCATCGTATCTGATCACAGTTGCAGGACATAAACAACTTGGGCCAAGGTTAAAAAAATCCTGTGATAAAAATATCTCCGTCCACATGAAACCGCAAAATCCATCTCCGTCAGCTTGTCCAGCTAGAGTGCTCCACCAGTCTCCATGGATACAACTTACTGTTTAACGTTGAAAAGTGTGACGTCAAACAGTGTGGACAAGAAATTGTGGTTTCCAGCGGTTTTCCTGTCCACACATGACTGCTGAAACTGGACTTCACCCTGGACTCCAGTTACAAAAAACTAACCAACAACTGCGTTTACATGTGGATGAAAGTCCCAACCATGCAGAGAAATACACTGTTTCAAAAATTACCTACATTCCTGTGGACGGCCCCTTAATCTCACAGGACTCTGATGGTCGAGTTGATTTGCCACGTCTTTATACAGCATGTAAGGGTCCAAACCTTTCTGTCCACATTTATCCACATTGACACTAATTTCCTTCAAGACATCTCTGGTTTTACATTATCTGGCCCCGTTCAGCTACAACAACACACATATTTAGGCTTTTGTAGTACAATGAGGAGGCCTTGTATAGAAACATCCTCATTTCAGCTGTTTTTTGTGTTTTGCGGCCAAGCTCCAACCACAGCGATTTCCTGGTTGCTCCAATACGGAAGTGCCAAAACGTCAGTTCTCCAAGTGTCCACTAAGGGCAGGTTTCATAATAGAGCAGTTTCTCATTGACCCCCATGTTAAACAGGTTGTTTCCACAGCATAATTAAACCTATTGAAGGCCAGATACAAAAATATTCTAGTCTGTATGTTTAGGTCATATCTCCATGACAGTACTGAGGGGGGTGAATTTTTTTGGACCAGGCGATTTTTTATTTTATACGAGGTTAAAGGTTGCGAATGATTAGGTGCGCAGCCTCTTGAGTGACAGCTAGCCTCTGGCCCTCACTTCTTCTTTGAGGTGTACGTCAGCCAGATGGATTTATCTCCCTCCCCCCAACGTCACATACATTTTTGGTAAGAGGAAATGAGGCAGAGTCAAAGTCTGACGATAGAGACGAGTAGGTGAGGACGATTGGATCAAGTTGAGAGAACGGACCTTGACGGCTTCCGACAGAAGTTCATCTCAAAACAGCGCACAGCATCATGCTGCGCTGTGTTCCTTAAGGCCAGTTAGGACATTCCAATAGAAAACAATGTAATCAAATTGATTTTATTGCATGCTGTTAGGACATGGTACTGATCATCTGTAACAGTTTGATACATTTCTGCAAAAGCCACATACGTCTAGCGCATCGACTGGGGTTTAAATGAATCCATGAGCTCCTCCACAGCTGAAGTATAGCGAGGCTTCACCTCCATGGTACCGATTATCAAAATATGTTTGTCTTTTCCATCAGTAAAAGTTGAATCCCATAGTCCACATACGTCTTTTAGTGTTATTTTAGGAGTTGTCTCTTGCATAATTGAGCCATGTTAATGACAGCGTTCACCTCCCCACATGCAAATGTTCCACCAAAACAACTTCCCTCCCAACACCGTCGCTGCATCCTGGGCTTAGCACCATCCAAGAGGATTGTGGTTAGTCTCAAAGAAATGGAAACAACCTAGAGTACTTTTGCCCTATTACATAATGAGAATGGGTGCAGCCGGACCTTTCAGATGACCTCTGAGGTGTAATGTAGGCGTAATATTGCAAATAATCATGCTTATATTAAGAAAAACTTTGCTAAAGTAAGTTGCAACATGAAAAAAAGTTAAGTTGAAGTGGTGTGTTATAAAGTTCCAAACCATTAAAGCAAAGTTCTGTTATCAGTCTGAATGTGTTGTATTGTGTTTAAAGTCTGATCCAAGGTCAGCTCAGACTAATTAGCTATTGTTTAAACCAGCAGGACTCTGTCTCCAGGTCTTTAGAGAATACACCCCAAATCATAAGATTACACACCATGATACAGGTCTCACACACACACACACACACACACACACTCTGTGCCCACATGATAGAGTAAATTTGCCACATGCATCTGATTTTTGATGAATAAATTCCTGCTTGTTAAGGAAATGCCATTTCAACAATGATCCCTGTGTATGCGTGACATTCCATTATTTAATCAGCTGTAAATATAGCTGTGTATGGAGCGCGTCATGTGGTCTGCATGTATGGAAACCATATGCACAATGGGACAAGTTGGCAGTCCATAATGCAGTGGAACAGTATATACAGATCTGTATTCAGAACTGTAGCTAATGGATTTTGGGCACAGGCTGGAAATCGTTTGTGTGCCTGCGTTTCTCTCTCTTTCAATTAGCAGATCATTTTCAAAGCCTGCGTTTGTTTGTTTTTTATTTTAATACATCTATATTTATCTTTATGATGCATAAATGATGTGGATGCACAAGAACAATGAGTGTGCCTTTTTACACACATTCCTGTACAGGATGAACGTGCGTTAAATATGTGTGCACCTCATTTTTCAGAGCAGGCGAACATAGTTTTATCTGAGATAGCTGCAGGTAAAATAATGAGGAGGAGATTGAATAAAAATTGGGACAGGAAACATTGTTTTTAGGTCATTTGCCAAATTCACTGACAATGTTTTATTTTTTTTATCAGGCTACACAGCATTCTGTTAAAATGTCAATCAGAGGCGAATTTATAAATGTACTCGTTCTTCATAATTACATCTGCTCTTAATGTTGGTTTCAACATGAGGGCTATGAATGAATCATCCTTCTAATGTTTGATTATAATTAGGATTGAGATTTGAAAGCGCTGATGAATTGTCACAGCAGTGGATACCAGCGGTTGGAATACCTCGCCGATGCAACACAATTTGTGAAATTCCTCTTTGCCGTATTTCTCATTGACTCGTCCAATGAGTTATGAACTGTGGGTGTGTAAATGAGGCTCGTGCACATGCGGCAGCCATTGAGATGTATAAAGCAGAATCAGGCGTACGTGAGGTTTTATAAATGTGACGTGTATAAATTGGAGTATGCATATGTCTCTCTTGAGTTTTATGCATGTGATCTTCATCAAGTCCAGGGTGACGAAAGGAGAAATGTCTCCGACGCTCTCCACCATCATCCATCTCCGTACTTCCATTTATAGTATTGGGATTTGATAGAATTTTATCACATCAGAGTCTTTTCAAGTCTATTGATTAATGTGCATAAAGATAAGCCAAAAGTTTCACGACAGCTACTTAATGTTTATTAGCTAAGGATTACTATACTGTATGTAAGCCTGTGAATATTCTCACTTGTCCAGGTCATCGTTACCCTCAAAGCAATTTCAGTCAAAAGCAACTGGACTTGGTTC
Source organism: Echiichthys vipera (assembly GCF_963691815.1). Lineage (NCBI taxonomy): Eukaryota > Metazoa > Chordata > Actinopteri > Perciformes > Trachinidae > Echiichthys > Echiichthys vipera. Next base: position 6,834,399 of record NC_139833.1, read on the forward strand.
TTTGTCTAGGAAGACATCTGACCATATGGTCCATGTACCAGTCCCAGCCTGGTCAGATGTGTACATGAACTGATGGAGCCTCTTGGATGAGAGGTGAAACGTCTTCCTAGACAAATAACCAAGTCCAGTTGCTTTTGACTGAAATATACTGTATGTACTGTAGTTTCCTGCATTGCTTTTTTCAAATAAAAACAAAGAGTCAGGAGAGAAGAGAGGTTTGATATCCAAACGAGAAACAGATCCAAAATTGTGTTGACAGGGATATAATTTGAGGACAGGATTAGGTTTGTCTCGCTGTTTTCTGTATACGTTAATTCAGCAACACTTTGACTTGACTAGATTAGAATCAGGGGCTCAAAAACTGGGGATTTGAATCAATTTAATGTGTGTGTGTGTGCGCGCGCGAATGTGACCCTACATGACTGATCACCTCCACCAGTACACTTTCTCCAAAGTCAACATGTCTGTCTCTGCACGTTGTGCGTGTGCGTCTGTTGCTTCCGCCTCACAAACAATGGCTGATTTATAAGATTACACATATTTACTCTGTAATCAGCGTGTGTGTGTGTGTGAGACGGAGAGAGAGTGTGGCGGCCTTGCGACGCCAAGCCGAGGATATTTATCTTGTTGCAGTGAATTCCCAGAGTTCTCCTCATTTTTTTCCCCTCTTTCTCTCCCTCCTTCACTCACTTCTCTCTCACTCTCTCGCTCTTCCTCCCCTCTGTCCTTCAAAGGAGACCATTGAGAGAAAAGCAAACAGGCATGGAGGGGGCAACACATACTGTACACACACTCCAACACACACACACAGGCATGCACATACTGCTGCCAAGGGTGTGTTTGTGGGCACAACTTATTTAGTGTGGGCTTTGGAGTGTGTGTGTGTGTGTGTGTGTGTGTGTGTGTGTGTGTGTGTGTGTGTGTGTGTGTGTGTGTGTGTGTGTGTGTGTGTGTGTGTGTGTGTGTGTGTGTGTGTGTGTGTGTGTGTGTGTGTGTGTGTGTGTGTGTGTGTGTGTGTGTGTGTGTGTGTGTGTGTGTGTGTGTGTGTGTGTGTGTGTGTGTATGAGTTATGTGCGTGTTAAAGATTATGAAAGTATGCGTTGTGTGTGTTTAAATAAATGTGTGTGGATTCCCATTACAAAGCCACCAGTGTGTTTGATCATATTGGCGATCTAAGTGATGGCGGACTGAGTATCAAGATATGTATTAGCATCACACAACAGTGTTAGCATTGACCAAATTGACTTCACGTAAGCATTGTTAGCTTTTCATTAGCTCTCTACTTCTGCAGTTGTGAGTTTATGGAATTCTGACTGGGCTTGCCAAAGCTCCTTAGCTCCAAATTAGTGTCGTTTTCACTGGGACCACAACCAAAACCATCACCTCAGACCTGGCTCTGTGTATGTGTGTATGTGTGTATGTGTGTGTGTGTGTGTGTGTGTGTGTGTGTGTGTGTGTGTGTGTGTGTGTGTGTGTGTGTGTGTGTGTGTGTGTGTGTGTGTGTGTGTGTGTGTGTGTGTGTGTGTGTGTGTGTGTGTGTGTGTGTGTGTGTGTGTGTGTGTGTGTGTGTGTGTGTGTGTGTGTGTGTTTGTTGGCTTCTCAGGTCTCTCTGGTCTGGACTGCATCAAGTGTGTGGTTCAATGTTGGACCGTAGGGACACTGAGCGCGTACAGGTTGTGTGTAGGTGTGCATAGTAATATACATGTGCGTGTGTGTGTTACTCTCATTCTCTGTCAGAAGAAAACAGTTTGCTTTGTTTTCAGCAGCTTCTGTTAAAGGGGAACTTTGGTATTTTTTCTAACAGGGACAAAATGGGTTGAAATTGCTCCAGTATTGAGTGAGATTGCTGCAGCCAGCAACTGCAAAACAGGCTGTAATGTAATCCAGTGAGGCAATTATGCAACAACAATGTACCTCTACTAAAAGTTCTTGTTTTTGACACCGACAGGCTTGGATTGTTATTATAAATGTCTGTTATTCAATTCAATTCAATTCAATTTTATTTATAGTGCCAAATCATAACATAAGTTATCTCAGGACACTTTACAGAGTAGGTTAAGACCACAATCTATGATAAACACAGAGTGTTATGTAAAGGCCACAGATTAATTAAACAGAGTTTTTGACCTTTCCCTTGATCCAGTGTGTTTGTTATTGTGTCTCCCCAAGTCTCGCTCACGGAGAAGTCTCGCTCTGAAATCTTGTGAAATTCCACTCGACCGCATTTTCATAATCAACCAAATAGTATTTGAGGATCTTTCATACATACAATAGATACATAGGAGTAGATGGAAATGTAGTAATCTGTCGAAATTTCGTTCTTCAGGACTTCTGCTGCAGAGACAGGCCAAACACTGCTCAGCTGAACAGACACACATTATGTTGACTCAGACCTGGATTCAAATCAGCAAAATATCCCTTTAAGAAAAGAAAAAAAAGAGAAAATGTTTTAGATAAGCTATACTTCCTGGACTCCAACACAATAAACTCCACCAGGCACCGATCTCTCCAGCTCTCACTCACTCTTCCAACGCTGTCTTCTGGCCGAACGATACATCTTCTTGAAGGAGAATTGGTTTGAACAAACTGTATTAAACAAAAGGAAAAAGAAAAGCGTCCTTTTCATAATGTTGTCCCCGTTAATCTTCAGAGGTGCTGTACTTGAAATACTAAAAAACCTCCACACGGTTCTCACCAACCATCTCCCAAGTTAGATCCTGGCGCCTTTTCACGGCCCTTGGCGTCTGTTATCGACCCACAAGGCACTCGCATGCACCATGTTAATGTTCTGAATGTCGAGTACAGCTCCTCTTAAATTGAGAATGGGCACTAAGACATTGGAAAATAGGGGCCCGGTTAAAAAAAAATGCAGAATTTTCCAAATGTTGAAAGTAAGGCTGGCTCTAAATAATTATGCATAGCTGAGGCTATAACTTCGGGTTATGAACAAACTGAGAATACAGGCAAAGAGTGCAGTACAGTTTGTATCCCTAACAGGAAGGTGATCATATTAGTTTTAAGCTATCTGTATGGTTCTCTCTCCTTCTTGGTCGCTCGCTGTTGCAGAAAGAAAGAAAAAGAGCTTAGAGGAGGTAAAGGAAAAAAAAAGGGGAAAGAGAGAGAAACAGGTGGAAAAGCACTTGCCAGCTGCAGAGATGTGCGCGCGTGTGTCTGTGTGATTGTGTGTGTGTCTGTGTGTGGTACTAATTTGTAGTCATGATCTCTCTGTGTTTCGTCTGCCAAGATTAGACTTGTTTTGCTCTCTGACCGCAAGCAGACAATGCACGATTGATACACACGCACTCACAGTGTCAGGGAACAACACTGTCTCACCTTCGTATTTTATCATTTTAAGCATTGACGCTAATGAAAATGAATTCAGCTGCAAGTTTAAACACAGCAAAGTTTGGTATTTAGCTTTGTCATGCGTACCGGGTTTTGGAAAATTACATTTCTTTTTACATAATGTTTAGTCCCGTAAATCAGGGTTATGTAATAAATGTTTGGACAGCATTTGTTTGGACAGAATTTCATGCTCTAGCTCTAAGACACAGCGCTAAAGGCAGAAGCCAGCAGCACTTGACTCAGGGTGTGTTCATTTAACTGAGTCCCCACCGCACAGAGGAGCTGGGAGGAGAGTCACTTGATCAACGAAGTATGGCTTTGTTTAGGATTTCATAGTTCAGCTGGTCATCATGAACATGTGTCAGCATGTGAGGCCAAAGTCGTACTTCTGCTTCATTTCAAATAAATTCATTGTTTGTATCACTTTACTGTGAAGTGCTGCTGTCTCTGTAAAAGTCATGTTGAATTATTTGTCATGGTCCTGTGGTGTGATATCACAGCCATATTGGTGGTATTTGCTGCATCCAGATACAACATTAAACATTTAGCTATAATACTAATACATTTCATCTAACTCCTGTTTTTTATGTAATCTGCCATTATTTTCGTCCCATGATCCCTGAAGCAGAACGCTTGCTGGACACACAGCAGGCTCGCTGTGTTTGTGTGTTTGTTTTTGTGTGTGTGTGTGTGTGTGTGTGTGTTTGTGTGCTGATCATGTGCACATCTGACATCGGTTCATTTTTACAAATCTGCAAACAGTATGTGTGTATTGATGCAAACAGCCTGTCGCGTTCGTATGTCTGTGCACCATACTGTATGCGTGTGCACGTGTGCAGCCTGGGAGGTTAGTGTCAACTGTTAATGACAGGCCTGTGTGTGTGTGTGTGTGTGTGTGTGTGTGTGTGTGTGTGTGTGTGTGTGTGTGTGTGTGTGTGTGTGTGTGTGTGTGTGTGTGTGTGTGTGTGTGTGTGTGTGTGTGTGTGTGTGTGTGTGTGTGTGTGTGTGTGTGTGTGTGTGTGTGTGTGTGTGTGTGTGTGTGTGTGTGTGTGTGTGTGTGTGTGTAATGAATAGAGAGAAAGGTTCTGTGTGATTATAGGCCTCCTCTTAGGACCAGAGAGACTAAATATGGCTTCAGACTAAACACTGTCCCCACACACACACACTCAGACAAACTCACACACACACACACACATACACACACACGCCACAGACCACATACACATTGGCAATATACAGCACATATGAAGAGAAAAGTCTGAAAATATCTTGAAGATATTTTTATGATCAGTCAGGACAGGAGTTATCTTCACTGTGTGTGGAAAAAAATCTGACTCACAAACCATCAAGTCCTAAAATCCGGCATGAATAATTACAGTTGTGTATGAAGCGTTTGACTCCAGCCTGCTGTATCCATTTCAAGAAGAAAAAAGGTTGATAATTACTGATAAATTATATATTATATCATTACAGTTCAAAATTGCAGATTATTCCAACCTTTGAAATGATTAGTCACGTCCCAAAATATTGCTAACTTCTGTTTTTTCATGCATGCAGTCAGTAACTACTCGGTAGTCGCAATTTCAATTCTAAATGGAAAATCGATCGAAATTAGCTTTTAATTTCAATTGTCAAAAAGCAGGATTGGCGATTTCAATTTCATTTCAAATAAATAATTTAAATGTGACATTATGGCCTTAGTGTTTTACATTACCCTGGAAATATGGCGGTTATATCGCACTAGAAAAAGTAAATGACTGTTGTCAGGGCATTAAACAGTGATCTATTGATCTTTATGAATATAGACTCAATAATCTAACAATGGCATATCCGTCAGTGCTAAAAAAAAAGTTTCAATGGGAAATTGAAGAGAATTGAGACCTTAAAGATGTACTCTGTAAGATTTTTATCAATTTAAATGTCTTTAAATGTTCCTATGTTTCACAGAATGAGTTAAAACAATGGTGATAACATGACCCACTAATGAAAGTATGTGTTGCCTTTTTTGCGAGTATTCCAATATCTGTGTCCGTGGAGACATTTGCGGGCTAGATGTAAATAACCTGCCATGTTAGTGACGCTGCTGTCAGCCGTTGGTCGGTCAGCGAAACTCGTCACTAACGCTATGCTGCGTTCTCTTGTGATCTGAAATCGGGAACTTCCAACTTAGGCAGAAGTCATAGGAACATGTGTGTGTATGGATTTATCAGGGGAACATATAGGGGACGCACCGGAAGTAGATATGTGTTTGTTTTTCAATAAAGTTTACAAAAGAGCAAAAAAAATAATAGAAAAATAGTCAACACACATGGTGACCATGAATGTGACAAGATGGAAAGAACATCTTACTGCCAAAGAGGCAGCTAGAAACAAGGTATCTCTAATTTTATGCAGTACAACTTTAAAATCACAACTCTAATCGAAACTTGGATTTGGTGAATTTTTTTTTGTTGCAGCTTTTTCTGCGATCACTGACTTTTTAAACAGCAAGAGTGCTTTAGCATCCTCCTAATGATTTTATAAGAATTACTTACTTGTCATGATCATTCCCCCACCACCGCTTCATCATGAAGCAACCAAGTACCATAACATAGATTTTGAGGACATGATTAGAAGATAGACATACTTAATATGTTGTATCAAATTTAGTTGCATTTAAACTAGGCCTTCATAAGCATGTAAGTCGGACTAAAGCGAATAGGAATTTGTTGATGTATATTATTCAGAAGTAAAAAGCTTCTGAAATAATAAACTAAGTAGTACACTGCTGTGTTCTTTGTGCCTAAATGTGAACTCTTCTGTCTTCACTGTTCACATTTTGGAGAATGTAATTAATATGTTCCGCATTAATGATGTATTATTTCACCCACCTGCGGCCAAAAACCATCTCCGTATAACGTGCATCGCAACTCTACAGTGTCAGAGACAGGTTGCGATAGCAAAAAACAAAACAAAAAAAATGAAAATGTTTCAGCAATCTGGAGCAATACAGAATAACTGTGACCCTGTGGAGGAACTCTGGAGAGAGCCATGAAAAATGGGAACCTCCTGGGAAATGGGAAGGGTTGGCAAGTATGAGTAAGGCTTCGTTCATTTTTGATTCTAATTTTTTAACTTATTCTCAGTGTCAGGGTTTACACACTTCTCAAAGCAATCATTCTCATAGCAGTGACATTATTGTCCAGTGGTGATGGTTGTATAAAGATATGTTGTATATAATCTGTCCTTTTTTCCTGAAATTTTGTCTCTTGTAGTCATTTTTTCCATCACAAATATTTCTTCCACTATGCTCGCCCACTGCTCTACAGTCGGTGGTTCTGCTTTATACCATAGCCTTGACATTGCTTTCTTTCAATACTTTAACAAGATACTCATCCTTACAAGATTTGGGTATCTCGTATCCTATTGTTTTTCTTAAACCCTCTTAAAGCCATAGTTCATCCAAATATCCTATTATCTTTCACAAGACCAGAAATGATGCGTATGGGCTACACTCATGTGTCCACATAGTCTTCAGCGCGGTTGCTGGTTACATAGAGTGTCCTTCCTAGGCTTTGTTCAATTTTGATCTATGCTGCAGTTTGGTCTATAATGAAAATAACCGTAACAACAGCCACACCTTGCATAATTACACACCTTGAATACATCTTGAAATGTCTCTATTGTGCAAAATATTAACACAGCTTTGAAGGTAAAACATTAACATGCCTTGTCATTTGAATGGTCAGCATTCAGAGACCAAAAAGATTTGCTTCTTCACTTTTCCTTATGAAGACTTGAGACTTTGCTGGCTCCAAAGCAGCTCTGTTATCGTGTCAGCACCAGATATGAATACGTTTATATGTATTTGATTGCATCAGGATGCAGTTTATTGTTGTGCAGAGTATACAGTGAGTAAAGTGTCAGTGTATTTTTTTGTGCCGTTGAACTCTTCGACGAGCCAACAGAGTTCATATATATTTTGGCTTTTGAGGAAGGTTTAAAGAAAACACACACACACACACCCTGCACTTGCAGCTGTTCTGGTGAAACGGGCCCTTGGGTTAAGTCACATCACATGCTATTAATATGCTCTCGCTAACTCTGTGTGTGTGTGTGTGTGTGTGTGTGTGTGTGTGTGTGTGTGTGTGTGTGTGTGTGTGTGTGTGTGTGTGTGTGTGTGTGTGTGTGTGTGTGTGTGTGTGTGTGTGTGTGTGTGTGTGTGTGTGTGTGTGTGTGTGTGTGTGTGTGTGTGTGTGTGTGTGTGTGTGTGTGTGTGTGTGTGTGTGTGTGTGTGTGTGTGTGCATTCAAAGTCCCTTTGGGAGGCTCTCTGAATGTGTTTGTGTCAGGACTGATCAGGTTTGTGTGTGTTTTTGTGTGTGTGTGCTTCAGCCTGATTTAAGTGCCTTGCTTTAGGGCGTGAGAGTGTGGTGTCAGTGTATCTGTTTGAACTTTGACCCTGACCACACTTCCAAACAGCTGTATCAGCCCTTTTTATGAGGTGTGTGTGTGTGTGTGTGTGTGTGTGTGTGTGTGTGTGTGTGTGTGTGTGTGTGTGTGTGTGTGTGTGTGTGTGTGTGTGTGTGTGTGTGTGTGTGTGTGTGTGTGTGTGTGTGTGTGTGTGTGTGTGTGTGTGTGTGTGTGTGTGTGTGTGTGTGTGTGTGTGTGTGTGTGTGTGTGTGTGTGTGTGTGTGTGTGTGTGTGTGTGTGTGTGTGTGTGTGTGTGTCTTTCAAAGACCTATATCCTCCTTCTACACCTTCCAAGTTTCCCTTCACCTGGCCTGACCTTCACATGCAGATGATGTGATGTCACGTCCAAATGTTTCCAGCTGCTCCAGTGTAGTTTGATAATAAAGAAATTCTTTAGTGATATAAAGTGTCAATATTTCTTTGACAAATCCCGCTTTTCCTTGACTGTCTTCACTGTCAGTATCATATCAGCAGTGTATTTTGGGCATGGGAAGAAAGAACATTTTTATGTCATAGACGTACTTTACATGAGGATGATGGGTACTACTTCTGCACTTCCCATAGAACAGGCGCAAGTGATGTCTGCCGGCTGCTTCAGATTTAGCGCTCCAGCTAACTTAAATGGAGATTAAGTAATTTAATTGGGCAGATCTTCTAGACTTGAAAATGTCTTTGGACCGAATGGATCAAAATTCACTGCAACACTCTGCGGGGGTTTTTGGCATCCGTCTGCAGCTTCCACCAACTAAACAGACTTGCGTTTTCATCGGACTGCCTGATCTCATCTGAATGCCCACTTATGCATCTCATACAAACGCCATGGGGTGCCTTTTGTGTCTGTAAAACGTTTTGGACTACTTGACCTAACCGCTGTCAAAAGATACTCGTTTAGACATAAAGCGCAGTGTCAGAAACCGCCAGCCCAAAGGTATCAGAGGTTATTTCACTTAACTTTAAGAGTATCATCTATTTCTTTCTCATTTTGAGTTCTTGGGTCTAATTATATTTAGTAAGTCCTCTTCTTTAGCTGAATGTCCATGCAGTAAAGTGTATGCTTGTGTATTTTACGTGCAGTGACAGTTTCAAAAGTGAGCCCAAAAAGAAATAACAAGTGTTCTTCTTGTGACAAAGTTGAGACTAAATGCGATGCCAGGTGTGGAATGTGATCTGTCTCCAGTGTATGTGTAGACACAATCTGGATATTTGTGGACACGAGATACTCTGTGGGCCAAAATTCTCCAGTCCAGCCTCCACCCAGAACCCCCTCTCTCCTCCATCCAGCTGGACTGACCAAACCCCCTCATTATTTCAGTCCTGGGTGGGCCTGGACTCAACCAGCAAGTGTGTGTATGTGTGTGTTTGAGGTCACTTCTGAACCTGTCGAGGTCAGCTCCCACAGCCCGGGGCTACCGGTGGCCTGGGACTCAGCCTTGGTGTTAATCCCAGGTTGCATGTCACTGCGGTGGGTCATGCTCTGTAATTTAGTCCCCTGCTCCGTCTGGGGCCTCCAGGCCCTCAGGACCACCCAGCACACTGCCGCAACTACAATAGTGTGTGTGCATGTGAGTGGGTGTGAGAGAGAGGAGAGAAAAAAAAAGTTTGTATGGATTTAAGATTTCGTAGAATGTTTTTTTTTTTTACTGCACTTTTTTGGTGTGTGTGCTAATGCCTACATGGCAGGAAAGGCTAAGAGTGTGTGGGTGTGCGTGCGTGCGTGCGTGCGTGCATGCATGTGAATGTGCGTGCATTTGATAAATGAAAATTCAGCTGTTATGTTGAAATAATGTATAATAATAACACTGTTCAATTAATGACAAATGCACTTTTATAGTTACCAAAGGCCAAAGTTTTGTGTTACAATGATATTGCTTTATCCATCACACCGTCAAAATACCTTAACGTAGCCTGAGAGTTTCAAGAAGAATAAATCATGAAAATGACCAGTCCCATTTGTGAGGCTTTAAAAATGTTATAGTTATATAAAAATAAAAGACTGTATTTGATAACTGGCTTCAATAATCACAACTATCATCATCATCATCAACATCGTCTGTGTTGGACACTGTTAGTCCGAGACTCGAGGCTCAGTGGGAACGGTCATATCTTTGTGTGTGTGTCTTGTGTACAGAGGTTTCATCCAGTGGTGTGTTTGTGTTTTCATCTGGCCATATTTCAGACGCTGACATCCAAAAAAAGAGACATATTCATCATGGATTGAGGGGCGGAGGGGGGGGTTCTGGAGAGCACAACCTATCAGCGGAGAATAAAGCTCTTTGTTCGTGACCGTGTGAACACGCGTGTCAAAGAAAAGCAGAAGGCCTCCCTCTCGCAGCCTCGCCGTCCCAGAGAAAACACAAGAGTTAAGCCGGCTCTTTGACGGAGCGGGACAGCCTCATAAATCACGCCGCCGTGTTTTAGCAGCCGTCCGTACCGCTGAACGACGGCCTGTTAAAGCATCTCTGACAGCCTTGATTGGGGAGGCGGTTGAAAAAAAGGGAGGCTTTGACTTTATTTTTCTTACCAAGGAAACCCCAGACACCTTCTCACTTCTCTTATTTTTACATTTAAGGCATTTAGCTCACACTCACACTCATCTGGATCACCTTGAAGTGAGCGAAACGTTAGAATAAGCATCAACTTATGGATCAGCAACATCCATCATTCCCGGTCAAAGAACCTCTGGAGTGTCATGGATTTTGATTGCTATTCCCGATAGGGATTATCTGTGAATTTTGAGGAGGTGTTTTTGATCCATATACACTTTACCGCCAACCTGCCTCATTCCTCCTCAGTCGCTGATTTCCTGCATCTCCTGGAGAATGGTGCATTAAGAAAACCTCACCTGTATGGCAGCTTTAATGGTTAAAGCTCAATGGTTCAATGGTTCTGAGGATTGTCACTGTGAATCCATCTTAAATGGTGTAAGACGAGGGCATTTACACATCTATACAGTAAAGGCAAGGGTCTAATATACTCGGAGACAACTGATCCATCTAAATAAAGCCTTTATTGATCCCCGATCACAGGCACTTCAAGTTCTTAAATTCATATAATACAAAATTAATTTCATAAATTCATTACATTGTACACATTTCCTCCTGGACAACTTTTTTAGGTTTGCAAAGCATTTTTTGCTTTAACCCCTGACATCAACCTGGTACATTCCTGAAGATAATTGGAGCTTAAATCAAAAGTCGCTTGCAGCTGCATTGCATTCTGGTCTGTTTTCAGTTTTTGTTGTTGAACAATTGTGCACAAAGGCAGCTTTAGGAAGAAGAAGCCTTGTTTTCTTTTTTTTTTATTGATGAAAGATCTAAAACCTACTGTAGGAAAACTATCTTGAGCAAGCATTTAACTGTTGGTTAGGTGTCATACCTACAGTGGAGGTATGACACCTTGAGGGAGGGGGCACCATTATTATTAAGTGTTCAGAACGTTATGAAGCCTGATCTTTTTGCTCACAGGGATTGTAACATTGTAACATTATATATTTATGACAGAAAATAAGAAAATGCATATTTGATTTGATTTGATTTGATTTGATATGAGGAATTGAAAAGCAGAATAACTGGAGCAAGTATTATGACAATAATCCCAGAGGAAAGCACTTAAAGGAGTTTCTAAAAACACTTATTTCAAAAGTGGTCCTCAATGCAAACAACACAATGCACGGAAACATACAAAACGATGGAAACCAATTACATAACGCGTCCCCTTTAAGGATGCAGTTTTCCCTAAGCCTATAATCAAGCTATGACGTCTATAGTGCTGCAGGAATGAGTCCTGAAACCTGTTGAATTTTGAAGCTTGTACGCACCTTTAAAAGGCCGATTTCTAACAACTACAAACATCCTCCCGCTGTACCAAGAGGACTTAGGTGAAAGCTTGTGGATGGTGTCTGCTGTTTTAAGCCTGACATTAGCTTTCTACTTACGCAGATTGCATTTATGCTTCAAAAATCATCATCAATCAAAGTGGTGTTCATGTGTGAGGATTATCTTGCTAAAGAAAAGACCACCACAGAGCTTATTTTCTGCAATAATCCAGAATCCAAAAATCCCGTTGGCTTTTTGTTGTGGGATCCAGGGCGATGCTAACCTCCGGGTCATCCTACAAAAATAGCTCACCATTGCAGCACTCCATTCATACTTCATCAGTTGCGTGAATGATCCGGTTTGTGCCCGGCCGCACCTGAAATGGCATTAAAATTTTAAAGTGAGACATTTCTTGAACACACGTTGCCTGATTATGAATAACTTTGAGCAGACTGAAGCAGGATAAAGTGTACAAAGTGTAAGAAGAGGCTGGATCAGGTTGGGTTGCCAGATCCTATCGCCTAATCCCCCGCCTCTCCCTCAACACTCCACCGAGACTTGAGTAAACGACATTCTCTCTTTTTTCTGACTCTTTCTTTCCGTCTCCAACTACCATCTCTACCTGCCTTTTCAGTCCGTCTCGCTCTCTCTCTGCTCTGTCTCCTCTCTCCTCCCATCTTATCAGTGAGAGTGTAGACAGACTGTGTTATCAGTATTGTGTGTGTGCTTGTTTTGACCACGGACAATAGTGGTTACTGTCTGTCCGTCTGCCTATCAGTCTATCATGTCTATCAGACACTGGGAGCAGAGATGCTGATCTCCTCATGACTCGCTCTGTCTGCACCGCCTGCTGCTTGTTTACGTCCCAACGTACCATCCACCTCTCTGTCTCTTCCCTTCTGCAACTGCGCCTGCTGCTACTTTTTTTTTCTCATCAATATCTGTATGTAGGTATTTCAGATTATTTCCAATAACAGAGGAAGAATAAAATGGGACTAACAATAATATATCATCATAATAAGTTAAGATGAAAATCCATCTTTAATCTCTAATCAGTCTCAAAGTTCACTTGGAACAGCACAAGTATTATAAAGAGTTCAAATAGGAAACTTCACCAAAACTCTCTAAATATTGTAGAAATGTTTTCAAAGAGTCATTGTTTACCTTCATTAATGTAAGTATTGTTTTCCAGAGGTAGAGTTTTGGACACAATCCAATTAATGAACCCTGGTATCGAGATAGTTCTTTTTGTAAGCATTAAACCAAGATTTAAGGCAACCATGTCTTTTTAGGTGTACAGTGTTTATCAGGGTGTATACCTAGCATTGAAGGTTTGGGTTTAAGTGTTACATGTGAACCCAGTATATTCTGCAGAGCTTGTTTTATCTTCCTCCAGAACTTTATCACGTTCCCAAACACAATTTTTTTTAAAAAGGTCCCTTTCTCCTTTAATACACAGGTCTGGGATAGCGCTATTATTTTCTGGTGTCACATATGTCCTCCTCAGCCACTTATATTGCAACAATCTGAGCTGAGTGTTAACAGTTTTTGTCCTCTTGTGTGTCATGTCTCCAGGTATTCCATATAAGTAAAGAAGGAGATCGTTTAACTAAAAGATTCTATAGTTTAGAGCAAGCTGTCCTAATTCACTGTTTGTACATATAGCGTTATATAATATATTAAATTTTTTAGCTATTTTTTATATTGTATTTCTACTGTATATTACTGTTTTGATGTGTCTGTGTGTAATGCTGCTGTTACACTGCACTACATTTCCAAGCTTGGGATCAATAAAGCATTTCTATTCTATTCTGTTATTCTATTCTATAAAGTAATGCTCCACGTATTTATTACAGTAGGAACAAAGTAGGAAATCCCAGCAATAAATACAAGCAATCTTACGAGCCTGTTGATGCGATGCAAAGTCACAGTTCACTGATAATGAACAGATTTTGATTGCGCAAAAAGACCGGGATAAACAAAGGCAGAGATGTGTCTTTGCTGAAGCACATCGAATGTTTGGCATCTCTCGTCCCTGTGTGTGTGTTTGTGTAGTCTGACAGTGTAAACTAGTGTCTGACAATTTGTAGTGTTTAGGTTAACTCCCTGAAACCGTTCATACGCCCTCTGCAGTGTGTGTGTGTGTGTGTGTGTGTGTGTGTGTGTGTGTGTGTGTGTGTGTGTGTGTGTGTGTGTGTGTGTGTGTGTGTGTGTGTGTGTGTGTGTGTGTGTGTGTGTGTGTGTGTGTGTGTGTGTGTGTGTGTGTGTGTGTGTGTGTGTGTGTGTGTGTGTGTGCGTGCGTGTGTGTGTGTGTGTGCAGGTGTTTGGCAGCAGGCATCAGGATGTACAACAGCTGAAAGGAACTTTAAACGAGACACATAATTAGATATTTGTGTCTCACCGCTCGAGTGTCTTTGCACGCACGCACGCATGTGTGTGTGTTAGTGTGTGTGTGAGTTACTAAGTGAAACAGTGAATGTGTTACAGTTCTTCCATGACTGAGGAAATGTGTACCGGTGTAAATGAAAGCACATTTATTCTTGTGTGTGTCTGGAAGGGATGTTAATGAAAGTTTGTGTGTGTGATCATGATGATGGTATTGAGTAACAGTGTGTGTCTAAGACTTCCAGAGTGTGTGTATGAAACTGTATCTGTGTGTGTGTGTGTGTGTGTGTGTGTGTGTCATCTTACACCAGGAAATGAGCTCTGTGATTCCAGCCGTCGTTAAACTGTGATTCTAATTGGCTCTTTAATTAAGACACGGAAACACTGAGCCTGAACTCACACAAACACACACACACAGCACCTAAAGCACATTCGTTTGACCCCAACATGAACCTTTCTACTGTTTTCTTTGCTTCCTTCACGTCTCTTATTCCTCCTGTCTTCCCCATCTGTTACTTCAAACTTCTCTCACTCCTTTTCCTTCCCTCTCTTTCCCTCTTTCTCTCTGTTTGCATCTGTCTTCGTGCCTCACTGTCCCTCTCTCATCTCTGTCTCAGCTCCTCATAATCACTTGATTTTCCTTTCCTGTCTTGTTCATGTTTTTATCTCTCTCTTTCCTTCACCCTGTCCCTCCTCGTCTTTCTCTGCCTTTTTTCACTCGTCCCGTCATCCTCCGGAGAACGAGGGATGTGTTCTGCCACGTCGCTTTCTGCCAAACAGACTGCTGTCATTTTCCACTGCCACAGATGCGTGTGCGTGTGCGTGTGCGTGTGCGTGTGCGTGTGCGTGTGCGTGTGCGTGTGTGTGTGTGTGTGTGTGTGTGTGTGTGTGCGTTGTGTGCATATACACATGTGTTTTCATATGGCTCTGAATGTGTGTGTGTCTGCATGTTGTGTGCATATACACATGTGTTTTCATATGGCTCTGAATGTGTGTGTGTGTGTGTGTGTGTGTTTGCGTGTGTGGCTTGGAGTCCATCCATGCTGCTTGCTGTGGCTAACTGAGCAGGAAACATCTAATCTGTCGGCTCTGTGGAACACACACACACACACACACACACACACATACTTTTGAGTTTTGTTGCCCGCCTGTATCATTTTATCCCAGGATAAAACAAATTATTTTGCAGCCATGTTGACTTTTACTGTTTTACTACTTTACTTTCACTTCGATGGGAGCTCGTTGACGTTTTTGGCTTCTCTCTATTTGTCTGCTCCACTGATATGTAAGCAGATCCATTTGTCACGCAGGAGTGCTTGGCCGTCACAGTTCAATGTCACCGTTATAAAATCCGAACTTGAACACTGGAATCACCCATACCATAGAATACACAAAGTCAGATGGACGCTGCTTTCACACCAAATGCACAGGGAAAGACCGTTATTTTTAGCGGGGACGGCATCTTTAAAATCATTCATTGCGTCAGGTTTAAAAACTGATGGACATCCAGAGATATTAAATAGCTTCCTAGTTAGCTGCCTGGTAAGATGATGATGCTTTATGTAATGCACTCTACTTGTTTGCTCCACAAAAATAGCTGCAAGTACAGGTCAGAAAACAAAATGCAAACTCTATTAAGGCTGGTTTGAGTTATGACTATAACAGAGGATTTTACAACTCTGCAAAGTTATTCCAACAGCACTCATTCCTCCTCCGTCTAGACAGTCATGAGGTTAAAAGTAGATTATAGCCTTAACTGTTAGAAAGTGATGCTAAACCTTGCCTTTTTTTCACTGTAGCCCTCTGTATCATTGCCCCAACTGTGCCAACACAGTGGTCCCACTGTTTTGACACAGTGCTATTATCAGTACGAAGCCACTTAAATACTCAGATCAGTGTTGTGGTGTTTTTTCCCTAACCAAGCCACTGCTGTAGACAGGACGTAGCCACTGTGACGTCACCCACAGTTCATGGGTTCGTGAGTGTGATGGGAATCAAAAATCAGCAACAGATCGGAATGGTATGCCTCCAAACGTATAAATTCCCTTTATCAATGCCAGCATGTTTTTTTGACAGTTGCACATTGCATCAAACAAATGGTCCAAAGTGTCTTCATTTCGCAACAGTGCAGCTGTGTGTAAAATGATCATTTTAGGTAAGGGTGACCAGCAACATGCTGAAACATCTTTCTACGCAACATCGACTTCAAATCCAGGAAAGTCACGTATCTGACACTCTACGCACGAGTGCCACTGTTTCCCAACCGAGCAGCACGTCTGTTAATGAGGGTAAATATCCTGTTGGAATAACATTAGCTCCACTCAGGCTGAGCAGATTGTTTCTCTGACTAAGGGAACCTAATTAAAAACAAATGGTGTACAGATATCTCTAATTTCATCTACACTGTGTTCAGAATGCTTAAAAACGTATGTAGGCGACTTTTTACCTCACAGAAATGATCAAGAATTAGTTATATACCGTAGGCACATACCATATATCGATACCAGCACTGGCATCAATAACATCTTATCAAATACCATCCGTACTCGAGTTTGACATTTTGCCGCTACCATCTTGGTCTTATGGAGCCAGACCTGACTTGGGACTTTTTAATCACAAGGAGCAGCACCCTTAAGCACGCCCTGCTTTATCATCTGATTGGCTCTATATGGGAACATACACTCACCGGCCACTTTATTAGGTGCACCTGTCCAACTGCTCGTTAACGCAAATTTCTAATCAACCAATCACATGGCAGCAACTCAATGCATTTAGGCATGTAGACGTGGTGAAGACAATGCGCTGCAGTTCGAAGCGAGCATCAGAACGGGGAAGAAAGGTGATTTAAGTGACTTTGAATGTGGCATGGTCGTTGGTGCCAGACGTGCTGGTCTGAGTATTTCACAAACTGCTGATCTACTGGGATTTTCACACACAACCATCTCTAGGGTTTTTACAGAGAATGGTCTGAAAAGGAGAAAATATCCAGTGAGCGGCAGTTCTGTGGGCGCAAATGCCTCGTTGATGCCAGAGGTCAGAGGAGAATGGCCAGACTAGTTGGAGCTGATAGAAAGGCAACAGTAACTCAAATATCCACTGGTTACAACAGAGGAATGCAGGAGAGCATCTGTGAACACACAACACCACCTACTTTCTAGCAGATAGGGAACAGCAGCAGAAGACCACAATGACACTTTATTAAGCACCAGGTGTGCCTAATAAAGTGGCCGGTGAGTGTAATATACAAACTGAACATCATGCTTTATTGAAGACAATAAACTCTTTAGGAAAATGTTTACTGCTGTAATAAATCAAGTGGGAAGTAGAGTAATTTGATATAGACCTCTATACAATTGAGCTAATTATTGCTGGCCATTAGAAAGAATGCAGGTTTAAGGCACTTCCACATTTTCCAGGTCCGGAGGTTTGCTGCTTGGCTGATACGAGCAGCTTTTCTAGGGAAAACAAATGAAAGATCTTGACAGTGAACATTTTGCAGATACATTAGAACAGATGCGTAAAACAGTTTCCTTGTTATATTGACATAATCCAGATAGCATTATGCCATTTTAACAGTGACTCAGCCGAAAAGCAAGAAACTGGACCAATCACTGCGTCAGGAGTCTAACCTACCGAGATCCCGGGTGGCACTTGTGCTATTTCCACAATCTTGTTATTAACTGTTGCATTCTGTGCAACTTTGATGCTCTCTGATGAGATGGTTTTTTTTTTACAATAATTAAAGCCACGTGAAAGACAAATGTGAACATGCATGCAACTCTTTTCTGCCTTCTGATTTGTTCTTCTATAGGCTTCTTGTTGTTTAAACCTCCTGCAGTCAATCAGCTGAAATTACTGCATGTAAACCACAGCTGCATGGTTAACTTACTGTATATGTGTGCTCTCAATCAGGCGTTTCTATAGATAAGGGTGCACATTTTTGTGGCTTTGGTGCGTGTGTGTATATCTTGGTGCATTTGTGCGTGCATAAGGTCTGTTTGTTTGTGTGTGTGGTGTGGATGCATGGAAAGGGAGGGAGAAAAAGAGAGGGACTATTTTCATCTCTATATTTCATCAAACTGTGACAAAGTTCTGTCAGCCGCGACTTTAGGACATGATACTGTGTTGCTGAGATGTTAACAAGGTTTAAGTGTGTGAGGTACAGTGATATGTTCCTTTATGTACGTTAAATAGAGTCCTGACTTTGATGCAGACACGTCAGGAGGTCTTGACCCCAGCAGCTCCGAATGCAGGTTGTTTAAGGTCACCAGCAGTTCAGCTGCTGTTTGAAAATGGGTTAGCCACCCATGTGCAGAGTTAGGTTCACAAATGTGCAAGTTCTCTTACATTTGTCCATGTGTGTTTGTGTCAGCCCATATACAAGCTTGGGTTCACATATGTGTGTGTGTGTGTGTGTGTGTGTGTGTGTGTGTGTGTGTGTGTGTGTGTGTGTGTGTGTGTGTGTGTGTGTGTGTGTGTGTGTGTGTGTGTGTGTGTGTGTGTGTGTGTGTGTGTGTGTGTGTGTGTGTGTGTGTGTGTGTGTGTGTGTGTGTGTGTGTGTGTGTGTGTGTGTGTGTGTGTGTGTGAGAGAGACCAGGCTAAATGTGTCTTTGTGTTCTCTCAGCTGGCATCAATCAGAGTGTGTGTGGAGCTGAGCTGCTGCCAACAATGGAGCCCTTCACTGGACCTGGAGCCTTTTATCAATACACACACACACACACTTTCAGAGACCCCGAAGGGAGGGTGGTTGGGGTCGTATGTGTGTATTTTGAGGGGGGTGAAGTTGGTATGTGTGTGTGTTGCACGGTAAAAACTTGTGTATGAGTATATCAAGAATTGGTGTAGGACTTCTGGATTTTATTTGCCTGTTTCAGGTTGTGTTTCTACCTTTTGTGAGGACCAGTTTTACACAGTGTCACATCTTGGGAGTAAAGAGGTCTATATTAAACATAACTATCAATACACAATGCTGCAGCCACAATTTGATCATTTAAAGACATCACCTTGGACTCAGAGAAACTGGGAAATTTTATGGACCAAACAATTAAAGCAATTCTTACTTTTCTTGTATGTCTCAGCAATTTCCTCCAAAGCCCCACCCTCTTCCCCCTGCCTGACCTCTGACGCTCCGCTAACACCTGGAGGTATAGAGAAATGCTGCATTCAAGGGGCCATGGGAAGTCTGGATCTTACCTAGAATTCACCAGTAGGAGGTTCCACTTTGACAGGCATTCCAGTGCACTTAGCTGGAGGTCCGAAACTTCAGACTGCCCATGGCGCTTAAACGCAGCATGAGCAGCACAAGTGAAACACAGCAATGAATGACAGACGGAAGCTCGTCAAATAATGTTATTCAGACTGAAAAAAATGATTGGTCAGACTTTAATCAGAAATATATGAGAATTGAACATTTTTTAATTTTCTTTTACATTTTAGTGTGCCATACGCTTATTAGGAGCATTTACAAAAGAAAAGCGTAAAAATGTCAGAAAGGTAAGAATTCCTTTAATAGACTATTCTAGGAAATAATTGACGGATTAATTGATAACTAAAATAATCGTTGTAGGAGTCCGTTGTAGGAGTATGATAGAGCTTAGAGACAGATAGAGAGACTAGTTTTCCAGTCATGGAGACTCCTGGAAACTGATTCAAATGACCAAATCTCCTGGAAATAATTAATGTTTTCCCGGAAAGTTTGAAAAGTATTTAAGCCTCAGATCACCTCCGTAAACCTAGGTGCGTATTTAGTTTGAACGTTGTCTTGTTGGTAGGATAAGCTGCACGGTGTGACACACTACAAAGCGAGTTTCAGACAAGAAGCGGAACGCTCCTTTTTCATTTCAGCTCCCACGTCAGTCAGTCTGCAGAGCAGAACGGACATGCAGTGATATTTTCGGCGTCACGTCCACATTTTCTGTAGCTGCAAGTAGATAAATGTGTAAATCCTGGGCCTACTGGTAAATGATATAGCAGTCAGGGTTAGATTTAGGGGCTAGGGGATGTTTTAAGTTTAGGAGTGTTCTCACTTTATTCGTAAGGAACATGTGTTCATTTATTAGTGCGTGTGTGTGTTACTTGCACGGTGTGAGTGACAGGGCACCGATAGATGACCTCAGCCATGACTGCGAGCTGGGACTTCTTGAGGTTACCACGGAAACAAGGGGAAGTGAGTTGAGGTTTTTGCTGTGACTGTTTACATCTTTGCGTGCGAGTCTAAGAGGAGGCACTCTTTCTCATGTACCTGTGTGTTTGTAGTTTTGTGTTACACAAATTACTTACTTTACTTTTGCTGCTTACTTTGGCAGTTGCTGCTTAACCCTGAGACACACACACACACACACACACACACTCAGACTTCACTTAAGAGTCTTCCATCTCTGTTTTCGCAGTATCAAATGGCGAGCTCTGAATCCATTTGTCAACCAAACTGCTGGCCTAAGTTGGCGCTCGGGCCTGCAGATCACTCATTTATCTGAACACACACTCGTCCATTAGTCCCAGATCTGCTTTCACCTCTTCTTTTTCTCTCTGTCCGTTCATCTCTCTCCTCCTCCTCCTCCTTTATCTCCCGTTACCCTCCTCCTCTTCGTCCGGCTTGTCCCTTCTTGTTGTCCTCGTCACCATCCGTCTCGCTCTGTCATCACTCGCTCGCACCGCTCCACTCGTCTGTTGTTGTAATGATGGAGGGACGGAGGGATTGACCCCCGGCTTGAGGTCAGAGTTCACCTGGTCCCACCACACCTCATTCATGCATGCACTAGCTCTCTGTTAAACAGCTCTGAGCTGTGTACTCAAGTAAAACCCAGGAGAACTTAAGCTGCACTTGTGCTGCTTTTCATCGTTTTCATTTCAAAGGTCGTATTCAGTTTCTGTTTGCTCTTCCTTATGTTTCTGAACACTGCAGTTTTGAGGAAAACATGAAAATGCGAGGGGATGTAAGAGGAACCCATCACATATAGTGAGCAGTTTACCTTAACCTTTTAGCTTAGCTTTTTTCTTCATTTAAGAAAGAAGCAAAAATCAGCGTGAAAATGGGATTAAGGGTAAAAGGACTAATGGAATGGACTTGTACTTATATAGCGTTTCTAGTCATCTGACTACTCAAGGCGCTTCACAGTGTCTGTCACATTCACCCATTCACACTGATGGCAGTGGACATCTACATACCATCTAATCTGATCTAACAATTCACACCACATTTACACACCCATGCTCAGCACGGGGAGCAATTTGGGGTTCAGTGTCTTGCCCAAGGACACTTTGACATGTGGACCAGGGGGAGATGGGGATCGAACCACCAATCTCTCGAACAGAGGACGACCCACTCTCCCACTAATCCACAGCCACCGTATGTCCACACAGTCGAAAACAACCTTTTTTTCTCTTTCGTTCTTAAAAGGTTTGCCGTCCACATGGCCTCAACTCAAGAAATACCTGCGTCCACAGGAAGCCAGTAAATCCGACTCAAACGCTGTAATTAACATGCCAGGCCTGGATGTGGCGCTGTAACTACCACAGAAATACATCAACAACGGAGAAGAAGAGACGGGGGAACGCTGTTCAGAATACAAACACTGGAAAGTTTCTCTCCAAATTCAGAGACCTCCCAAATCCTCATCCATGCTAAACGAAAAGATCCGTCCACTGTTTCTGGTGTTATTGGAGACTTTTGTGGTGTTTTGGACTCTCATGCATGAATCACTCTGCAGTTAGTGTCCTCACTGTGCAGAGGGTGCTGCTGTGAGCCCCTTCCCCGTCCCAAAGCACTCACAGGCGCCACTTTCTCACTAGATTTAGAGACTTTTCACACCTTCTTAGCAACTTTATTTATACAAAGAGACTAGAGACCACTTTAGCATCAGACCATCAGGGACAGGGGAGAAATATGATGTCGGCCTAATTCATTCCCATGCATGTGGCTCAGAGTCCAGTTCAGTAAACAGTCTGTGGGTCCGTCTCTCTCCTCTCACTCAGCAGCACTGTTGTTGTTATGTGATGCCGTGGAATCGGGATGGGGAGATGACGGCGTCGTTTAACAAAGTATGCGGTTCTACCGTCCAGACGACAACGCCACAGGAGTGTTTTCAAATCTTCCCACTCTGGGACCAGGTTTCTAAAGATCTCGTTTGAAGGGTCCGTGTGTGGACGGGCCCTAAAACTACAGGGAACAACTCTATAACTAAAAGGATCATGGGTAAAGCGACATGGATTCATTTCCTCATCCTTGGAAACACAATCATAACTCAACGATGAAGAGGCTGATGCTTGTTTTCTGTATATCTTTAATTTATTGAATACTTACTCTAGAGCCAGACCCATCTATCAGTCAGCAGATATCAACCTATCACAGATATTTCCAGGTCTAAGCAGTTAACTTGGCGTGTACCATGCTTGTATAACTGATAAAAATGAGGGTTAAAAGAATGAAAATAAGACCCATGATCTGATAAAATTGAAATATGGACATAAACGTAAAAATGTGTGTTGTTTCTGACTCGATTCATTTTTTTGACTTTACATCCCCATTGGCAACCTGCCAGAGATGTTGACACTCACACTCTCTCCATGCACATTACTTTAACCTTTAATCCCAAAGTGTAAAGACAGAAATAACTTAATATAATTAAGTTGCGAGGTCTGTATGTAACATGAGTGAATATAGTGTTGAACTCTGGTCTAAAAACAACTTGTTTTGATGACGTTGTTCGGGTTGAATTCATGCTAATGTCAATGAGAGTAAATCAGCCACCTGGCAGACTGGACTGTGACAGTAATGGAGGAGCCGTGGACTCGATGCTCATAAAAGTGTTTACACAGGTTTTGCAGTCGTCACTCTTGAGTCTTCAGGGATAAATGGGTGTGTTGTAGAGTCCCACACACTCGGAGAACCAAAAGATGATTAATGATTTGTCAGATACTGTAACTTTTGTTATGATTTGGCACTATAAATAAAATTGAATTGAATCTGGTTTGTAATGTTGATGATGCTAAATTCTTTGTTCTTATAACATGTGTAGGTTTTCCTTGAGTCTTTAATCAGTGAAATGTCCCTGAGGGAATATTTTCACACTTCATTTTCAAGGCTGCGACAAGATGGTTTGCTGCGTCTTAAGGCTTCTAAACTTTGATTGTTACTGTTGAGGACACCTGTCTCCTCTTGTTATTTAATGTCTCAGAACAAAGAGGTATAAGAGCAGAGAGCAGCTGCTGTCATCCTTTCTTCTGCAAAGTGGGGACTTCCCCAGGCTTTAAAGACACTGTGATTTAGCATCTTTACTTCCCTGATATTTTCTTATTCTCCTCAAGAACAAGATAGGAAGTGTGAGCGCTAAGTTTGAACTTTCATTTCATTCATTCATTTCAAAAATGTTGCTGTAATTTATACAGTTTATCCTGATTATCAGGATTACCTTTCACTGACTCTTCCCCTTCTCCAGGTGATGACGCTGGCGGAGGCTGCGGAGGAGAACCGGGCGCTGCTGGCGGAGGCGTTTGTCCGCCTGCGGAGCGCCACACACCTGCTGGTGCTGCTGCTGTCGCTGTGGCAGGGCCTGACCCCCGATCAGACGGCCATCCTGGAGGCCACGCTGCTGCCGCTGCTGCAGGACACACCACAGCTGGTACATACACACACACACACACACACACACACACACACACACACACAGTAGGCCATTAAGATGTCAGTGTCTGTCCATCTGTCTGCAGCCTACTCAGTAAACACAGCCGCTGCTTAAACACACACTCTGAAAACTTTTAAAATAAATTAAGTACTACTGGTCCCTGAGGAACACATGCGCACACACACACACACACACACACACACACACACACACACACACACACACACACACACACACACACACACACACACACACACACACACACACACACACACACACATACACACGCATACATACAGACAGACACATTCTGCATAACACACTCACTCTCCGCTACTCAACACTCACCTGTCAGCTCTGGTGAGTGTGTTCTGTGGTACCTGTTTATGATTTAAGCATTAAAGCTCTGTGTGTGTGTGTGTGTGTGTGAACAGACAATACGAACACAAGAGGTGAAGGTCACGATAGGCCTCATTGTGAATGGATGACATATTTCTCTTTAATCAGCCTCTGAGTCATACTGTGGGACAGAGCTCCTGCGAAAGACCACGAAAGATTTCTCACCCCATAGAGACTCTGAGTCTGTGTGTTTGTATCTGTGTGTGTGTGTGTGTGTGTGTGTGTGTGTGTGTGTGTGTGTGTGTGTGTGTGTGTGTGTGTGTGTGTGTGTGTGTGTGTGTGTGTGTGTGTGTGTGTGTGTGTGTGTGTGTGTGTGTGTGTGTGTGTGTGTGTGTGTGTGTGTGTGTGTGTGTGTGTGTGTGTGTAAGTTTTTCCGTTGCTCTGATCAGTCTCCTCAACCTCTCATTATCACTAAGTCTAAGTCTATTTCCAGCCTCCTCTGACAGTACCACCCCCCCACCCCCCCACCCCCCCGGGCACACACACACACACACACACACACATACATATCTGTGTCTTCATTAACAACAGTACATGAAGTATATTTTACAGTGAGCACACACACAGACTGTAGACAGGAATAGGTTCAGAGGGTCAGTTGATGAGCCTCGGGGGACTGTGTATGTAAGTGTGCGTGCGTGTGTGTTATTTTAAATGGGATTAATGGGTGAATTTGCAGTAATCAGGGTCACGTCCACAACATTAAAACAAACAGGTGCAGTGATGAGCTATTTTCAGAAAACACAACACACTGTGCCATGACTACATACTGTACCGAAAGAGAATGTGACTCCATTCAATCAGCACAACCTCCATCCATGAAAGGATAATTCTGCTTTATTACAAGTTTGAGCTTTTGTAGTTTTGGCAATGATGCATGATAACACTAAACTCTTTAAAGTGAATGCTGAAAAAGTAGTAAAGGTCGGCTTTAACGAGCTTACAGAAGAAGGAAATTAAAGTTAAATTTAAAAACTATGACACTTTGTGGTCAATTTGTCAATTGTCGATTAATATGTTGGTCATTTTTTTTGATTAATTGATCAGTTGTTTGAGTTTTAATGTCGGAAAATGATGAGAAATGTTGATCCGTCTTTCTTAAAGCCCGAGAAGACGTCCTTAAAAGTCTTGTTTTGTCCACGACTCAAAAGCAACACGATATCATCAGCAAAGAATCCATAAAGTGCTCACTCCTGCTCACAAAGTTTAATATTGATGTGTGTATCAACAGTTTAATCACAGCTTTCCTCAGCTGGATTCGTGACAGCTCAGAGGGCACTGTACAGAGAGATTCTAGCATTCAAACTGCACGTGTTAAAGTACAAAAGTGGGCGGACAAATCACCCCAAATTGTGGTTAGAGGTAATATGGAAATCCTGCATCTCCAAAGAAAGGGAATGCAGTTTTTACTTTTCCCCTTCTCTACATCTCATTAGTCATCTCTGCATGAAACATGAAATGTAACAGAACACAAAATGACCTGAGCGTCATCTGTCACATTAGCCTACATTATGTGATTATCCACTCTGAGGTACAAAGTGCAAAGAATTTGAAAAATGTCAAAAATGTGACGTTCCACTCAACAACAAAAAAAAGTTGAGGATTTCTTTCCATCCCAGAAACATGATTCAGAAGGAGGAATTCCTCTGACAGCAGCCGTGCACGCCCAGGATCCCTTATCTGAAGTAAATAAGACAGAAATGTTTAGAATAAAAAGGTCAGAGAGGAGAAAGGGGAGTAGAAATTCTTCCTCTCTGAGCTAAAAGAGGTGGAGGTGGAAGAGGAGAAAGGAGGGAGGAGCACCTCTCTGGTATCTTACTAATTGTCTCATTTAGTTGCAACCATCCAGAACACTTCTCCTTCACCTCCTCCTCTTCCTCTCTCCCCTCACTTCTTGTGCTTCTCTTCCTCTTTTTTTACCTGCTCCTGCTTTGTCCTCTTCCTCACATGTATCTCTCCCCCTCTTGCACCCTTTTCCCATCTCTCATCCACCTCATCTTTTGTTTTGCATTTGTTTTGCTCTCTTCTCTATTAACTGTCCATCCTCTAAACTCTATTTAAACCTCGCCCTCTTGCTGTATGCTTTCACCTCCCCTTTACATCTTTTTTCCTCCTTGTTCTTCTCTTTTCCCCTCCTTCCCCTGCCTTGTTTCCTTGTCCTTTTTCCATCTGTCCGTCAGCTCTTGAACAGAGTTGCTGACGCTGTCTGTCTGCCTGCTATTCTTGCGTGACCCCCGCAGTCTCCCGCCCACTGTTTACTTTACCAGAATCCATCCTACAGCCTCGCACTGGTTTCCTGTGCTCTTAACCAAAACCTCCATACAGTACCTGAAAAATGTTTCTTTAGGATCGTACCACCGCAAACTATTTACAGCGCTGTAAAGAACATTTTTAGAAAAAAGTTCTTTGCAGCACAGAGTGAAATGGTTCTCCGACCTTTATGGTGATATAAAAAGAACCATTGAAGAGAAATATTTCCAATCATCAGAATTAAAGGATTTTTTTCAGAACCACATAGGGTCATTATTGTGTTTCACCAGGTGTTGTTTTTACATGAAACATATCAGATGGATGTCTGGATCTGTTTGGTTCCATATGACTGGCAACCCGACCAAAGAACTTTACAAGAACTTCCTCTCACCCCAGCCCTGGATCCCGTTCAGACTCACTGTGGCTCTGCATTAAAACATGCAGCCCCATCATTCATCTGAAAGGGGGCCAGTGCAGCAGTGCGGCGTGGCTGCCAGTGCAGAGGGAGGGCAGAAAAAAATGTGCAATGCAACATGTTAAGCCTTTAAATACGTTTGTCTGTTACTTCAACTGGATGCACACAGCAGATGATCGAACACTCAATACAGAGAGAGAGAGAGAAGAGATGATAATTCAATCTGAGAATTTATCTTCTTTCAATGAAATCGTATAGTAATGAAATCATATATTGGGATATCGAGATATACAATTACTTCATCTTAATTGATAATAACAAACTCAAGAAACTCAGAACATCGGATGTGAAATATTTTATGGGAATATCATTTGAAGATTGCAGTTGCATGAGTGCATGTAAACATAGTCAGTGTATAGCTGGAAAAAATATATAATTTCACGTATGGACTATTAATCAAATTGCCAGAAAACATGCTGTATTGTCATATTTATCGTTATCGAGATATGACTTATATTGGGATTGAAGACTTTGGCCTACTTGAGGACGGCTGTGTGTGGCTCAGAGGTAGAGTGGATCATCCACCATTCGAGAGATCAGTGGTTCAATCCCCGGCTACACCGGTACGCATGTCACAGGGTCCTTGGGAAAGACACTAAACCCTGGATTGCTCCCCGGTCTGCGTATGGGTGTGTGTATGTGGTGTGACTGGTTACATTAGATCAGATGGTATGTAGATGGGTCAATGTGACAAGTAGTGCGAAAGCGCCTTGAGTAGTCAGGACGCTAGAAAGGCACTTTTTAAGTACAAGTCCATTTACCATTTACTTGGACTTGAAAGAATGTGTGCATCTTTGGGTTTAGATGTCTAACCCTGACCATTGCTTAACCATAATTTATTTGCCTTGACCACAATCTTTCCTGTGCCTTATCAACACTTTAGTTGTGAATATAATCTGCAAATATTGTAGAAATTGTGGAAAGCAAGTTTTAAAAAAAGAAAGTTCTCCTTTGGGTTTTGCACAGTTGTCCAATTTTAATGTTTTTGTCTAAATAACTTCCATCCTGTCCCTCTTCCATCTCCATGCACCGCCATCCCTCCTTTTTTGTTATTTTTGGCCAAAATATTTGGAGAACACATATTAATAATATAATAAAATGATTTGCATTCCAAAATATGAAATCCTGTATCAACTGTTAAAAAGAAACACTTTATTTCATGATATCCCTCAATATACATCTAGGAAAATAATGCAAGAAAATATTATCTGAACATTAATATTAATCCATTATTGCACAAGCTGAACTACAGTATGTGAATGTAATTTGGAACGATGAGGTTATTTAATGTGTTCATATTTTGATTTAAACTCAGCCCGCAGCAGCACTTAAAATCTCACCACATGTTGTTGCAGTCCATTCAAATCACTGGGGTCTTTATACCATATTAGGGCTTGTGATAGTCAGTAAGCAAGCATTTACAGTAATTGGTGGTATTTAAAGTTGATTACACCCAGAAGTTGGACAGTGAAAGGAGCTGTAACTGTTGCATGCTGAACTGTGCCAAATCCAGATATTTTTTTCAGAAAAAGGAATACACCGATTTGGTCAAGGGAAGTGATTGTATGGAGGATTTTTTTTCTCCCTGGAGACTGACTGTACAACATTGTTCTCACAGAACCATAACTCTGTCTTCTCAAATGACTTTCCCAGTCACAATGAGGATGTCAGGACTGAGGGATTGCTGTCTGAACCTTTACCCGTCTCTTCGGGAGTCCTCCAAGGTTGTGTGCTGGGCCCGGGAATATTTTTATCCATGGCCATCCAGTGATGTTGCAATCACACCTGGGATTTCCCCATGTCCGACCTAATATTCCTGCTGCAGTTCGTAGACAGTTTAAGGTCAAGAGACTTATAAAACTTAAGATTCGTCAATAGATAGTGACTTAACAGACGTTTATTTAAAGATTAAAAGATTATTAAAATCTTTGAGATTCTTGCTTTAAACTGTACTGGATTGAAATTACATAGGATTTAAACACTGAGCATTTTGTTAAATGAAGGAAAGGAAATGGAATTAGAGACCATCTTGTTCAGACCCCACCCATTTTTGAACTCATAGCTCAAGCATAATTAGACCTATTTAAGGCCTGGTACAAAAAAACATTCTCGTCTGTATGTTGAGGTCATATCTCCATGACAACACTGAGGGGGTGAATTTTTTTTAACCTGGCTAGTTTTTATTTTATTGGAGGTTAAAGTTTATGAATAATTAGGGGCGTGGCCTCTTGAGTTACAGCTAGCATCTGGCCTTCACTTCTCCTCAGAGGTATACATTAGCCAGATGGACGTATCTCCCTCCCCCCAACGTCACATACATGCCCTTTTTCGATTATAGGAAATGAGGCTGAGTCAAATCTGACAAGATGGCGACTTCCGTAGGCGAGGACGATTGGATCAAGTTGAGAGAAAGTACCTCGACGGAGAGGCTATGTCCGTACTCAAAACTAGAGGAACTAATTTCACTTAAGCTGAAGGCTGATGTTTTCACCTTATCAGCTTAAAAAAATAATATCAGTGTTGTGTTTACAGCTTTTCTTGCTTTAGAAATACATTTAAAAGATGATACTCAACACATTAATCCTGATTTCCTCTGTCAGGTGTCTAAAACTGGTAGTGAGTGTTGTTTATTGACACACTTCATTTTTGAATGGTCAGCATTCACTAAACAAGACTCTTTGCTCTTTGAACAGGTGGTAAAACTTCAAAAGTCAAGTCTCTTTTCCCCCAAAACAGTGAAGAACAATAAAACCTTTCTTGCGATTCAATGCTGAACATTCACTTTAAGAAAGTCTTAAGTAAAAAAAATATTGGATGTGCGCTAACCCAAAGTCTTCCCTCTTTAAAAAGTGGAACATGTTCTTTAACAAAAACTGCTTTGGTCTTCAAAGATTAGTGAATAATACAATCCCCCTCTTGTTTCTGGGTACAGGAAAAAAAACTTCTCTCCAATTTGGGCATTAGTGGGAACTTTGTCTTAATTTATCGCTCTGGCCTCGGTCCAAACCCGCTCCGCTCCGCCTTTCTTTGCTTCCTTTCTTCTCGTTCAGGAGGATGAATGTATGCAGTTCAGCTCTTAAAGACATTTAATTTTCCTTCGCAGCATGTGGAAGGTATGTGTCAGTATGTGCATGTCCGTGGACTTGCCAAGTTTCCACAGAAACCTGCAGTTATGTTGCTCCAAGTATTTGATAACCTGTTGAGGTATTGTGGTAAGAATAGGTCACCCATCTCCCATCTCCCCTCCCCTTACTCCTCCTACTCCTCTATCATTTTCTCCCCTTCCAGACGTTTTTTTCCCACTGTCTTCTCTTCCCTCCGCTCTTATATCTGCTCTTCCTTTGTCTCCGTCTTTTTTCTGTCTTTAATATCTGCCTTCCTCTCTATCATCATCTCATCTCCTTGACCTTCTACATCTCTCTCTCCCTCTTTCTCTCTCTCTCTCTCTGTCTGTGTATCTCTGTCATCATCATTACAGGGTTGATTACCTGTCATTATGGCTCATTA
>NC_139833.1:6864847-6894847 GCF_963691815.1 Echiichthys vipera
TGTGTTCAAACTGAATTCTAATTTTCAGTGTTAAAATCATCACAACCTTTCCTCGTAGTTCAATCTTTTAATCTTATACTATATACACTTGAAAGGGCTTATAAGCACTAAAAAAACTCGGGATGGAATTTAGTATACAAATGCTATTGAAATAATTTGCTATCAAGCAGTCCACTTACAATGTTCCTTTTGTGTCATTTCATACAGGACAACTTACTGTTTTAGGGGAAAAATAGTTAAAACTACTAACGATAATCCGTCTGCTTTACAACTGGCTACTTGAGGTTGAAGTTGAAATCACGATGGGAATAAATAAAGTAATTTTCTCTCAATAAAAAACGTAATCGCTTTAAAACTTGTGACAAAAACACGAGCCGAGAGATGCAGCAGAAAGACTTAATGTTCCTCATGCTACCTTGTGTACTGTACTAACAAAAAACTACTGACGTGAAGTGAAAGTAAATAGCCAGTAACTCGCAAAGTTGTCCCTTTCATTACTTTAGATCCATGTAATTAATATACAAATCTCAATTAAATGGTAATCTGCATGAGAAAAATAAATGAAATATAATTGTTGATAACAATCATCTGCGTTCAGTGTGCAGTTGGAACAGCAGCTAAAAGGAAAAAGGTTGGGTGGAGTGAATCTGTCCTGGTATTTATGAGTACGTTTGTGTCCCCTGGTGAAGATTTTAGGCTTGGACAGGCAAAAACATGAAGCCTATTCACAGCACACTTTACAGCCAACACACACACACACACACACACGCCGGTGTTTAAATGCATCTGTACACACGCACACACACACACACACACACTCATAAAAACATACATATACTCACACACACACTGGAACACACAGTTGCATTTGCCAGGTACACACACTCATAAAATTATACATATACACACACTCTTTCACACACACACACAAACACGACTACGCAAACACACACCTTACGGGTCGTTTGGTCTTGGCTGAAGTTTATAGAGGTCTCTCTGACAAGATCATCAATTACACTCCTCCCTCCATCCCTCCCTCCATCCTTCTTTCATTCACTCCGTCCTGCCCTCATCTCGCCTTTTCTCCCCTAGGTTTCATACATATTAAGGAAAATTGTGTAATTTGTGTTTAAATATATTGTTCATACGCTAAATAATTAGTAGAAAGGATCGAAAAAAGGCCAAGATCTCTTTTGTTCCGTAGTGTTGAGTCCTAATATTTCATTTTCTTTGTTGCAGATTAAGTCACCAATACTAATCGTTTGCCCTGGATTTTTGGGGCCAGGTCTGAAATTTGAGAGTTAATGAACAAACATGTACACAAACATCTAGATATGTACTGAGCGAGATCATTTACAGCTGCAGACGTCACCATTTACAAAATATAGCTTCCGTGTTTTTGCTGATGATCACTGACATTACGTACGTACATGTAGCTCTACTCTCTGTTTCCATTCTCCACTTTCATATCGTTGTTAATGATCTTTTGAGATGTGTTAAACTCAAGACGTGTAAGAAATGAACAGTTTCACTGTATAGGCAAGGCGGGTTTATTTGTATAGCACATTTAAACAACAAGGTAATTCAGAATGCTTTACATTAAACATTAAAAGAATTGGAAAGAAACACACAAAAGGACATTTAGATGAAACAATTAAAAGATAAGAAAAACTTCAATATCAAAGGTTAGAGAAGCAGTTTCCGCAAGACAGGCTATAGAATTTACAAGCTGTTAATGCATTGTTTTATTTACTGAAAGTATAGGCGCTAAAAACTTTGCTTCAAAAGATAAAATCAAGATATTTTCCAACCTAATTAAACATTAAATAATGGTTGCAATTTTCTGCATCAAGACGCTCAATCCACACACTCCAAGAGAAAATGCACATAACTCGTATTCAGAAACTGCCATTACAGTCATTAGCTCGCTGCAACGATGGTGTAGAGACCCAGAGAGCTGACCAATCAGAACAGAGCTTTTTCGGGAGGGGCAGCTTAAAGAGACAGGCGCTAAAAACTGAGCGTTAATGGGTTAAGGTTGTTTTTTTGAACATTTAAACGGGTAAACATGTTCTAGTAGGAACCCAAAATATAAACGTACAGACCTGAATGGACCTGAATATTAGCATAATATGGACATAACCCTTTTACAGAAATATGCCAAATAAAAGCTAGGTAACTAGCTCCCAATGCAGCCTATCATCATCCCCTTTCTTAATTCCACCTCCAAAGCTCTGATTGGTTGATTGACTGACAAAAAAGATTCAGAGGTCTGAAATCAGGAGCCAATTCATACTCCTGCTACTAATAAGAACAATACTCAACCTTCTGACTTGGAGAATTAGTAGTGTGTGTGTGTGGCTGTGAGAGCGAGTGAGCGAAAGGAGGTCTATAAAACTTTTAAAGGCTTGTTCAAAAGTCATTATAGTGATTACAGTAATTTTGCACAAAGTTCAGTGGAACAGAACTGAATCAATTAATTAAGTGTGTGTATGTGTGTGTGTATTTATGTTTCCTCATGTGATGCGGTCTTCCCTCTCTCTTTTGGTATGCTGCCAGAATTCACACACACACACACACACACACACACACACACACACACACACACACACACACACACACACACACGCACACACCGCTGCAGTAAAAAGTCGTTTGTTCGTCGTCTCAGATGTTGCTTTTTCACCCACCCGTAAACATGCACTTGTTTATGTTTCCAACAACACCGGCGGCAACTGTTTCCCTCCAAGACCACAGACGCACACACACACACACACACACACACACACACACACACACACACACACACACACACACACACACACACATACACACATGCACACACACACTTACATATACACACACACACACACACATACACTGGGTAAGTAAGAGTAATTAAAGTGGTTTATCCAATCATATGCAAGGATTTTTGATTAGGCCAAACCTTCTGAAACACCTCTCCTATGGAGCGATCCCAGATGAATGAGTTGAACTAGGCGAGAGTCAGGAGATAGAACTCACCCGCTTCTGTCACACATATATCTGTCACACATTATCTGGTGCATGTATTAATGCAACGATTTGTTAGAAAATTCCAGTGAAGTGTCCGAAATCTCGTTTGGTCATTCCCTATATAGTGCACTATTTAATAAACACCATATAGGGAACAGTGAGTGAGTGACTGAGTGAATTTCAAACACAGCTATTCTCTCTGTCTCATTCTCTCTCCATCACCTGACCCTCTGTCTCACCCTGATGACATCATTCAGACCAACTGACTTCAACAGCTGCGCTCTGCACACACACACACACACACACACACACACACACACACACACACACACACACACACACACACACACACACACACACACACACACACACACACACACACACACATACACACACACCTGGTAAAATCAGGAGTGTTTATCATATGATTCATTAGTCAGCGTGCTGTCACACACACACACACACGTGCAAACACACTTAATCTCTCTAAATATGTTACTTTGCTGCAGTGAGCAATGCTTTTGGCAGCACCCGGCCTCGTCTGGTGTTGTTTCCGTCTCTGCTCTGTGTTTCAGCTCTTTCCTCCTCTGTTTTAACCTGCAGTTCATCTTCCTGAATGTAACCTATTCTCATATATCAGTTCTTTAGTTTTCTTCCCTTCTCATAATGTTCACAGTCCAATTGAAAGCAAAGCAGACACACAGACTGTCCAAACACACACCCGTGTGTGTGCATGTGTGCGTTTGTGTGTGTGTGTGTGTGTGTGTGTGGCAGTTATTTTCACAGTGTTCCACTGGTAGCTGTGGTTTGGGGCCTGCGTCTATTTTAGACCTAAAGAGAGGGGAGAAGATGGGCTGTGCACACATGCCTTTATATATGTGTGTGTGTGTGTGTGTGTGTGTGTGTGTAAGTGTGTGTAAGTTCAGAGGACAGAGAGCAAAGGAAAATACATGTAGTAAGTGTAGGTCATGTCTTGTGTGTAATCCTGGCCAGCTGTCTTTGTTCTGTCTCTGTGGTGTTTCCAAATTGAAGAGTTCTCCTCCAGAATGCTATATATAAAACAGCAGAGCTCTATTTTGGAAAGAATCAATCACTACCTGAACTTATTCGTTCAATAAATCTTAAATGTTAGAGGCTTGTTGTTTTTCAGCTCACGGTGGTTTTTCTTACCGTTTCATTACAAAGTAAACAAATTAAGTTTTGCCACTTTACATAAATGGCAAAGATCGTCAACATTCAACTTATACAATGTGTGTGTACTTTTGTAGTAGTGAAAAAGACGTCTGCAGGTTTAGACGGTGAAATCTAGACAGAAGAGATCAGTTGTCTGATTCACACACACGGACACGCCAAAGGGAATCACACTTCCTGGTTTTGATGTGTGATTTCAAAAGCATTCAAGTATGTGTGTGTATGTGTGCTTACAAAGATGTGTATATTGAAGGGGGATTGAAATAGTGTAAAGCCCGCAGCCAAATTGCTGGTAACCACAGCAGCACAGTGTCACCCCCATCTTCAAACCACAGCCCAGAATAAAGCAGGAATGCACTGGTGCCTCCACACTGCAGACCAAGACAGCACTGTCTATTGGAAGCAGCTTCACCCTCAACCGAGCTGTCCAAAGCTGTTCCAAAAGTGGCCCGAAGCGCCCCCAAACCGTCACAGACCTGCACAAATGGTCCCACAATGCCCTAAACTGTCACAAAATGGCCGGAACATTCTTCAAGCTGTTCTCAAATTGTCGTGGACTGACCCAAACCATCCGCATCTGTGTACAGATTGGCCCACAAAACGGTTACTCCTGGTTTTCAACAGCCCCAGACTTTCCCCAGCTATATCTAAACTACTCTAAAACTGCACCAAGCTGTTGAAACAATTTCTAAAGTGCCCCGAGCTGTCCTACGAACTCTCGGAAAACAAACAAACTCAATCAAAACTGTCTTTAAACTTCTGCAGATGGCCTCTAATCCTCCCAAACTGCGTCTTAAATCTCTCCAAATGCCCCTAAACTGTACCAGCATCTAACTAATGCTGCGTTTCCAAAACAGGGTACGGCTCAACTTGATTCTCCTCAAGTCTGTTTGAGGTTTTAGAAGTGAGATGGTGCAACTCATAGTAATTTCCTGTATCTGTGTCACTTGTGTCCCGCCTCTTTAGGAGACCAGCAGCAGGTCCTGAGTGTATTGATTCCAATGGGAGAAGTGAATGTGAACACGGATTACTGAACTATAAAACTATCAGAACTTGGGCCATTTCAAATCCATTCAAAATGAATAATTAATGGATATAATAGTTAATATTTTTACAGTATTTCTGCTACTATCAGGTGTGACTGCATACTACAGTACTACTACAAGTTTTACTTAATAGTATAGACAGACGGACACTTTTTAAGAGTTGTACATATTTTTGGTAGTTTTGGATAGAGTTGGGAAGACAGTTTGCATAATTTTGAGAGAATGTAGTTGCAGTTTAGGAGGCACAGCTTAATGGGTAAAAATTAGTGTTTCGCAGGTCCCTTGGGTCGAACGTTTGTTGACCTCTGCACCTCTATTACCACTGAACTACTCTGAACTTATTACTACTACTTATAACGTATTAACTACCTCATTTGTGTTTATTTTTCTACAACTGAATCAGTAACACTACGACAAATATATTATCTACCCTCTAACAACATGTTTGTGCATCTGTGTGTCTGTGTCTAACATTACTGTTACAAGTACCACATAATCACACTGGCATCTTCCATTCTGCTTTTCTTGGGTGTTGGAAGTGTTTTTTAAGTGTGATGTGGTGCAGAGCGTCGAACCTAAACCTCAGGGATGTCTAAAACTGATAACCCAACCAGTGCGACAAATATAGACCCGACCACGGCCGAGAGAAACACAGATACACACCACAACTCTGACCAGGCGGTACTACACCTACTATTTACAGAGAGAAGGAGAGAGACGGAGAGAGAGGAATGTGTGAGAGGTCAGCGGTAAGAGACGCTGTGTGTGTGTGTGTGTGTGTGTGTGTGTGTGTGTGTGTGTGTGTGTGTGTGTGTGTGTGTGTGTGTGTGTGTGTGTGTGTGTGTGTGTGTGTGTGTGTGTGTGTGTGTGTGTGTGTGTGTGTGTGTGTGTGTGTGTGTGTGTGTGTGTGTGTGTGTGTGTGTGTGTGTGTGTGTGTGTGTGTGTGTGGGAGACTTTGTTTCAGAGTAAGTTGCTCCAGAGGTGGGCTATTTCCTTACCTGATGTTGATGTAAGACTGAGGTTTAAACACGCATGCACACACACTCAGACCCACACATTCCCCATGAAATTGTAAGACAGCTTAAAAAAAAAGAAAAAGACTTGCCTTAGAAAAACACCTGCCCAATTAAGAGCGAGGCATATCCCATTTCAAACAACTGTGAGTGAGCATGTGTGTGTGCGAAGCCACAGGCTGTGCTCTCACCAAAGAGAACAAGATTGGCTTTAGAAAAGGCCAGGATAAATATTAGAGAGGGCTTAGGGTAATCTGCACACACTCACACACACACAGACAGTGACGCAGTGGGGGAGATGGAGACACACACACATTCTCAGACACCTTAAGGTAGACACGATGGCAGACACACACACGCACACTGTGCCTGGCGCATGCAGGACACACACACACACACACAGAGGCACAATGTTTGTAATGCATGTTAAACGAAAGTACCATGAAACTGGACACAATCCTCACAGAGTAGAGGAAATTGGGAGAAAGGAAGGGATGAAAGGAGGAGGGAAGATGGGAAATATGGATAGAAAAAACAGGGGGAAAGAGAGGGATTGAGGAGATGAGGTGGATGAGGAGCAGACAGGGGAGGAAGGAAGAATAGGACACTGATGGAAAGGATGGAGAGGGAGGAGAGGGGGATGAGGAGCAGACATAGACAGGGTGGAGGAGAAAACGAGGAAGAGGAGACAGGGGAGGAATGAGAAAAGGGGGGATGAAGAGGGGAGGAGACGAATGAGGAAAGGGGGATGAAGAGGCGACAGAGAGGAATGAGGAGAGGGGGTTGAGGAGGAGACACAGTGGAGGGACGGAGGAGAGACAAGGCGTCCAATTCATCGGCCTCAGGAGCTCCCTAAATCCAGACTGATCCAGGGGATTCTAGCAGGGATTTCATCACACACACACTCAATCACACTCTCACACATGCAAGTTTATACACACACACACACACACTCACACACACACACACACACACACACACACGCACACACACTTGCAAACCACATGTTCAACACTATTATTCTATGCTGTGTTTCTTCTCCTCTAAAACATTTATTCAACTACACTTAGATGCACTGATGTTTTACTTTCACACATTCTCTCAAAGTTGTAATGGATTTGCATATTAATGACACTTATCTAATCTGTACATATATGTTGGTGTGAATGAGGAGGTCATATGACATAATAAAGTAGAAGGGCACTGAGAGAGCGAAGACCTCCGGCAACACCATGCCCTGTACACCCTTCCACCAAGTTTCATGAAAATCAGACCAGTAGCTTTTCCTTAATCCTGCTGTCAGACAAACAAACCAAACCAAAAACACAACATTGAGGAATAAGCAGTGACGTACATTTGACATACAGGACTTTGAATAGGTTGGCAGACATGCAAGTGTTTTATAATGCTACATTAGATATCTGTATAGGTGGGTGTGTACACACATCTGTGCGTTAAATCCACCCGGTTATAAAAATCTACACAAACTGCACGCTGGTGTGGGCAGATTAACAGATCTGTGTCATGCAAAACCTTGCAATTATGCAGATTTAGAGAGTATAATTGCATCTTCACAATACACACAGTAACTGCTAAGCAATATTGCTAGTTCAAATTTTGGAACTGTTGAGCAAAACTTGCACGGGGAGTGAAAAGCGTTGAGCCAGTCAATTAAACCCTTCCGTTAGTGAAGCTGCTAACTGCCCAGCTGCAGAGGGCTGTTGTCACACTGAGCAGCTCTGAGTGTATATTTGTGAGCCGTTTGCCAAAATAAAGAAAGGTTTCTTATGTAGCATTTGGCTGATGTATTCCCTCTACCTGTCACCTAGGAGGTGTTGAGCCCATTGCTGAGGTGGCTGGTGACGGGGAGGAGCTGGAGCTTCCACAGGAGGTGACCAAGTTCATCAAGAAGAAACAGCCATCTAAGAAAGTCAAGAAAGGTAGGAGCACAAATTCTACTGTACTGTCATCTCATCTCCTTCCCTTCTCCGTGTCTTTATTTGGAGCTGGATATTCTCCAGCTCCAACTCATCGCGGGCTCGGCTTCACCTTGTCACATTTCCAACTGAGCCGTGTCGAAATGCATCACT
Organism: Echiichthys vipera; assembly: GCF_963691815.1. Lineage (NCBI taxonomy): Eukaryota > Metazoa > Chordata > Actinopteri > Perciformes > Trachinidae > Echiichthys > Echiichthys vipera. The sequence goes on from NC_139833.1 coordinate 6,873,203, forward strand.
CCAGCAGCACATCAACAGCATTGCTCCCAGCTTGTCACTAAATCCTGAGCAGAGCCCTAGCACTGATATCTGTTCACTGTCTATCACACTATTTCTAATCCACCTCTATTTTCCCTCACGTCATAGCGCCGTGTCTCATCTGTTATTTGTACGTACCACTCCTGTTCGACTGCTGTTGGCTCATGGTCTGCAGAATCAGCATGGGTTGGATTCTCGTCGGTGCCAGAATCAAACAATAAATTTTGATCTGCAGATGCAGCATGGATGTTCACTCCAAATGCCCCCACATTACTGAACCACGAAGATCAGACGAAGTGGATTTATGTCTCTGGAAACAGGTCCAACCTCGAAATATATCTGGGAACAGTGCCTATGGACTCTCAGGTGGGAGTGCCATATGCCAATATGAACTCTCTAGGAGCTTTGGTTCCAATACCTCCCTTTACCAATTATTGCAGCATTCTGCTCATGAAACAGTGGACCTCCTCTTTACCCTAAAACAATAGATGCATCATGAGTTTGCCCATCCAGTCGACATGTGTTTTGTTGCCCAGGAGAACGTGTGCCTTGTGGTATCTTGTATAAGCTATTGCAGGAATATGGGACCGATGTGATGAGCCAACTTGCGACATTGTCTATATCAGTGGTCGTCAAACTTTGTACACGACGTACCACCTCAGAAAATATCAGGCTCTCTCAAGTACCACGAATAAGACCAATGTTAAAATACAGTAGTGTAGGCGTACACTGTTCAACTACAGACAGGAATATTTATTCCTTATCAGAAGATTATTTATTGTTGACTGACACTGGCAGTGTTTTCAAACCAAACTTTTTACCTTTGCTTGCTATCTTGCCATCGCAGTATAGCTCGTAACTCACGAACGCGACCACGTAGCAGGCTGATATTAAAAGAAAATATGACAGGAAATGCTAAACTTATTTTAAAGTACATTTCACGGACCTTAAATGTTTATTAGTTTAGTAATTAATGTTTCCTTTTTTTTAATTTTGGAGATTCCTTCGCGTACCATGATTGAGAGCTTACCACAGTTTAAGAAACCGGTGGTCTATATCATCAACAATAAACAGTACTGGACTTAATCAAGGTCGTATCACTTGTTTGTGATTTTCATGGAGACGTAGCCATGGGGTCGAGAGTTTGGTTACTTCAGGATTGCATTTCTACTTTTTGCTGCTGATGTCGCTCTGTTGGCTTCACCCATCTGAGGCAGTTTGAAGTGTGAAGCACTTCACAGGATGAAAGTCAGCACCTTCAAAATATGAGGCCACAGTACGCTGATCGAAACAAGTAGATTGCCCCCCCTTTATTTTACTTTGTTCAATGTTCCAACCATTACATATTGTCATGAGCTCCGACTCCTGTGCCAGACCTCACCCTCAGAGACAGAGTGAAGATTTCAAACATCTGGTAGGATCTGATAGTATATCCACTACTCGTTTGCAGTGAAAGTTGATGTGGTTTGGGTGTCTGGTCAGGATGCCTTCTGGGCACTTTCCTATTGAGGTATGCTGGGCGTGCCCAACTGGGAAGACACCCAGAAAACCCTGGAAAGATTACATAGATTACCCCTTGGAGGAGCGGAGGGATGTGCCTCGATTAAAGGACATCTGGGCTACCTTGTTTTGCTTGCTAGATAAGTAATGCCAAGATAGACGTTTACTTACAATTGGGTTTGCAGTGTCTTCTGTTATCTTTCAAGATGTACAACAGGTCTGCAGTAACCACAAGGGAACCTTTTTATCCCTATAAACATGATGTACTTTGAATCATTCTTTCAGTACACATTAACAAAAAAATATGTAATGCTGTTCAGAACATCCTTTTATTATGTGTGTGTAATTTCTATAGACATCCTCTTCGGACGTTGTGAGAGGAGAGTTGGGAGTGTGTCCAGTGTTGCTGGCCTCCTGTTGCCAGGTCTACACAAACTGTTTTTCTGTTTTGGAAGTTGGACCGCGCTCTCTTCCTCTACTCAGCATCTGCTGTCCCTCGTTCTCACTCTTTCTTCTCTTTACGTTTTCATCCATCTGGTTCGGCTCTCAGTCCATCCTTCTTACTGTCAGTCTGAGAGAGACGTAGCAGATCAAAAGAGGAGTTATATGCTCGTTTAGCAGAACCTTCAGATTCTGTTTGTGTTGCTAATCGACCCAGTCAAGACGGCTGACACCTCAATATCTGTCCGTCTTCCAATCTGCCATGTTTTGTTTTTATCATCTAATTTAGTTACTAACCGGGGGAGTTTCATCTGACATATGATAAGCAGATCACTACTAACACACATACACACACACACACACACACACACACACACACACACACACACACACACACATACACACACACACTCTCTCTCTCACTCACTCACTCACTCACTCTCTCTCTCTCTCTCTCTCTCTCTCTCTCTCTCTCTCTCTCTCTCTCTCTCTCTCTCTCTCTCTCTCTCTCTCTATCTCTCTCTCTCTCTCTCAACAATCACATATTGTTTCCTGGCTCCAGTTACTCACATGCTCACTCACATACACATACACATACACACACACACACACACACACACACACATACACACACACACACACACACACACACACACACACACACACACACACACACACACACACACACACACACAAACATAAAAGTAGAGCCTATCAAAGGGAATCTATCTGCCTTGGTTTAGGAAAGACAAACTGTCATAAAACACGGATTTCTCCTCAATGCAAACCAGAAGCCTGGCAGGAGACTGTGTGTGTGTGTGTGTGTGTGTGTGTGTGTGTGTGTGTGTGTGTGTGTGTGTGTGTGTGTGTGTGTGTGTGTGTGTGTGTGTGTGTGTGTGTGTGTGTGTGTGTGTGTGTGTGTGTGTGTGTGTGTGTGTGTGTGTGTGTGTGTGTGTGTGTGTGTGTGTGTGTGTGTGTGTGTGTGTGTGTGTGTGTACTTGTGGTTAATCCACTCAGGCGTCTCTGCTAATGAGAAGGGGAGATGTGGGAGACACAGAGAGGGCGACACAGGGATCATTAAACCATATGCATATACATAAGCGCACACACACACACACACACAGGACTGTCAAGCCTATAACAAGCTTTTGTAACAGGAGAAGTTTTTTAGATCGCTGCTCAAATCAAATTACTTCATCCTTTTATTTGATTTTATAACTTTCACTCAATTGATTGTGATAAAGTTGACCATAATCTGTCAAGATCAATGAGACATTACAGCTTAACATAACAATTTTTTTTTTAGCAACAATAAAAAAGTAAAAAATGAAGAGCACATTCAGTGCACAATGATAGGAAACAGAGAAAAAACAGCAAATCCTCACATCTGTGAAGCTTTAACCAGGAAACATTTAGTATTTAGCCTTGATAAATGACTTAAGCAAATAATTACATTTCCTATTTAGGGCGTTTCACTCCTTCCACCCTTTGCTGCCACCAAAATCTCTGGAAAAAATATCACCTTCCTCCTGTTCCTGAAATCCAGCAAATATTCCTCTGAACCTGGATATGTATCACCCAGAATCGCTGCATTGCAATTTGTATGTTGTATCAATCACACATGTTCATCATTTATGCGTAAGCTAAACCAGCCATTGTTCTGTTTGATCCTGATAAAACAGTTTGACAGTGAATTGGAAAATGGGATTAAACTAGCGACGCACCAATCCAACATTTTGTCTCTCCTGGATGTCACAAACAAGTGACCCCGTTTTCACAATTCTGCATATCTCGTCTTTAACTGACAATAGCTGATAGCGTAAGTGCAGCATGTATATAGACTGGTCAGTGTCAGTGCTGTATCAAGCTACAAAACATTAGTTTTATCTCAGTGAACACCTACACATGTTGTATTTCAATATAAAAACACTGTCAACTCTAAGAAAGGTGCATCAGTTTGTCACTTTTACCCACATATAAATCCAACATGTAATATAATGTGTTATTAGTGATTTAATAGTGTTTGACACCTCTGTGTGTGTTTGTCTCTCTCTCACACATACACACACACACACACACACACACACACACACACACACATACACACACACACACACGTATGTCACTCTTTGAGTTCCGCCCTCCAGACATGATTGAAAAAAGCAAAAAGGGAAATGATCCCTAATTAGTATTGTTTGTAATGGCAACATCAAGAGCAAGTCTGGTGGTGATGAGAGGAGGAGCAGGAGGTAGCATCATGTCCAGACTTGTCCTGTAGCCACCGCTCCTCCTCCTCTTCATCCTCAGACAGAAGGACACCGAGAGAGAACAAGAAACAGTGGTAACTTGTAAAGCCTTTGCCAATTACAATGTTCTTTTTTATTAAACCCTGTAGTGAAATTCTCTTTTCACCCTGGAGCTGTTCAGTATTTCCTTTTTAAGACACTTCAGCTGGGACGATGCTTTCCAGTTTACCGGCTTGACTCAGTAGGACAGCACGTCACATAAATCATACTATTCTGCTTCAGTTTACTGTTCATCACACTGAAGTTTGTTCACACAACAAAATCTCTTTCTTTGTCGGCATCATGCATGTGCGTGTGCCTGTGTTTGTGTTTCTGTCCATAGTGAAAACCAGAGGGGATCGTGCGTTCGGTCGTGTGTGTATGTGTCCGTCTGCAGCTTGATTCATCAACCTAATATTTATTATGAATAATAATAATATTAATAAAAGCAGATCTGCTCCTACAAATGGGCTTTTCTGTCTTTGTTAAGTTTCCTGAACAGGAGCAACCGTGACGACGCCAGCGCTTTTCTGAAAAGTTGAGAGGTTTTCAACCAAAAGCACTCAGAGCGGCCTCAAAGAAAAAGGAAAAGATTCTCTCTCTTCCGTGGGAATAGTTGAAAAAAGATGCTGGAGCTCTGTGAAACCCATCTCTTAAACCCAAACTTCTCAGAATAAGCAGGTCAGCAGCGTGCATGAGATTCAGACCAAAAGCAGTCCTGCGTTAAAACAACAGCACACCCACGCACTGGTGGGACGAGTTGGTTTAAGGTACCTGAGTATCTGATCTACCCCAGTCATGCGTTTGAATCTGACCAGAGATGTACAGTAGAGTGTTTCTGTCTAATGGTGGCAAAATGCCAACCAAAAAAAATAGAAAGCCTTTTGGTGTTCTGGGCAGCTACAAAAGTCCCATAAAACCAGGGAACAAGGTGGTAGGAAACAAATCAGTTCAAAGCTCTTATTTTTCAGACAAAGACACACACGCATGCACCTTCCGCCTACCTGTCTGTGACTTAAAAGTAATTAGGCGCCACGCCAACCCACACACACACACACACACACACACACACACACACACACACACACACACACACACACACACACACACACACACACACACACACACACACACACACACACAGACCTTTCTGTTAGAGTGCATGGCAGCCGGAAAGCACATTTGGTCGACTTGAAAGGCATCAAAAGGCATCTGAGGGCGGGACGGGATGAGAGGGAGAGAGGAAGAGAGAGAGAGAGAGGGAGAGAGAGAGAGAGAGGGAGAGAGAGAGAGAGAGAGAGAGAGAGAATAGATGAAAGGGAGAGTGTCTTCCTTCTCCTCTTTCCTGGTGCTGCATCCCTTTTTGTTGTTCTGCTCCTCCCCTCCAGCCCACCTGGGATCACAGAGACCAACACACACATACATATACACACACACACACACACACACACACACACACACCCACACACACACACACACACACACACACACACACACACACACACACACACACACACACAAACACACTAGATGCAATTTCTCACACACAAACCAGTAACGCACATACATACAAGTAGAGAGATCCAGATACCTGGAACTGATATTGGACTCTAACCTTACCCTGATTCTGGCTCTGAGTTTGAGTCATAGAAGAGAGATCCAGATCCAGTGTTGCACAACCATCGTTTCGCCCGATGGAAGTGGATGTGTTGGATTATGCTGATGGTGATATGTGCAGCTGTACCGACGCAACAGCTAACGTAACTGGAGACAGCACTGACGTAATAATTGTGCACAAGGCCCTTTGACCTTCTAGCGGAAGTGACTTTTGAAAAAATCATTGTTTGTTGAAAAGGGTTAATCGTGTCTATCTGACAGTTCTAAATGCTTCTTCTATGTGACGAGAATCAACTTTTAAAGGAAACCTCATCTTGTGATATTTTGCCATTCAGAAAGTCCAATTACAAAGCAGTAAATCAGCAACATTCAGGAAGTTAATTTCAATCAGTTTCAAGTTTTACACCTACACTCTGATTTCTATAACATGTACAGTCACATCCTCCTTCTTTTCATGTGGTTGTAAAAGATAAACCTGTAGGAATATACCCATCCACTCCATCCTTCTCTCCCTCTGAGGTGAGTTGTGTTGTCAGGAGCACAGGTAGTGCCTCCGTGAGAGTCAGTGTTAAGTGGCCAGAGGAGATTTTTTACCAACGTGGCACACAGTCCAGCTGTGTCAGTCTGTCCGTCAGATTACGGAAACACAGTGAACAGAGCTATCAGTTTACTGTCACATACTGTGGCTGCTATTTACATCCAGCTTCTACACACACACACACACACACACACACACACACACACACACACACACACACACACACACACACACACACACACACACACACATACACACACACACACAGCGGCAGGCTTCCTCATCCTGAACAGGATTCTCCCGGGCCATGGCCAGAATTTCTGACCCATGTATCTCTGTTCTTGATGTGTGTTTTCTGTGTGTGTTGATGTGTGTGACAGATAGACAGAGGTCTGTCTATTCCCAGCTCAACCTCCCTCCGTGAATCAAAACACAGACAGAAAATTAACCCTCGTTTGTCCATCAACACACACACACAAACACAAATACAGACTTTCCGAGGCTAAGCGTCTTCACAGATGGGAAAAGTAAAAAATATGTGGCTCTTGAAACTTGAATGTTGTGTGTGGGTGGTGTGTTTGCTGGAAATGTTTAACGGTGTTTACAGTATGTAAAAGTAGGTGTGGTCACTATTACAGAAGATACTGGCAAACCCCTGAAGGCTGCTGGAAGAGTCCAGTGTGTGTGAGTGTATGAGCGTGTGTGTTTTAACGTATCTTGTTTCAAGTGAACATGTTTTATGAAGTGTATCTTTGTCAGTGTGGAAATTACCAAATAATTCTTTATAAATGACACTGGGTGAGAGAAGAATTAAGATAAATAAATATCAAGCGTGTCATGGCATCGTACTTGACTATAACATTACTTTACGTTTGTTTATTAGCTCATATGTTGTGGGGGAGATCAAGTAAGTATGTGATACACAGAACTCCCTCAGTTAAACACTTGTTTCCTCTCTCTCCTTATTCAAATGAAGGTTGACTGTTCTCCCATATCTTACCAGTACAACCATGAACAAAGCTCACTGGATAAAGCTAAATCTCTTACTGATATTCTTTTAACTCCACTAACTTCAACAATTGAGTGCAACAATTGAAAAACGCTTCACCTCCAACATCACCAGTTTTATAAATAAGTGGCAAGCAGGTCAAATGTCAAGTGTACACCTTCTGAATTTTAGTTTCTCTCCTTCACCAACGTAAGACTAGCTTAGTTGCCTCGTTAACTCGTAAAATCGTAAGACACACTTCATTCAAACTGGACAGGAACAATAGAAAACTCACCAAACCCACCTTAGTAAGTTTTTCCAATTTTCCAATCACCAACTCTGGTTTGGTTGAAATAAACCTTTAATTTACAGAGTAAGATGTGAAAATATGCCGGCTCCTAACGCATTTCCCCCCGGTAGCTGATGATCAACTGTCAGCTGGCCGAAACAGCAGGGTGTTCTTTGGAGGCAGACCATTAAATTAGCAAAATAAAATGATGAGACGGGCCCAAAAAAGTCACTCAACAGTCAACGGTGTACTCTGTCACTGATTGACGATATATTTGTCCAATCACTCAACCCTATGTGGCATTGTGACTGATCTTTATGTATTCGGATCAGGACTTACAGGAAATCTCTCTCCTCATAATTCAGCAAAGGGTTGGTTCTGGTTATTTTGGGGGAAAATGCTCCAATTCTATGTTTTTAGATTTAGTTGCATGTTGGAGTGCCGCAAGAGTTTATATTTTTGCCTCATCAGGGGGTTACATGGCATTTTAATTGCTGTGGTTTGTTCACTAAATGGCAGCTGGTTTTTTGAAGTGTGTATCCTTCAAGAGTCTTTCCTCAAAATAAAACTGCTTGCTTTTTTCTTACCCCAACTTGCTCTTCGGGTCCAACTTAATGTCGAGTGGGAGATCCACACATCCAAATGTTTGTCACCACCACCCTCGATCCAAGTCCTCATCAACGGTCAGGTCCTGGAATGCAACTTTCCCGTATCCAACTGGTCGTTAAAGGTTCTTCAGAAATCCAACTGTACATCAATATGAATTCCCTGAAATCCAACAGCAACACACAAGTATGTGCAACACTAAATCCAGCTCATCACCATCACCTAACCCTAACGATACTGTTCTCTTGATCCATGTATATTAAGAAACAAAAATAATCAGCCGATGGAAGCTTTAAATTGTGTCTCTATTTTTCATTTATTCTAATAGCTAGGGTTTCAAACACTTTAACAAACAAAAAACAATATTTTTACCTGACTATTAAACTATTACTATTATTAAACTACTGCTTCTTCAAACTTCATCTTCTTATACAGTATGATAATTTACTTTCTTAAAGCTATTTTGATACTTACAAAAATGTGGTCTTGTTGGAAAATGACTCTTTGTCTAAACCATTAAATGTAGAAATATTACATCTAATAACAGACTGTGTGTAAACTGTGTGTTATTGTAGAATGTAAACCCCCTCATGTTGTTAAACCCCCCAAATTCACAGAAACAATACTGAGGACATGACTTCAGTGTCATCAAGCCAACAACGGATGAAAGAGGGTCATCCCACCATTACTCTGACCTCCTGTCTGGTTTTTAATCTCCGGGCTTGTAGCTTGTCAACAGCATTTTAAGGTAGCAAAGTTTGCTCTTGTACTGTAACTCCAAAGCTTGTGCGTGCCAACAAAATCCCCACCGCATGGCTATCTCTTCATCTCCGGAGCTATGCGTTGGCCCCGCTGTGTTGACGGAGTGCTGATGAGATGCTTGGCTGTTTAATGTGTGTGTAATGTTCCGCTAATGTCTCTGCAACAGCATTATCTGGTCGGCTATTCTTGGCCAGAGGCTAATGCTTGTGGTGATTACAGATGGAGATGAGGACATCGTTCCACATATTGTTGCCTGGTTGAGTATCAGGGTGGAGCAACGCTTATGGACTTGTGGCACCCTGAAACGGAAAGTTCAGGGGTTTTAAGTCTAACAACAGCCGTTAAGTCCTGTCAGTGACCTCGTGTTGATGATGGGATAGCACACTCATGGCAACCTGTACAATAGAATGTCACCAGGAAACGTCATGCACCAATTGCACTACTACATACTCGTACTGAGGTTTTATCCAGATGTTGCCGAGGCCAAGTGCAATAGGTCCAGGTGGAAAAAAAAGTGGTCACAGAATAGAGACATTCTTCAGGCACTTTTGGTGGCATCACAGGGCATTACATCATTTGATGGCTCACATCTGTTGATGCCCTTAGCGTACGCTCAACACATTATATAGACTGAAGAAGCCGTTGAGGGATAGTAGCTAGGATGTGCTGTAGAGAACAATGCAGGTGTTTTGATGCCTGTCAGACAAAGCTAGTGTTAGTTGTCCTTTTTGCTGGTTTCGGTACTTGATACATTTAAGGTATCAACCAAAATAAGCTAGCAACAAGTAGTACTTTGACTCCAGTCAAAAAAAATATACTGGAGTTAGTACTGGTGTTAAAGCACTGATCAGGCCTGACCCAACTTACACCTGCATAGTTTCGGTCCAAGCCTAACCCGAGCCCGGTCTAGGGTGGTAGTTTTGGGCCGAAATTCCCATTGCTTTGTTATCCAGAGCATGGCGGTCACACACAGCTCATGACATTACACAGATTGTAAGGTATGCATTTAAAAATAGGTAAATAAAAACACTGGGAAAAATTGCGCAAACTTCAAAGATCTGAGTGGTTCCAGTACTTTTTCAATGATACCCAGCCCTATACCTCAACGGGTCTCCATCAGGAGTGACAGTTAGGTTCAAGTTTTCAAAAAACGTAAAACATAAGTTGCAGAAAAATGTCATGAGCATGTCATACAACCCTAAAACAGATCAATTACACCTGGTTCTCTGGATAGAAATAGACCAAGAGTAACAACACAAGTCATACAAATAATATAGTCATATCGTTATTTTTGTCCATATATAGGATGGTGGAATTCAATAAACATATTTGTAAAAAGCTACCAAGTGACACTTGAGTTTAAAATATTTGATCTCCAATCTCCATGCTTGCAGGTTTACCTTAACCACCTCTGATGGACTTTCTACTCCTTAACTCTCAAAAGACTATCAATGAATGCAGGATATTGAGACGTATCTGGCTGTAGGAAAATCTAGATTTAATTTACATATTTATGTAAACTCAATCTGTTCTTTACACTCCTGTTTGTGCGCCTAATTCAGAAACGCAGCGGATTCAAAAATGTTGAGTTCAGTTCTTGAGTTTACGTCAAGGACAAGGAGGCAACATGTGAACTGGAATAGCTACTATGGGAAAGATATATCAACTGTTTATTATGCCAGTATGACGCAACAGGGAGTTTAATCAAATGTAATTAATCCAAGGCGTTTTGATAAGTTCTGTAAATCATTGCTAAGAAAGATAAAGGGAGGGAAAGAGATTTAGGGGTGAGAGGGGGAGGGATAGAGAGGCAGAGAAGGGAGAGGCAGGAACTTTTCTGGCTACGATAACCATCAACAAACCAGACAGTCTTTCAGAGGTGGAAACCCAGATGTGTATGTGTGTGTTTCCCCTCAGGTCATGTAACATGTGGTAAGTAGGCAGTGTTTTTGCGGTAGTGTCCATTCAGACTCTGGCTCCTGAGGGAACCTTCCAGCAGGAATGAACGCTCTTCCTCTGGGAGGCCCTTGTAGGAAGTGCAGCTTCCAGCAGGGAGGAACCGGCCTTCACACCCCCTGCTGCTTTTCACATTAAGACCGCGGCAGCTATGTTACGGGATATAACCGTTAATCTAATGTAGTTTATGGTAGCTACCAGTTCTGTTCATACATTTCATGGGTCAATTCAGCTATATAAGGTTTGGACCTCATAATTTGGAGCAAAAAGTGCTGTTGAAGTTTTAATATCCTGTGAAAAGAGTGTTTGACTTTCACAATAACAAAGTGCCAAAGCCTATAATTTTAATAATATATGGAAGCAGATTATTCATAAAAGAAGAGTGTGTTACACCCAAACATAAACATGATGACACCCAATCATTTACTGTATACCCACTATTAAATTACGACTTAATAGTATTAATCCCCATTGTTGGTACATGATGCAGAAGATAAAAGCTGGTGAAAGCAGTTCAGCGTTACTGTATCAAGACTATGGTTGTTAACTGACTTTTAAAACTCTTCTTTTATCAAAACAATGTGACGCAATTAATTAGCCCATGGTTTGTTTGTTTGGCTGCACTATAAACAGCCACCAGTAACCGCAGTTGTCGCCATATCAACCAGGACTGCAAATTCTGGTCATGTTCAGTTTTATACTTGTATTTTGCTTTTCCACTAGAACATATGTACATTCTCTAGTGTTCAGAAACCACATTTTTTTCCATACTCTTTGACTGAAATGCTCTGTTTTAATAACCTGACTCCGCCAGATGGATTTATTCGCATAATTCGCATTTGCTCAGCATATCCATCTGGGAACTCTCGGTTGGAGATCTATTGGGAAGAGGCAGAAATGCTGGTTGCTGATTGGATAAATCATCTATCTATCACCACCTATGTTGGAGGTGGACAGGCCAAATCAACCAGTCAGAACAACGAAGCGCATGATGTACTAATTACATTAATGGTTGAATATGGAGAATGAGCAGAACACCGTCATCTAGTGTCTCATGATCGAAGTCACAACAACAAAAAATAATTCCGGCAGTCAGGTAGCCAGGTCTGGAGACAGACCCGGCCCAGTGACCTACAAGAGACCGGAGTGTGTTTGAGCCTGTTTGAACCTATCCCCTCCAGCAAATCGCACCATAAAAACAAGTATTTCATTTTCAGAGTTTGTCTGACAGTTACCGTTAGAAGTTACCATTAGCAATTGCCGTTAGCCATTACCGCCGTTACAGCTTAGTAAACATGAAAGTTAGCTTACTGATCATGGAGAAACGTTGCCAGCCTACAGTAGCTGCGCCGAACAACAGACAACCCTGGCAACGCCGGCCACTTTTGGCTGGTACAATGTTAACAGAACGTGACAGAAAGTCATTATCAAACCTGTCAAAAAACAAAATATTAATTCCGATTAAATATATACTTTTTATAGAAAAGCAAAACTTTCATTCTGTTTCCCTCAAAACACCCCGTGGGTGTATTTTTTTTAAAAATATAGCTTTTAATAAAGCTTCTACATATTCAACCTTTAAATTTTTCCTTTTTAACCATCTAGAGCCATTTGTCAGGTAGCTGTGACCTGATTTGTTAACATCCTGTAAACTGAGAGTGAATCTAATACAGTATGTAGACAATAAAAGCTAATGGTTAGGCTAATGTACTCTGACGTAGCCCTGTTAGGACTCACACATTCACCTTTTGTGGCAGCTAGCGGTTTGGCTAATGCGTTCCAGCATCAAGTTCGCTCGTGGTTTGCCTAATCCACATTAAGATGCTTTCACAACATTTTAACTGGTTTAGCTGGACTTCATTTCACTTTCCATTGCACGGGAAGCAACCACAGAACAGAACACTCTGTTTGGTAAAATAAGCTAAATCAACCACGCTGTTAGTAAAATAAATGTTCTGCACTCTTTACAGAAGGACCTTCTTAATTTCAAATGACTTGGAACCAACATACACTTTTCCCATTGCTCTTTACTTCAGTAGTTGTTTCTACATTTTGTTCTTTGCTGTAAATTTCTTGATCACACTCTGAATGAGTGCAGAACAATTGTCTGTTATGTAAAAGTAACACATCTTCATGAAGTCTTAAATCATTTTATAGAAAAATGTCATGTCATCTCTCAAACCAGTTTGACTAACTCACTCTGTTTTTCAGCAGAATGGTTAAGAAACAATTTAAAAAAGGGAAACGCTTCATTAGAATAACGTTGAGAAGTAAATAAGAAGGTCAATAACGATTGAAAATATGCTTGCAATTTAAAAGCACTTATCACAAAGTTTGAAGGCTCTGCTCTCGTCTTACAGAGACGAGGTTAGCCTTTTTGCCGTGATCAGGGGCTCTTTTGCTCTGTAATAAAAGCCCCCCTTTGTTTCTCGAATCCCCTCGAATCACTTCACCCTTTACCCCTTCCCCCATTTCTTTTAACAAGGGACCTTTAATTTGGCGAGAAGGAAGTAATGAATTGTAGAGTATACTTTTCCACAAGCGGCCTCCCTCTCTCTCTCTCTCTCTCTCTCTCTCTCTCTCTCTCTCTCTCTCTCTCTCTCTCTCTCTCTCTCCTCTCTCTCTCTCTCTCTCTCTCTCTCTCTCTCTCTCTCTCTCTCTCTCTCTCTCTCTCTCACCCCCCAATTCAGAACTCAATGGGTAACACATGTGGGACTGGAGTTGCTACTGGACTCCTCCTCACCGCATGCCCTCTGCGCTCCTTTCAATTCAATTCAATTTTATTTACAGTGCCAATTCATAACAAATGTTATCTCACGACACTTTACATATGGAATAGGTAAAGACCAAACTCTATGACTTATTGATGGTTTACATAGACCCAACAATTCCCCCATGAGTAGCAGCGGCAATCTTGTGCACACAGTGGCATTGAAAACCTTCCCTTTAACAGGCAGGAACGTGGAACAGACCCAGCTCTATGGAGGACGGACATCTGTCTGTACCGGTTGGGGAGAAAGAAAAGGAGAGAGAAAGAGAGAAAAGACAGACAGATGGACAGAGAGAGACAAAGGCAGACACAAAGACAGACAGAGAGACACTTCCAGAGATACATGCAACCAGAAAAGTAACTATAATATAAAACTATAAAAACAATAATAATATCTAGTGGTAGTAGTAGTGGTAATAACAGCTGTGATACAATGAGATATAGTACTGACGTTGATAATTTATAAGACTAATGATAGTATATATTAGTAAAAGTGATAATAGCAGCAGGAAGCATCATGCAGGACCACGGCAGCAGGCACCACCACGATCAGCAGAGACCTGACAAAGCACAAACAACTCCGGGGAAAAAGTTGAGTTCGTAACATGCATTGATGAGACATGAATGATACAGACAGAGAGGAGAGAAACTCAGAGTATCAGGAATGGGATTATCCCCGGCAGACTAGGCCTACAGCAGCAGAATTAAGCAGAACAAAATCAGCTTTTCTCTGTTAGTAACTGCAAGAATGAGGGACACGATGCAGAAATAATCAATCTGCTCTTTATTTTGATTAACGGCAACAAGTAAGAGTTTTCAAATATAGAAAGGAGAGTCCTTAATTTCTTAAACAAAGTGGGAAACAGTAAACTAGTTTGTCCTATGTACTATGCATTTAGTAGACTTACATTTATTTTTAATCAACAATTAATCATATTATGTAATGTGTAATATGGAAGCCGTTGCTTGTGTTTCGACTTGCACTGCTGTCTCCAAGTGGCCAAAAAGACAAAGGAATGCCAATAACTAAACTAAACTTTGTAAAACAGTGTACCTTCCTCCTGTAAACTTCCCAGGCGTTCGCCTGGATTGGCTTCACTCTGTGCACACTCCTTTATACTGCTTTATCATATTACCCAAATCGCATGGGATATATACACACTGTACTGGTCTGGATGTCTACTCAGGAGTCGTGGTGTCACAACATAATCTCATCAGCAGGTTCGTAGGATATCGTACGAAATATGACGTTTAATTTAATGCCGCAAACGACAACAAGAATCGGATCACAACAGTTACTTTTTTTACTTTTTGGAAACCAAAGGTGACGGTTTTGTTCAAAAATGCTGTGACATTTGATTTCCTTCACATCGCCCAGCACTGGTTCTGACAAACACAGTCATGTAGGCTTGTAGTCTAAAAATATGCAGAGTTGTTTTCTTAAAACACTTAAAAACCAACTCATACATGGCAAATATGAAATAGTGCATGTGCATCAGAAGTTCTGAAAATCTTTTGAAACACTTAGTGCACAGCTTTGACCGACAGCCATAATTCTCTGTTTATTGTACGATCCACACTGATTTATAATGCTTTATTTTTAACTTTTTCTTAATGATGACTGTCTTCTTTTTCCCTCTGCTGAAAAATTGTGTGGCTCTTGGGGTAGCTTCTGTTGGTGTGTGTGCGTTGAGGGGGATGTGTGTGTGTAAGTGTGAGAGAGTTTATCAGAGGAGACGTGTCAATTAGCTGGGGGGTACAAAAGGCAGAGCCAGAGGTTAGAGGTCAGAGCGGGGGGATTCGTCAGCTGTCAGTAACTATAAAAACTTACTGCGTTCTCGTGCACATGTGTGTGCGATGCTGAGGGCCTCGATGCGGGTCAACAGCTACTGAGCCGAGACCGAGAACACATGCTTTTACACACACACACACACACACACACACACACACACACATACACACACACTCCCAGTCCCAGCTCACTGTGTGTGGTGGCACCTTTAACGGCTGAAAGACTGACAGCACAAAATTAAAAAGTAATTATTACCTTTTAAAGACAAAGCCCCGTGTTCTGTCTCTCCTGTTTAACTGTTGAATTGAAATACTGTAAAGAAGGCATGGATAGTTACATTCAAAATACTGGAAAATAAACCTGCCAAATGGAGGCTTTCAAAATGCACCCGCTGATTTTTTTTCTGATTTGTTTTCAAATGTTAACCCACTTCCACTCACCCTATCGTCCGTGTCGTTTATTATTACTCATAGTTCTTATTATAAGTACTGTTTTAAAAGAATATTTTCTACCTTTAACTACTCTAATAATCCTTATTTGAAGTCAAATGTATCTTCTGACTAAACCTAAATGATTAAAAATCACTCTAATTTAATGATTCCGTGTTTATAGAGAAAGGAAGAGTTGACTTCCCCCAGCAGCATCTCGACTTTGTGTCATGTTTGAGAATATTACAACCAAGAAAACAACAAAAAAAATATTAAGAACAAGTTGAACTTGAGATGACTTGCAGGTAAACATCCACTTACGTACATCATCAGCCAATAAAATGCGTCTGGTCTCTTTCAAACAACAATAAAACCCAGCTGTCGGTTATTGTAATGGATGCCAACTGTCTCATATAAAGGACTCAATCAGAAACAGCTTCTATAAAATTGATGCATTTTTGGGAGTGCTGCACACAGACTCACTCGTGTGTGTACTTTTGGCTGCTTGTCTTGCCCAATCTGACTTTGTTGTGCTTTTAGCCATTAACTTGGTAAGTTCAGCTTTAATCAATTGCATTAATGGTCAAAACTGCAATCTAATAAACCCCAATTGTCCTTTAATAAAGCTTACTTTAAACATGTATGATGTAAACAAAGGAAAAGCTAAACCCCTTTAATGTCAGACTGAATGATTTCAGTTTTCCAAAGTTCACATATAGGCCTTCTGGAGGTCTGGAAGTGACCTGTTCCTCTGAGAGCTTAAGTGTTTTTTCTAGCAGAGCGAGAAGTGATCAGTGTCAGCAGAAGGAGTCACGTCAGTTCTCTCCGTGTTGGCAGCGGCTCAAAACAAAGTACAGGCTTCAGACCGCAGACAGAAGCATTATGAGCATATAATAATAATAATAATGCCTCCTTTCCTCTCCGTCCTCTCTCTCTTTCCTTCTGACGCCCTCCATTCCTCCTTACATCTCCATCTCTTCCTCTTTTCTCCCTGCAGCGTGAATGCGTGCGTGCATGTTTTCGTGCATGCGTGCGTGCATGTGTTCGTGCGTGCTGCGTATGTGCGTGTGTGTGTGATCACAGAGGATATGATTAGTTTCCTTCATTAGGCTAAATGCCGGGCTTTGCTCCATGGCAAATATTAGGCCATGGAAATGAGAGACATTTACACGCATACACACACACACACACACACACACACACACACACACACACACACACACACACGCATTTTGAAAGGACACACCTCATCTCAAATGTGCTCACAGTGCTGGACAGGACATCCCTCATTTATTCAGAAAATGGTCATACACAAACACACACACACACACACACGCACACACGCACACACGCACACACACACTCACTCACTTTCAAATGCACACGCATGCTCACATAAATCCATGCAGTCTAATCCACACACACACATTCTAACCATATTCTGACTCTCCCTCACACGCCGAGAAAACACACACTCACAAAATCAAAACTCTGCAAACACACACACACACACACACACTTTCTGGCCTAGTCCGCACTGCCCAGCTCCACCACACACACTCAAACACATGCCCCTGGAAGGCACACACATACAAACACACGTGCCAAAGCAAATGGGTGCAGGTTGTGACTCAGCGGTGTGTTCCCTTGGCTTTAATTAACTCCAGCGATTAATGAGATGTGATCAGTTCCAGACTGAGCTGGTTCAACAGCCGCAGTGTGTGCGTTTGTGTTTGGGAACAGGTACATTACCTGCTGTTACTCCTGCTACTGTAATATCACGACTACATCTTATTCTGATGATAAAACTAGTGCTGTGTGCTGTTATTGCCACTAGGGTGTTCATTCATTGGTTACGGCTGCTGATGTAGCTGCTGCTGCCGCCACCGCTGGTGTTGTAAATTATATGCACATTTTTATTTACAAAAATACTATGAAAACAAGATTCAGAGAACTTCTGTCAGTGCACACTGACGGTCGGTTGTTTATGACCAAATTATGAACGAGCTCCGTCGGTGTGGTGTAACCTGCATCACGTCCTGCCTCCTCCCACTGGTTGTGTGCTAAGACCTGATTCTTCTTTTTGCAGTGTTGGAAGAAGTACTTAGAGCTCTTACTTAAGTAAAGGTAGTAATACCACAGTGTAGAAATACTCTGATACAAGTAAAAGTCCTGCATTCAAAATGTTACTTTACTAAAAGTACAAAAGTATTGGCATCAAAATGTGCCTGTTTCAGAATAATGTATTATTGGATTATAATTATCCGGAGATCAACGAAAATATCACTTTAATGTTGCTGGTTGAAGTGGGGCTAATTTTAA
The DNA here is from genome assembly GCF_963691815.1 of Echiichthys vipera. Lineage (NCBI taxonomy): Eukaryota > Metazoa > Chordata > Actinopteri > Perciformes > Trachinidae > Echiichthys > Echiichthys vipera. Next base: position 6,891,515 of record NC_139833.1, read on the forward strand.
TTACTTTATACTCTGCTGAGTAGCTTATCCATAATAATATATCCTTTTTTATTTATTGATTATATTTTGTACAAATAATCCGAATCTGTAAAGTAAAAAATAAATATAGTGGAGTAATAAGTACAATATATCCTCTGAAGTGTAGTGGAGTAGAAGTATAAAGTTGCATAAAATGGAATTAATCATGTAAAGTACAAATACCTCAAAGTTGGAATAGTACTTGGGTCAATGTAAATAGTTACTTCCCACCGATGCTGATCTGCAATTGCTACTACAACTAATCCTGTAACTGTTAGAAATAGAAATGCCAGGGGCGTAAGCAGCAACAGCAGTATTAGTATCACTACTTGTGCTGGTTCTATGTTGAGTGTTCACCGACACCACTGTTACATGCAGTTGACCATTATTTACCACAACCAACGTCCAAAAACACATGTTGTACACGTACACGTGTCAGCGGACGCTCGAGAGATACATGCTAGACACCACACAATCTTTTTTTAACACACACTGGAGCTTGTTGGTCAGAACAGGAATGTGCAAACACAGGCCTCTGTTCCCTCACTGACTTAAGCATACGTAAAAAAAACACACCCACACACACGCAAAATATGAAAAAATGCATTGTAGCAGTAGGTCCACTTTCCCGTGCATGGACACACACACACACACACAGACACAGACACACACACGTTATGTGCTGAGCTGGTGCTGCGCTGGCTGGTAGAGGAGGAAGAGGGTTTAACATAGACAAAGAGAACCAGGCTCCGCCCACAGGAAGAGGCTGCCGAGGTAGACGCCAAACCTGACCTCTCCACTGTGTGTGTGTGTGTGTGTGTGTGTGTGTGTGTGTGTGTGTGTGTGTGTGTGTGTGTGTGTGTGTGTGTGTGTGTGTGTGTGTGTGTGTGTGTGTGTGTGTGTGTGTGTGTGTGTGTGTGTGTGTGTGTGTGTGTGTGTGTGTGTGTGCGCGCGCGTGCGTGCGCGCTTGTGTGTGCGTGTGTGTGTGTGTGTGTGTGTTGTCAAGCTAATATGTTTGCATGAGCTCATTTCAAGACTCTTAACCAGCGACCGTCTCACGCACACACACACACACACACACACACACACACACACACACACACACACACACACTGAGCTTCGGCTGCCCGTTGTATAGTGAGGTTTGGAGTTTGGAGGGAAACTCCCTTAGATAGAGGCCCTGATGCACACACACACACACACACACTCACACACACACACACACACACAGTTATTTTTCCATCATTTGCGGTGCAGGGTGCTATGTGCCGATGTTTATGGCACTGTATGTCTGTCTGGAAAGATGCAAAACTGTGGTGTGTGTGTGTGTTTTTATGTTTGTGTGTATGGGTAAGGGATGTGGGGGGGTGTTTTGAGGAACAAAAAAGTTTTTTGGAAGCTCCGAGCTTTGGCGTTTGTGTACGCGTCTGTGTTTGCGGTGTGTGTGTATGTCTAGCTCGGTTTACGTGTTAGTCTGTTTATCACTGTGTGTTTAGGAGAAAGTGTTTATGCAGTGAAATTGGTCTTCTCTTCTAAAAGCATGTACTCACATGTCGTTGCTTCGAAGACCTGGCTCTGCTGCTCTCCTGTTGTTCATCAGCTAGCATCACTTTATATCAGTAGATATCCACGTTAATGCGCCCGTCCTTGTTATCCATTGTTTTCTTTAGTTTGTATCAGCTGTGAAGCTCTAACTCAATGTTTTATATATAGACTTAGTCTGAGTCCAACATGATAAGATCTATCTACAGTCGTTTTCACATATGAACTCCAGAAAATGTCAGCAGTGACGGGTGCGGACATTGTCCAGAGTTTCTATTTTTACACAACAGGAGATTCTCTGTGTCAGAAACGTTAACACTTAGTAAGAACTACTCCGTTTGATTAAGTCGAGGGGTGATGCCTGGGTAGAGCCTGCAGGACGCAGGACATGATGACACCGCGGCCACAGACCCTGTTCATATTCCCAATTGTTTATTGATTTTTTTGTTGATTTCAGTACTGGCCCTTACCGACAGAAGTTGCTGACTCTCGTTGTCTCTCCTGTAAAATATTTTTGTTGCTGTCTTTGTGTTAATCCCTCCTCTTCACCCTTGAATGTTTGTTTTCTTCCAATATCAGCGAGCCTCACAGTGTAAAACATCATCAACACTCCCACTCGTTCGCTGTGAATACTCCGAACAATAAGTACTGTCTGACTTAGCCATATCAAGTTGGTACCTTGAGTATAAAGGGAAAAACTTTTTAATCATGCTACTCATGTGTCTCTAATGGCTTTAAAGACATACCAGCGTTGAGTTGTCGGTCTTTCCACCACTTTGGACCACACTGAAATACCTCTACAGCTCCTGAATGGATTACCATACAGACAGTCCTGGTTCCCTCTTATTTTTCATGTAGTGCCACTAGCAGGTCAACGTTTTCACTCGTCCAGTGTAATATCTTAACATCTACCAGATGGATTGGCACAAAATGTTGCGCAGACATTAATGGTTCCCTGATGTTGTATCCTAATGACTTCAGTGACCCCCAAGACTTTTGTTTTAGAGACTATTGGATGGATTGAAGTGTGGTTCAGACCTAAATGTGTCCCTCAGGATGAGTTATATCCCCTGGCTTTAGGGTTCATCAGGTTTAAACTCTAAACTGCTCAATACTTTGGTTTATGATACCAAAATAAATTCCTGACCAAACGAATGACATTTTTTAATGAGCCTCTGCTGTACTTACTGTTTTATGCAAATGTCGGCGTGCAAACTCACAAAACTAAGCTGTAAACATTGTGCTTGCTAATAGGGCTGCAACTTATTATATTCACTATATTCTCATTATTTTCTAGATTAATGGACTTTCAATTTATTTCTAGTCTTCACACCACTCAAGGCACGTTTATACTACTTTCCACATTCACCCATTCACACATTCATACAGGCTGAGGCCGCCCTGCTTATCAGGAACTAATCTAACCATTCAGACGCACATTCACACAGAGCAGGGGATCGAACAGCCGACTCTCTGAATAATGGAAATAGTGAAGAAAGTCCATCCTAGTTTCAAACCCAGTTTTTTCCATCTTTTTTTGTCCAAAACCCAAAGATATTCACTTAACTTTGATATAAAACAGGATTTTCTGCCATTTCTACATGAAAATGTACTTAAACAATTAATTGATTATGAAAATGTGCCGAAAGTACAGCATCACAGAGCTCTTAGCATGGTGGTAAACCCTGTGTTACCTCTGTGTTAGACATGCGTGTTAGTTTCTCTGAGGTGCAGCGTTTCTCCAAAGGGCCTTTGTGATTAAAACATACCTAC
>NC_139833.1:6899847-6909847 GCF_963691815.1 Echiichthys vipera
CGGTTCATTCATTCAACAGGAGGATCAGATCGGTATCAGGTATCGGCCGATACGCTCAGCCCAGGTATCGGATTAGATCGGAAAAAAATGGATTGGTGCATCTGTAATTTGTGTGAAATGGGATGAATATGTCCTGTCAGAACCAGTGTAAGTTTCACACTAATAGATCAACAGTGGACTGACAAATAATATCCTTATGGGTTCTCCCCTTTTCAGGTGGTCCTACTGGTCTTCTACAAAAAGTGGGCTTGCGTGCGTGCGTGCGTGCGTGCGTGCGTGCGTGCGTGCGTATATATCCTCAGGGTCACATTGGATTGTTTATATTTGCTATGGCAGCCATAGGGTTTTGTGTGCGTGTATGTTTAGTTAAGATGGGCTGATGGGCTCTGGTGGGATAAACACACACACACACACACACACACACACACACACACACACACAGACACACACACACACACACACACACACACACACACACACACACACACACACACACATAGGGTCACGATCAGACTGTCAGTGCTGAAGCAGTTAACGAGCAGATGTTGTTAAAACTCACTGTCACCCTGTCCACCCTGTGATGCTGAGGTCATACTAACACACACACACATATATACACACACATTCACTCTCACTGACTTCAGTAATGAGATATTTCATTGTTAAATGATGAAAAACATCATTTATTTACCAACATTTTAAGGTCTGATCACATTTTATAAGTTAAAGAAAAAGACTTAAGAGAGCAGAGGAGCTCTCTGTACGGCATCAGTTTCTGTTGTGTGTTTTGTGGTTATTGAATTTTAACATGTTGCCTTGGATGATAAAAATTGCCGTCCACATCTCCATTGTTGTCAGTGGTCAAATTAGATCTGTTTATTGCTGTTTCCCCAGTTGGAAAAACAGCTGATCCAAGGTTTGTATGTGGGATAAAGAGCAGGAGAAGTAAAATCGCATCTGCCAGTAATGTGCACATTACTCATTATTTATTTGGTAGGTGCATGTTGTGAAGGATTTCTCAGTTACTGCGCTGAGGCTTTGTAGGGCAGAATTGCGCAGAAAAGATTTTACGCCCGCTTGAGGTTTACCTTTGTAAAGGTAAACGTAGGGAACATTTAACTCACGGATTGATCAGCTGTTTCCTGTTTGTGTCTTCCTGGATATCTCCATAATATGCCTTCATCTCTGGACAGCATTAAGCACGGGCACTACTAGCTGACATGACACAACAATTAAAACATATTCCTCTCTCTTTCACTTGTTTTGTGTGACGATTACAGCCATGCGTAGCCTATAGCACCAACTTCTGTTTCTCTCTAGTTAAATATGGATATGGACCACAGTCCCAGCCTGGTCCTGGTCCAGTCCCAGCCTGGTCCTGGTCCAGTCCCAGCCTGGTCAGATGCGTACATGAACTGATGAAGCCTCTTGGATGAGAGGTGAAGCGTCTTCCTAGACAAATAACCAAGTCCAGTTGCTTTTGACTGAAATTGCTTTGGGGATAACGATGACCTGGACAAATGAGAACATTCACAGGCTTCTGTTTCTCTCTTTCTCCCTTACTTTCTCAACTGCTCTCTTCTTCTGTCCTCTTTCTCCTTCTTCTATTCCTTATCTCCTCTTTCTTTCACTCATTTTTTTTTCCTCCCAACACCCCCTCCTTCGCAGAACTTTTTACAGAACATAAACCTGTCGTCGCGCAGTGTCATTACTGTGTCATCCAGGGCAGCAGCACTCCTTCTCTTTTCATCTCTCTATTTTCACTTCAGTCACTTCCTCCTCCTTTCCTCCGTCGTTTGATCTTTCTCTGAAATGTTCCTCTCTATTTTCCTTCACTTGTTTTTTTAAAGGTTGATGCTCTCATGCACGCACAATAATATCTCTTTCTCATTCCCCTCCTGCTCCTCACACACACCACAAACATACACACACACTCTCACACACACACACCCAAACTGCCTTGCACATGTGAAAAAAATGAACGACATCAGCTTAATTGACTTGACAGTGGTTTATTCGACATAGATAACAAATGCCTTTGTCAAGGTTTAAAGGAGTGAAGTTTGCCGTCTTATATCGCAACCTGCGTGTTGTCGTTTGAAATTCTTCATCCCTTTTATTCACGATGCAAAAGATCCGCTTGCTGCGTAATATCTACTTTCTGTAGAGGACATATCGTGTGTATGTATTCCATGGTTTCCATGGAAAGATGGAGAGTCCCGTTGATGTTCCCACCCTGATAACCAGGTGTCCCACTGACACAGCCTCAAACATCCAGGACACCGCAGCGATTAAAACTGGAAAATGCCCCAAATCATCATATGAACACACAGACTCACACTCAAAGGTGACAGTGGATGGCTTTGAGAGTATTTGCAAGAAGATGAGGTCATCTGGCCTTTCCTGTTCTTCTCTCTCTCTCTCTGTCCATCCATCTCTCCTCCCTTCTTCCCCCACACAGATTCCATAAATAACCACACACACACACACACACACAGAGGGAGATGACACAGTAGAGATGAGAAACAAAGTGTGAAAAGCAGATGGAGAAAAGAGAGCTGATAAGAGAGGACAGGTCGGTGATGTCACCCCATATAAAAGAAGAAAGAGAGAGCGAGAGAGGAGATGTGGAAAGTGTGTGAGGTCATTTTCTCATAATTCACTTCATGCAGCATCAGTTCAGTCTCGCTGCCTCTCACCAGTGACTCTCATACTCATCCTTTTAAGCTGTGTTTATGTCTGATGATGAATCACATGCACCGATGATCTTCACGTGGAACCGCAGGATGATTATCGTCTGAATTACAGTTGTTAACATCCTCAGTTTGTAGCATCAGAGCTCAAAGCAAGACACTACAGATAAATAGGATGAATAACTTAACTAATAGTTGTCACCCTGACACTTCCCCATTTGATAACTAAAGTAAAGACAGTTGTTTTCTGTATTACAAATGTTCTGAAATGTTATTCAGGGGTAGATGGAAGGATGGGGTTGAGATGTGAAAATAATTTGTAATTCTAATAAACTAAGTTAAATGTCAAACAAGATCATTGAAGAGAACACACACACGCACGCACACACACACACACACACGCACGCACACACACACACACACACACACACACACACACACACACACACACACACACACACACACACACACACACACACACACACACACACACACACTGTCTTTCCTTTGCTAAGCACCATCTAGTTGTAATGCTAGAGTTAGCTCTGCAGGTTGGAAGCCTGAGATAAATGGACCACATCTCCTCTTTCTGTGTGTGTGTGTGTGTGTGTGTGTGTGTGTGTGTGTGTGTGTGTGTGTGTGTGTGTGTGTGTGTGTGTGTGTGTGTGTGTGTGTGTGTGTGTGTGTGTGTGTGTGTGTGTGTGTGTGTGTGTGTGTGTGTGTGTGTGTGTGTGTGTGTGTGTGTGTGTGTGTGTGTGTGTGTGTGTGTGTGTGTGCTGTTTATCAAAATAATTCATATAATACTATAAATAATTAGGATGTGTTTTTTTTAGTTGACATATATTTTGATTTAACTTCACCAAAGTCTCTAATGTAGAAGTAGAGGGGGGTTTCTGCCACAACTTCATCTGCTCCCGAGGTGCGTGCAGAAGGGAATGAAGTCTGAAGAGGTTAAAACATATAGAACATAGAACCACTTTATTGTTATACCGATGCGTTTCTGCTTATGTCTTTAATCAGGGTCATTATAAAACACATTACAAACAACATTTATAAGACGCATGGAGACACCCCCCTTGCCTCACTGCCAGTCTGAGACTATAACTGTCCAGAAGAAACATGACCACACACCTGACCCACCTTTGCAGGTATGCCATTGGCTTATATGTATGTTTCACATTTTTTTACCCTCTTTGAACTGTTTTATAATAACCCTGATGAAGGCCACAAGCCGAAACACATCAGTCTAAAAATTGGAGTGTTGCTGGAGCTTTGACTTCTTAGAAATGAATCATCTCTATCTACATAAGATACTTAATCAGGAACCGAAACTTTATAGTACTGAAACACCTTTAAAACCACATTTATGTCCATATCCAACATACAGAATCTGTATATCTGACAGGATGACAGAAGTTTGGCCCTGTGCTCAGTAAAAGTCGGATCTTAAACACTTAATTGTCTCTACCAGGAAAAACTGGTGATAGGATTCTTTTCACAGAATCATTACATACACGTAAATGTATCAAACCTTTTGAGTGTTGATACTTTTTGCAAAATCTGCCATCAGTTTCTCCGTTATAGTACATACATGTGTCCATCCCACAAAATCTCTCTTTAATGCATTCCCAGTCATCATGTACACGCTTATATTAATAAACAGGGACACAGACATTTTAAGGGGCTCTTGCTCTAACCTGTAAAAAGGGCAACCCATTCAACTTTCCAACAACTTAAAAAGACTCACCTGGACCCCTCCATGGCAGCAAAACCATGTTTGGATGTGTCACATGACAGGGGGGCATAAGGAATTTGTGTCCGTTTTTTCTCCCTGACATATCATGAAGCGTCGTTGCTGCTCTATGTTTGTTCCGAATAACAACAAAAGTGAAATTGGGAACCATTTTCTAATCGATGTCATCCACAAAAGCACTCACAGTTCGTTGGACAGGCTGTCCCAGTACATACCGGACACAAAAGAGTGGTTGAAAAAGATTTGTTCATTCATTTCCAGCCATCACTGCAGAAATCAACCATGTCGAACATGATACCTTGCACATTACAGAGGTTGTGTGTGGGTGTGTGTGACTCTGTTATAGTTTAGCAGATTTATAGCATGTGGGATACAAAAGTTCCATGTAAGATAAATAAGTTATGTTCTCTCTGTCTCTCTCCCTTTCTGTCTGTCTCTACACGACACACTGCTGTCTTTGTTCCCTTTGTGCCAGAGCAAATATACACACTGTGTTTAGCCAGCACCACAACACACACACACACACTTCATAGGGTGTTCATTCATTCTTTAAATAATTCTCTCTCTTTTTGTGATATTTAACCAACACACATGTACATTGTGCACACAAAAACACACACACACACACACACACACACACACACACTTTTTGTAGATACCAACATCCTTTCACACAAGCCCTTGACAAACAATGCTAAACCACCAGCTCATAAATAACCACCACTGCCAAACCATGCAAGTGTGTGTGTGTGTGTGTGTGTGTGTGTGTGTGTTTCTGCTACATCAACATGGTATGTATGTAGTTGTGTCCTGGCTGGCAACCAATGGAGTACGTCCTATCGGGATTAGCCTGGAATGTACACACTTCCTCTCCCGTCAGTCCGTCTGTCTTTCTCCTCCTCTGTCTCTCTCTTCTGTCCTTGTCTCTCTTTCTCTCTCTGTCTCTCTCTCTCTCTCTCTCTTTTCTCTGTGTGCATGTCTTTTGCAGTACAGTGAGTGAGCAGGTTGGTTATATTTCATGCTAAATATCGCAGGCCTGTTAATTTGCTGCTTCAGTGCAGAAAGTGTTCCAGTGTTAAGTGTGATTTACTTAAACGACGGTTTGATATTTCGGGAAATGCACTCATTCACAAAAAGGTTATAAAAAGATCTGCACCACTTTCTTAAAGCTGCAGTCAGCAAGATTATTTTTTTAGCCTGGTATTTGTTTTGAAAAATCCCCCGTGCCCAGTTCATCCTGTCCACTCAGCGCAGGGCTTTGTGAGAGCTGAATGTCAATCACAGTTTGTGCACACGTCACAGATCCCCCCTCGTGCAATACAATATCACTATCACTAGAACCTAACAGCTTATGATCTATACTTTTAATCACACGTAAGTTTAACAACTTTGACGTGTGTATAACAGGGACGTGTGTATCTGAGAAGTATGAACAGTTATGTACGCCAAGCTAGGCATATGATAAATGACGTTAGCAATTGCTATCCATGAGTAGTAAGTTATCCAGCCGACATCCGTGTAGCGTGTACTCCATCGTTGATCGATACTAAAGAGACGGGTGTGTTCACAGAAATCCGGTGCACGCGCACTGACGATCACAAGAGGGAGCTCGGTGGTAGTGGGGATCTGCCAGACTTGCCGACTGCAGCTTTAAGTGTGCGTCTGGTTTGGAGGTAGTGCCTGCACACAATTAGCTTAGCTTAGCATAAAGACTGGAGGCAGGGGGAAACAGCTTTCCAAAGTTTCAAAATGTGCTTAAGACTAACTTTAAAGCTCACTAATTAACAAATACCTTGTTTGTTTCATCCAAACACAAGCAGAAATGTAAAAACGAAATGTTGTGGTTTTAGGTGGAGTTACTTGCAGAATCTGTATATTGATGAACAACAGTTAATGCCTCTGCTCAGTACATTTGTGCAGCATCTCCGATGACTCTTCCTTAAAACCTGGCAAACCCGTGGGGGCCAGTGTGTTGTACGTAAGTGTTGTGTCCCTGATGTGCGTTCTCGTCATCTCACATTAGGCTGTCTCGTCACTTTTTGTATAAGCTAGCCGAACCTGAGAAGGATGTCTATAACCTAATATCTGCCTTAACCATCATCATCGATTTATGAAGATACACTTGATGTTTGCTCCTTGTACTGCTGGCAAGGCTGCAACCAGAACTAGACTTTCCTGCATTTTCAAATGATTGCTGATACATTGTTGACCATCATAACAATATACTGTAAAATTATATGTACAACAGTTGCTAAAATAAAAATAAATTATGAATAAATAAATAAATATAAATTGATAATGTCGAACAAACTCTACTCAGATGGGAGGTCAGACTAACAATTTCCAGGTACATAAGTGTAAGACCAAATATCAAAATGATCATAAAAAATGAATTAAATCTGTATTCATTAATACTTGAAATGCATCAAAACGTGCACTCAGAGCTGAGGCAGTCCCAGTTTGGAGCTTGCACGGCTACATCCTGCAAAACCACCTTCACCCGGGTGAAATGCCATCAAGTTCCCTTCAGCATGTAACCCCACATAAAACTAGAATTTCGTAGTTTGAGCGTTGATTTACTCCACATATCACACATCAGTCGGCCGATGTACTGCACACAGAACAAATGTGATGTTTTTTACATTAATCAGCCAATCTTTAACCCGACTGTGTTTACTTTGAATTTCATGAGGGGTTAAATAAATATTAGGGGTCTGAAACCATTTACACGTACAGGTTTGGTATTTCAGAGGAAACTCCTCTCTTCCTCTGACTGGAGATGTGACCACAGGGAACATAACCTTTTCCCCTCAGTGTGATGTAGTTCATAGAGTGTGTGTGTATGTCTGTCTGTCTGTCTGTGTGCGAGAAAGAGCTCCATAAAGACTGCTGGGATAATTTCCTCTCCTCTATAAGCACAGTCTCTCTCCCATGACCACCTCCTCCTCCTCCTCTACCTGGAGACCTCTCTGTCTCTCCACCTGTCTGTGGTTCTGTGTTTCTGCCTGTCTGTCTCACAAACCCAGTACATTACCTACCTATCACATAAAGGAAATGACAAACAATCTTCTTCTTACTACTGCAACTAACTAGTTTTGTCTACAAACGACCCCCAATAACTTTACTGCCGATATTTTACATAAAAAGTAAAAACCCAACAAGTCATATGCTCCATGATTGTAATGGCCGTTAAGATAATTTCACGCAATCACGTTTAAAAGGTAAATAAAGTCCACACACCAGAAGCTGCACCATGACAAATTTATTTAAAGCAAGTCATATGACGTTTCAGGGAACCCGCCCTTCCTCAGACTTAAAATGGAAGAAAGAAATGGAGACATACCTCTATATGTTAACTCACATAGTCACCTGACCCAATCAGGGGATGAAGCACAGATGTGCTGATTAAAGAAAACTACCTGTGTATAAAGTGAAGAAAATACATGCATGCTTAGATACAGAAGCAGTTATACATTTCAAACACACCTTATTTCCATTTAAACATTCGAGAGGAAGTCTTTAAGAGGATACGTTTAGATGTAAGCCATGCAATGCACATAAATATAGCAGACAAATTTTAAATATCACATGACGGAAGTATCAGGTGAAGACCATCATGAAATCATGTGATATAAAAGGGAAAGGGTATATTATATATATATATATATATATATATATATATATATATATATACAGTATATACTGAAGTCGTAAGTTTCAAAAACACAGCAAAGTGACAAATGGGATGTGCGTGCTTCTCTCACCTATTTTTGCACGAACGCAATCACGTTTAAACATGAGAATAACTGTGCACACTTTATATTTGAGACTAAGACTGTTGTACTTGGTTTCCATCACGAAAAGCGTTTGAAAAATGACAAGAGATAACATTAGAGAGAAGTGCAGACCCAAGAGATGCAGCCATTTGTCTATAATATATACAGTACCAGCCACTTTTTTTTTTTTACTTACATACTTTTTTTATAGACTGTGGTCACAAGATTTCAACACATCCACCATTCACGGTGCAAGGTAGTCAGCGACAAGTTAAGAAAGCATGGGGACATTTGAACGACCCAGACGAGGTCAGGGGGTCAGTGGAAGGCAGCGTGCCGACCCTCTCAGAGCAGGAGGGTGACGGGGCTCAGTATGACCCTGCTGATGTGCAAATTCTGAAAACCCGTCTGGGACAAACCAGCCAGCCATCTCATCGTCTACTGAGCACCTGGACTTTAAGCTATTTGGGGTTTGCATGACCTTTTTTCTTCTTTTCTTCTCAAACCCCTTTTATACGCTCTTTCATAGATTCATCCCTCTCTTAAATGGCACCTTTTCTATTATCCTCAGAACAAAGGCCTATTTAAGTAGCTATTCATACAGACGCATTGAAACACAGACACACACACACACACACACACACACACACACACACACACACACACACGGTGGGGTCGGAGATAAATGGTGTCATTAAACAGGGGTGGTGAGGACTTCCTGGCCTCTCATACACACTACCCACTGAGCTCTGAGAGTGTGTGTTCATATATTTCACAAAGACACACACACAGGCAGCACACACTGTTTGTGTATTCATATATTTTACCATATCTCATACACACACACACACACACACACACGCACACACAGTGGTGGCCATCCATCACATCCATGAATGGACCATTTAGAGTTGGTGGTGAGAGACAGGCGGATTGAGACAGACGGGCAGTGGGAGTGTTTTGTAACATGACCCCAGCAGAACTTAAAAAAATGTTTTTTAATTAGTCAGAGAAATCAAGAGCAGTGTATTTTGTCCTAATCAGTTCCCTAATCATGCCTCTGTGCTGTGTTGATGTGATGGTTATGTATTAGCATGTAATGTAAACTCCTCTGGCTGTTTTCTTCATGTTTGGACAGTTCATGTATTTTTTTTAACCAAAAACACTTTAAGTTGGAATCAATACTTCAGGGTCAACGCATCACTCCTCTACATACATATACCTCATATATACACTAAAGTTGTTAATAAAAGGATGAAATATTCATTATGTGGGCGTGGGGCGACACGGTGATGTGGTGGTCAGCACTGTCGCCTCACAGCAAGGGGGTTCCTGGTTCTATTCCCGGCTGCGGCACTTCTGTGTGGAGTTTGCATGTTCTCCCCGTGTCTGCGTGGGTTTTCTCCGGGTTCTCCGGTTTCCTCCCACAGTCCAAAGACGTGCACGTGTTAGGTTAATTGATGACTCTAAATCACCCGTAGGTGTGAATGGTTGTCTCTGTTCGTCTCTATGTGCCCTGCAATAGTCTGGCATCCTGTCCAGGGTGTACCCCGCCTTACGCCCGATGTTAGCTGGGATCAGCTCCACCACCCCCGTGACCCCGATAGGGACAAGCAGTTGAAGATGAATAAAAGAATGAATTCATTATGTTTTCATTAGTCAAACAGGAGCATACAGAAATGGGCTTTACCATGTGATTAATTCATAAAGACTATTGATTTATTTATTGACTTACCAGAGAAGATGCAGTATTGTGATCTATATCCTTATCGAGATAT
>NC_139833.1:6914847-6967347 GCF_963691815.1 Echiichthys vipera
GGCGGAAGCACAATGCCAAGAACAGGAGTGGTCAGATTAATCACTGTGTGTGTGTGTGTGTGTGTGTGTGTGTGTGTGTGTGTGTGTGTGTGTGTGTGTGTGTGTGTGTGTGTGTGTGTGTGTGTGTGTGTGTGTTTGTGTGTGTGTGTGTGTGTGTGTGTGTGTGTGTGTGTGTGTGTGTGTGTGTGTGTGTGTGTGTGTGTGTGTGTGTGTGTGTGTGTGTGTGTGTGTGTGTGTGTGTGTGTGTGTGTGTGTGTGTGTGTGTGTGTGTGTGTGTGTGTGTGTGTGTGTGTGTGTGTGTGTGTGTGTCCTCAATCATTGCATATAAGCTTTTTAACGGTATTAAATCCTCATTAGTTTGGATAATTTAATACAGTAAACAGACTGAAAAGGTTACTTAAAAGCTAAATGTTGCATTTGTCACTTTGCAGTTAAACCAAAACTGGATATTAGAAAACTCAACCTTTGGATAATGAAGAGATATTTATTCCACCTGCTTGTTTTGTCCATTTGCTGCTTCGCCTTGGCCTCTAGTTTCAGGTTCAATGTTTAAATGTCTTTCCCATATAATAAGAAAATGAAGTGTTTTTCTCTAAATGAATGGTTTAATTTAAAGTCAAGATAATATATTTATGAGTGTGGAAGGTTGACATTGGAGGGACAAAACAACAAAACCACAGAAACTTAAATGTGAGCATCAAGTTAAACTGGAAATTTACAAAAAAGTGAAATTTGTGTAGATGGAGGCAGCACGTAGCAGGCAGCAGTGTAAAAGTGCGTGTGGTATGCGGGTGTGGTTGACTGGCTTTGACTGCCAATGTGTGTTTGCTGATGAGCAGTATATTTTACTGGATCACCTAAACACACACACAAACACACACTCTGATTCCACCCACAGTCGCACCTGTGGTAACAGGAAATTTGATGGATTTGCCAAAAATGTGGAGATAGAAAACTCTCTGTTTGACCTCTCTCTCGCTCTCGCTCTCTCTCTCGCTCTCTCTCTCTCTCTCTGGAAGGTGTTGTAACAGTGTTGCAGTGCATTGAGCTCTCTCTCTCTTCTATCATAGGCCTTGTGTCCAAAGCGTTTTTTTCCTAGCTGAAAACGGCAGTCGCTCCTCTGAAAAGGCCCAGCTGGGAGCGCTTGATAGTGCTTTTGGAGGCGCAGCATCTTTTCAGCTTGTTGTGTGTGGTTGCTGTGATACAGAATATCTGTAAGAATAAACGACCTTTGCTCTGGATGAAGGGAAGTTTGTAGCACGTAGAGAAAGAGGACGGACCTGCCTGTCTGTATAGGTTCATACATGGAGACCTGCAGAAGTAATTTCTCGTCAGTTCCCCGGTCTCTGCGGTATCTGTCCTGACAAGAAGTGAATAAACCCCAACCAGGCCTATACATGTGCATAAAAATAGTTGAACTGTAGCATACCTAATTTATCACTATGTGGACAGAAGTTAGATTCTGCATCGGTGTCTTTCTGCCTGACCATACTGACCACAGCTAAGAGTGTCTTCTTCTCATTTGAAACCATGTCACATCCACGCCCTCTGTCTCATTTGTCTACAGAGTCCGCAAACACAGAATCAAAACCATCTGTTCTGAACTCTCCTCTATCTCCTCCTGACGTTATAACGCTGAGGTCCCGGGAACATAGTCCTTCACCTCCCTAATGTTGATAATATTGATGCTCTAACTGGATTATATTTCATTTGAACTAACTGACCATGTTTGGAATTGTAAGCAGCTATAATAGACATCAGTGCTTTTTTTGTCCCTGATTGTGTTTACAGTCTGGCTCGGCCTTACAGTGGTGGCCATGTTGTCGGCTGTTTGGAGCTGTGATTACAGGACTGCAGCAAAATTTACGTACAACTGAGAGTTTACTAGTGTGGGCGAGAGAGCAAGATAGCAGGAGAGACAGAGAGAGAGTGAGACGGAGAGAAGGAGGAGGAAACTGAAAATGAAGCGAGAAAGTAAAGAGGGAGCTACGTTACTGCGTGATTATACAGTAGGGGATGTTTACTACCTATGTGTGTGTTTGTTTGTGTGTGTGTGTGTGTGTGTGTGTGTGTGTGTGTGTGTGTGTGTGTGTGTGTGTGTGTGTGTGTGTGTGTGTGTGTGTGTGTGTGTGTGTGTGTGTGTGTGTGTGTGTGTGTGTGTGTGTGTGTGTGTGTAAATTTGTATGTGACCTCCACAACACCCCGTCTCCTTGGCGATGGGAACGCCATCACAGTGTTACGACTTCAATTTGACTGAAAGGAGGAAACCGTCGGTGCTGCAACAGTTATCTGATCGGTTGTGTTTGTGTGGCTGAATGAAAATGTTAGATTAATGACAGCTGGATTTTTTTCCTCCCCAGTTGTGTTGGTGTGTGTGCATTCAAGGTAACGTGTCATTAACATAACTGAGTAATTTTTAAATTATATTTAGCATCACTCGAAGGTTGTTTGTGGAATTAATTTGGTGTGTTTGTGAAAGAGCTCCGTGTGTTTCCAGGCACAACTTTTCCACCGGTTAATTCAGTGGAATAAAGTGTGTTTGCAGTGAACTTGGTGTGTTTGTCTATGTGTGTGCGTGCGTGCGCGTGTGTGTGTGTTGTGTAACCAATGATAGGTAAATCTGTTAGACATATCCCTGGCAACCTTAATACCACACACAAATGCACACAAACACACAGTGGACACTTAACACATCGAAACACTGTCAGTCTGTCATTTGCTGGGAACATTTATTATGTTTTATTAGGCTATTTAGAAATGAAAACATATGGGGGAACATATTTAATTTAATGCAATAGAGTGGTGAAACGCAGATTTGTGTATGTGTGTCATATTTAGAGACAGAGCTCATTTGCAAAGTTTGTCTTCCAGGACTAATTTTAAAGACTTGACGCCAACACCTGCAGTGAAAAGGCTAAACATGGGATTCAAATTTTTTTTTTTTTTACGTGTCCATAATTTCATCATATTTTTTAATGATTTCCGAGAAGTTTCCAGGAAAGGAACTATGAGCCTCATTCACCAATATCTTGTTTTTAAAAAAAATCTGTTCTTGAGAAAGATCCTAAGAAAAGTCTCAGTCAGATTCATGACGCGCTCTAAAACCGCAGAGCTGCTGTTGGCACCTGTGTTCTTATGATGATGAATCCCATTGTCCTCGTAAATTAAAAGTGCATGCCCTGTCAGTCCAAATGAAAGAGCATGAGACTGCAGGGCTGTGTGCGCGCACAGTTCAGAATCAAAGAGCACAAGTTGCGTGGAGCACAAGTTGTGACGTAGAGGTTCTTCTGCAGGAAGTGAACGCAAAGCGAGCTGTCATATTTAGTAGTGTCTCACACTCTAGCTCTTTCACACATGCACTGCAAACCTGAAATCATCTAGACATTACTCAGAGGAGTTGTACTGTACGTGAGAACGCAAATGTCCGAATCAGTCAGATCAGACACAAAACAGACTTTACCCTGCCAGCTCCCGGAGTGCAAAGTCTGAGTGAGCCCATGTGTGAATAGAGCGTGGGAGTGGGCGTGTTGATGATTTTTCTTTTCGGTGGAAGCCGGAAGAAAACAAACATCCGAGGGAGAGAAAGAAGATTGATTTACTGTCTAACCGTAGAGGAGCGTCTTTATGGGCCAATGCTGAGGTCATCAGACAAATTGAAGGAACAGCAATAGAACCGGTTGTTTATGACAAAATTACGAACAGTTTCTACGTTTGTGCTGTACTTTATTTTATTTCCAATAAGCAATGTCTGATGTCTGGGCAGCAGTAGCTCAGTCCATAGGTGACTTGACTGGGAACCGGAGGGTTGCCGCGTCGAGTCCCTGTGTAGACCATGAATGGAGTGTGGACTGGTGGCTGGAGAAGTGCCAGTTCATATCATGGGCACTGCAGAGGTGCTGTTGAGCAAGGCACCGAACTGCTCGGGGCGCTGGTCACTGGCAGCCCCCTCGCTCTTACATGGGGGTTAGGTCCTGTATGTGCATGTGTGTGTATTTCGGGCCTGAATGTGTGTAACGTGAAAAATAATAATACAGTGAAAAAAATCGAATTTCCCCTTTGCGGGACTAATAAAGGAATTCTTCTTCTTCTTCTTCTTTTTCTGTACTTGATTCTCCTGTGTTGTCTGTAGTTGATATGAGAAAACATGATTGATCTACATGTTTGTGGTGGATGCATTCCCTCTTCAGGGAAGATCTGCAACATCTTGCAGCAGCACTAAATATGCCTACTTAAAACATAAAACTTAAAGCGGGACCGATCACTAATTAGTGGATGGCATGGTTCCCAATTTGCATAACTGATGTGAATTTCAAGTCTTAGTGTAGTGTTCACTTAAAAAAAAACATAATGCTTTGTAAAATAATAAAAAATAATTAGAAAAAATTCTAAATGTTAAAATAGTTTTGTAAGAAAACACAATAACCAATTCTCTGCACAAACATCAGCACTCACATGTGCGTAAAAGTGTTCTTGAGTGTGGATTCTATGAACAGCTGGTGAATAAAGAGAAAAAGAGTTGTTGAGGCAGAAATACCAAAGACAGAATGACATCAAAGGTAAAGAAAAAGTTGTATTTTCAAATACATAAATGATGATGATGATGATGGAGGAGACTGGGGGATGTATGGACGGCCACCTCCCAAGTATAAGGTCTCTTTTGTTTTTTCTGAGGGGGGCGTCAAAATATTCCTTTATGGTTTCCTCTCCTACTGCTGGCTATTTCTTTTCCGTCGGAGATGTGGTGAGGTGAAATGTATCTTTGGCAGGGGTGGTGAAGAGGAGGGGGAGGAGGAGGAGGAATGATGGCTGACCACACTAAAGCTAACACACACACAGACACAGACACACACACACACACACACACACACACACACACACACACACACACACACACACACACACACACACACACACAGAGCAAGGGCTGTCAGGTCTTAAAGGAAGCTGAACAGGTGTCAGCTTAGAGAGAAAGCTATGAGAATAAGAAGAAGAAAGTGGGAGCGATGGGAAGAATAAAGGATAAAGTGACTTAAAAAGAACTGCAGAGAAAATGTCGCTTATGTGCAGATAATAGTTAACGGAGACTGGTTTTGAATGTCTTTGTTGTCGAGGGAAAGTCATTCACCTGTGTAGATGACCACAGGTAATGTTTTTGTAAACATCGAGTGACTTGTGTGCTCATAACTTCTAGCTGGTGTACACGTTACACCAAATATGTGTATATATGTGGCCATCCCGCTACTCGTTATTGTATTCTACTCAATCGCTAAGAGCACACGGATCTGGAAGTCTGTAATTATTTCTTGTTGTATTTTGATCTTTGCTGGTTAATGTCTTTGCAAAGCTTGACAAGCTAGTGCACTTCACTATACATCCTTTACCAAACTGCGTGCACTCCAAAGACTTTACAAAAAATGGACGTAGCCTCTCCGTCGGGGTCTCGGATCCAATCGTCCTCGCCTACGGGAGTCTCAGGAGAAACATACAACCTGTCTGAGGAAATATACATATACCAAATATATCAAACGTTAGCTGGTTAACAAATTTCCGATGTTTTGCCATCCCTGGTAATAACCTGTTAAAACGATCCCATTCACCTCTGTCAGACAAACTTAAAAGTTCAAACGCTTGTTTTCAGCAAAATTGTGACTGTTTCTTCTTTTAGAGGCTCCTTGTGTTGACAATACGACCACACAAGTTCCAGCATATTTGACTTAAACCTGTTTACAATCTCACAGTTTAACTACTTTAGATATGTGTGTGTTTAATACCTGTCTGTGTTTTATTAAACACCTGAGTTTGTGTGTGTGTGTGTGTGTGAGTCCTGTTAGTCTTTAATTTGTAGGTACTTGAGAGGTTTTGTGTACATGTTGTAATGTATATACACTGTGGTGTGCCTCAGGTCCTCGGGGGTCTTGCTGCTTGGTTTGGAGGTCGGAGACTGTGTGTGTGTGTGTGTGTGTGTGTGTGTGTGTGTGTGTGTGTGTGTGTGTGTGTGTGTGTGTGTGTGTGTGTGTGTGTGTGTGTGTGTGTGTGTGTGTGTGTGTGTGTGTGTGTGTGTGTGTGTGTGTGTGTGTGTGTGTGTGTGTGTGTGTGTGTGTGTGTGTGTGTGTGTCAGGGTTTCCCTCAGCAGGGTGCTCTGTCTGTGGCTTGCCAGCCAGGGTGTTGCCCCTTCCTCCTTTGGCTCCGCAGGAGCGACAAGGAAAACACCCGGCGCCCTGAAAAATATGAAAAGATCTTAAAATATCGGCGAATATTTTTATAATTGGTTTCCCTTACCAGCCAAGGTCACAGTCCTGCTGGTTCTGCTCTTTTCATTTACATGCATTTACTGCTGCTGTCATCCAGGAGAGCGCTGCAGAGAGGGCACCAGCAGGACAAGCTGTAAATTCAACATCTGTGAGGTTAAATTGAACAAATACAACGGATCCTAATGGAGTCAGGGCACTCAGGTGTGAGATGCCAGCAGCCACCACAGGGTTCAGCTGTGTGATGATATAGATGATGATATAAATGCGTCTACCAGCAGAGATTCCGCTATAACTATATATCACTTGGATATCTCTGGTTCTATTGGGAGCAGGACGGATCTATGGCAATATTTGATAATTTCCAACACAAATGCACTTTACAAAAGATGACAGCGCAGATGTCCAGTTGTGGACACTGCAGGTGCTTCTGTCGGAGTTGCGGGTGATGGCAGATAGTATAGGGAGTGAGCAACATGTTTGATCTCTTTGTGAAAGGGCTGCAGGGACAGAGTGATGAGCCTATGGGCCCCTGGGCACAGCCGCCCACTCTGTCTATGTAGGAACAAGACACCTAAGTCTAAGACACCGGACTTTTAGTCATTTTGGGTATATTTGTGGTCATTGAGCGCTCATTTTATATGGTTTCCCATGTGGTCATTTGGTTTCACTTTGTGCTCATTTTACGTCCATTTTAGTTGTGTTTTATGTCTTTGTATGTTTTTTGCATCTCTTTGATTGTTGCATAATTTTTAGTCATTTTTGCATGTTTTTGTGGTAGTCTTGCATCTTTTTAAAAATTTTGCATGTCTTTGTCGTCATTTCTTGTCTCAATGTGTGTATTGTATGTATGTTTCATTTAGCATCTCTTTGTGGTCGTTCTGCATCCTTATAGTCATTTTTTGTTAATTTTTCTATACTTGTGGTCATCGGTAGTCATTTTGTGTATACTTGTGGTCATTTAGCATCTCTTTGTGATCATTCTGTGGGTTTTTTCAGCAACATTTTATGAGTCAGGGCCCCTGACCTTGAGGGCCCCTGTGCCTCTGGCCAGTAGGCCCGTTCAGTAATTCATCCATGGGGCCGTGTGCACTGGTCTTGCTCAAGGGCATCACACTAGTCTGACACACATAGAGAGAGGGAGAGGGAGAGAGAGAGAGATCGATAGATAGATGCTGGCTCATTTGTGGCTCCACCAGACTGAATATCCGTCACACCGACAGGTTAGATTTTTAACAAAAGCATAGTGGGCATATTTGGAGGGTGTGTGATGTAGAGTGATTTCTATAAAACCAGGCAAAATCTCTGTGTGTGTAACTCACTCAGTGTTGTAAATGTCGTTTTGATGTGGCTGGCTGTATTTAGGCAGAGTGCAGAGAGCACTGAGGAAGTCGATGGTGTGTGTGTGTGTGTGTGTGTGTGTGTGTGTGTGTGTGTGTGTGTGTGTGTGTGTGTGTGTGTGTGTGTGTGTGTGTGTGTGTGTGTGTGTGTGTGTGTGTGTGTGTGTGTGTGTGTGTGTGTGTGTGTGTGTGTGTGTGTGTGTGTGTGTGTGTGTGTGTGTGTGTGTGTGTGTGTGTGTGTGCGTCTGTGTGACGGAGCGATTTTATGTCACCACCAGACCTGGAACACTTCATGTCCTTTTGTATCAGGCCAAACCGTTCAAAACACCACTGTATATTTTTCTGTACATTGTGTGTGTGTGTGTGCTTGTGTGTGTGTGTGTCTGCGTGTGTGTGTGTGTGTGTGTGTGTTGGTTAGTAGCAGGGCGTAGCTGAGCAGAGAGAAAATATCTTGGCCAACCGCGGGAATGAACCCACCCACTATACCACACCCAGAGAGAGAGAGAGAGCAGTGCTAAGCCAGCCTCTCTCTCTCTCTTTACATCTTTGTCTCTTGTTTCTTTTCTCTCTTTCTTCTCATCATCTTATTTTAAATGCGTCAGTTACCATCTTTCTCTCTCTCTGTTTTTTTATTCACACTGTATCTGCATGCATCTCTTTTTTTTTATTTGACTCTTTTCTATTTTCCATGTGTAACTACCATCTCCTCTCACCCTCTCTGCTCTAGTTTTGGATTCAGATACCTGATTTTGTTTTGAATCCAGCTCCAGATTAGTAAAAACACCCGGATTGAGTAAAACCAACACCTCTGGATGGGAATTAACTACTGGTTCCAGTCTGAGCCACTGAAATCGTATGAGCTCCTAGCTTTATCAATTCCTTCTATCGATGCAGCCATGTTTTTTTGACAGTTGTGCATTGAAAAACAATAACGTCAAACTCAAGCCTCTTATTATAATCATTAACAGGCAGAGCTGTATGTGAAAATGCAAATGTTCGATTGAGTCGGCCCGAGGATCCAACAGAGTTACCCAGCTCCCGAGTACAAAGATTATTAAATCCGTGAGTGAGCTCATGTGTGAACACGGCCGCTCATTCTCAGGTGTTTTCGTGGCCACTGAATGGGGCGTGTTGATGATGTTTATACTATATGCTGTGGCAAACTGCGGAAGAAAAGGAGGAGGGTGTTTTGCACAAAGACAGGATTGAAAATATTTTTAACTGGAGAGACGATGAGATTCAGAAACTTTACGGCAAAATCCTCGAACAAATTCAAAGAACTGCAAGAGACTCGGTTGTTTCTGACAAAATTAAGAACCGGCTCCATCTGCGCGTTTTAATCCGCGTCATGTCCTTCCTCCTACCCAGCCGCCTCCCCTCGCCTAAACCAGGTAGAGTATTTTCTGTAAGTGAGAACACATCTGACGTGGAGGACATAGAGTTGTGTGCTGCATGTATGAAAGAGAAACTCCAGACCTGATACCACTTCAGCATGACTCCTTCTTGCAACAAGAGCAAGAAACTGACAACAGTGCAGTTGATAATGTCTTGTGAGTGGAAACATCAGCGACATGCTTATCTTTCCACTTAACACAGGCTTCAACTCTAAGAATGTCATGTTTTCTCGAGTGCCACTACTTCCCAAACAAGCAACACTTCCGTTAAAGAGGGTAAAGATCCTGTTCTAATAACATTAGAACCACTCGGGCGGGCTGAGCAGACTTTTTTCTTGAACTAAGAAAACCTAAATGAAAACAAACACTGAGAGACGCTGAAAACCTGTGGAGGCCGACACAGAAACTAGATCAGGAATCGATAAAGACCCTAAACACATCTTATATCGAAATCTTAATCTCTGCAAAAGGTTCTGGTGGCACCGCGTTGACAGAGGATATGTTGCTGGCAAAAATTTAAACAAAGGACAAATAGTGAATATTATCTTAAAATAACAAAATTAAAAGTAAACCTAAATCTATGAAATAAAAAGACTTGTATTGGTTACTGGATTCAGATTCAGTAAAGTTCTCTCCAAACCCAACCCTCCCCTCTTCTCTCTGTATGAGAAACGTTTCCACGGTTGGCGAGCACATTCCCCATCATCACTGTGAGACGTAGACTGTAATAATAACTTGTGTATGAGTGTGCGTGTGTGTGTGAGTGAGTGTGTACGTGCGTGCTTGCCCGAGTGCCCATTTGCACATAAATATCAGTTTTCCCTGCAAAGACAAGTTTTTTTATGCATGTGTGTGCGTGTGTAGTGCTCCATGGGTGGTGTAGCACAGGGCTCAATCTTAGCTGAGCTGTCAGTGGTCTGCACACACACACACACACACACACACACACACACACACACACACACACACACACACACACAGAGCGATGGACAGGCCTGTTGTGCTTCAACAGCACATTCCACACCAAGAATAGTATTAAATGCTGCCTGTCAAGCTCTCTCTCTCTCACACACACATAAAACACACGCACATGCTCTCCATCACGTCCTTTTGGATCATCAGATTTTTATTTCTTTTTTTTTAAGTATTTTGATGATTATTGTTGCTGCTTTCCATCATCTTGTTTGTTTTCTACATTTCCCAGAATGGCATCCGGCAGCCATCAGACGTTTTGAACTTGTTCCTTATTTCACATGTGGGTAGAGGAAGTGTTAGTGACCAAGTGTAAAGATGTGGTCACAAGCATAGCGTTACCTTTAAAAGTAACTAGTTACACGACAAGATTACAGCTCTTAAATAGAAACTGCTTACTTTACAGTGTTACCTACTGAGAAAAGTAACACAGTAAGAGTATTTCGCCTCTTAAGGTCATTGCATAGCCAGTCCACAGCTCAAAATCTGTGACTGTGCAGGCTAATAACATAAATGAATGACAGACACAATATCCCCTTTACAGCTTTCTTTATTCAAATATATATTTTAAACCCAGCTCTGTCGTGGCAGTGTGGGCAGTGAGATCAACGGTGTGTGGCTCCCTCCGCGGAGCTCCCAGTGCGTCAGAGCTGCCGAGGTCTACAAAGAGTGCACGGCAGCTTTCATGTAAAGCTAAATAAAAAACCTTGAGGGGAAATGACAGGTCTGTGCAACTATAGGCACTATACACGTACTCCAAGATGAGGACAGACCTTAGCCGGAGGCGGTAGTTCCGTGGTTCTTGCAGGGCACACTACAATAATATGAAAGCAACAGATTATGTTTTTGAAAATCCTTCAATTTCAAAACTAACGCATTACGTTACGTGTTTCGTTACTCGTTAAGTTACTCATTATGTCACTTGTTACATTACTAGTTACTCGCTATGTTACTTGTTATGTTACTCGTTACGTTACTCGTTACGGTACTTTAAACTGCTACCACATCAGTCCATTAATCAGTAACTAACGGGACAATCCATTCACACAGCTTATTTGACTTCTTTTTCTTTTGTGGAGCAGTTTATACTCCACACAGGAGGTTAGATAAAAGTGGGTAATGTCACACAGCTAATAAGCTACGATAGCATCCTCCATCCTCTCTGTCCCATTTTGTCCCAGCTTACCATTGGCCAACAGCACAAATGTGTGGTTCAAAGTGTGTGTATCCTTCTCTTTGTCACACACACACGCTGTCATTTCCCACGCTGTCGACCACACAGCTTTGTTTTTAGACTTCACATAATACTGTTGTGTCCTGTCCGACTGG
This sequence comes from Echiichthys vipera, assembly GCF_963691815.1. NCBI lineage: Eukaryota > Metazoa > Chordata > Actinopteri > Perciformes > Trachinidae > Echiichthys > Echiichthys vipera. The sequence continues at coordinate 6,926,131 of NC_139833.1, forward strand.
CTCGTCTGGACCGCATGAACACACACACGTAGGAACATATGATCTCAGTTGGCATACACACTCGCAAATACACACTCAAAGAAACACATTACACAGCAGATACAATCAGTCAGGCCTTGGCAGATTCTCTTTCTCTCTCTCTCTCTCACACACACACACACACACACACACACACACACACACAACACACTGCAGAGTGGATTCTCCTGCATGCTGATTGGCCGGGATGCGGGCGATCTGTGCGGCCGCCTCTATTTTGACTACGGCTGCCTGCAGATGAATGCAGTGCCGCGGCCTGCCACTAACATGCGAATCCAGGCGGAACGTGTGGGCTTTGAACGCCGCGCAGATAGCGTCGCTCTCCTTATCTAATCCACACGCTGGCTTTTGTTGCTGTGGTTTTCTGTTTTTGATCCACAAGGAACAAACAAGTGTTGCCCTCTAAACTCCAGTGGAAGATGAAAAGCCATGATTTGCAGAAAGCAGTGGGAAAGAGTGTTGCAGGAAGATCATTTAGAAAACATCATATACATGTAATCAAGTGAGCACACATAGCTGCATCGATACATATATCCAGATTGGAAAAGCAATAAATACGCCATCTAAACAAAAAGGAACATTAAAACCCTAAAAAAAGGAAATAAAACTATAGAAAATTAACTTTTACACAAACTCCAATTTACTCTGTTTAAACTATTCCGGCCACAAACTGGTGTAAATGTAAAAAATACAGTAACAGCTGTAATAGAGCGCTGCAGGGATGATGTATTTTTGTATAACGACCCTGAAGTTAGCATCGACCTGGTTCACTCAACAAAAGCCAATGGGATTTTTACATTGGATTTTGGAATATTGCAGAAAATAAACTGAACTAAAGATCATTTTTGAGTGATGGACAGGCTTAAAACGGCCCATATTCAGAACAAAATATATTAGAAGAACGTTTTTATACGGAAAAAAACAATTCATTGTGGAAAAAAACAAGGAAGCAGGAAAAGTTAGCAAAATAACTTTTGGTTAATGTCAGGAAAAGTTTGTGGTTTTAGTTAAATATTGATATAATTCCGTTTTATTTCATGATTCAAGTCACTGCAAGCTTTTCCAACCCATAACCAAGTGCTGAATATAACTATAAAGACATTTAATTACGCATTAGTCACTACAAGTGGATATTGTATTGCAAGATTTGATATTTTGGTGCAAAACGAATGAAAAATGCCGTCAAAGCCCCAATGCTTTTTTTCCAGCCTTACATTCACACTGGAAGCTGCCCAGTACAACCACAGCTTTCTGCCTGGAGGAGCAGAGAAGCTTCCCTGCAGCAGCTGGATGTCCACTGAGCGTATAACTCATTCACTTTTCCCATCCGCAGTTTACCAGGGGATTTGAACTGGCAACCACAAACCCAAACCTGAGTCATATATATATAAACACAAAAACTGATTCTATGACAAGAAAATAATCACACAGTGGAGGGAAAGAGTCCACAATAGACTAATAAACCGTCTCTGCTCGAATTGAAATGTTCTATAAGGAAACGTGGAGGAGCCGTACAACCAAATACCTCAGTTTCACAGGACCAACTAACAAACCACACAAAGGCAATCATGTCATTAGGCGGGCTGGCTTTTTTTTTTCTGCACTAAAAAACCATGTTCCTGCAAATGAAACACCTCCTCGGTAATTTGTGGGAACAATATTATAATAGATTTATTCCCTTAAGGATCGTTCACCTAAGTCAATGATGTGCAACGTAAGGAACTACATCGCCCGTGTTTTCCTGTCAAACTGATCCCATCCAGACGCGGCAGTGGCAGATTCACGTGGGATTAAAAATGGCTGCAGACTGCGGTAATTCGGACGGGAAAAAAACACCAGACGTTTCCAGGTAGCTCCAGTCCCATGTGAAAAGGGTTTAGCGTCACTTCATTCCCGGGCCGCTAAACGTGGAGCTCCGGCCTCTGCTCTGTTTAGTCTACAGACCTCCACTTTGTTAGTTTGTTGAAGTAGCAGACTGACAAGATGTGACCTGACCCCTCTGGATTTCCATTCATGAGGGAAGCTGCCATCTTGTCTTACAACGTCAATGTTTTTCGACCCCTTACTACCTCTCCCCCAAGGACCCGGCTCTCACACACTCTTTTATTTCCTGCTGGGACGGTAGCTTCCCTGGGAGCTGGAATAAGGTCCTGACATGCAAGTGCAGGGAAAGGTTTCACAGATTCTGTTTTTATAGGAGTGTTATGCTACACAGATCCCATCAGACCTCATATTCACCATGTCCTTCTTTTTCATCCACATCTTAGTAAGAGCTAACACACTGTGACGATAAAAACCAACCAGAAACCCCACCTCTGACTACAAAGACGCTGACAAAGCACACATTAAAAGACGCAATAATTACGATGAAGGCCATTCAAACCACCAACACAGAATGAGGAATAGAATGAGGACGAGTTATCAAGACAGAGGCAGAGCACCAAAAGAGAGAATCAGCCTTTCTATTATTATATATTATTATTATTATACAATGACAAAGAATATCACCGCAAGTCAACTTTACAGGAGCTGTCCATTCAGCACCACAAGGAGTAAAAAAATATCAATAAATACAAATTTGTTTTAGTGAAATATATTTGAATCCAGGGTTAGAGAGATGTACAAAACTTGGAGAGACAAACTTGTGATTTGGGGCTGAACGCCACAGACCTTACAGAGCATGAAATGTGAACTCATTTCTGGGTTTCAGGACTCATATGTCATAACCATATGACAGGCAGTTATCAAGCTCCATAACTCAATCTTTGTTTAAAACATACATGAAGAGTTCACACATAACATTTAAAATTTAGGTGTGTCCCTTGACCAGTCAGTGTCCTTAGATAATCATATCAGCCAGCTAACGCGCTCATGTTTTTGACCAACAGACAAATTAAGAGATGGAGATGATTATTCATGCTTTTATTTCTTCTTGTTTTTATTACTGTAACGCTCCTTATAAATCATAATTAACTAAAACCGATCTAGTGCTAACTTTTAGAGCTTTACCCCCAAACTATGTCACTGACCTCCTCCTCCCTTATACGCCTAAACAAGCTTGTAGGGTACATCCACACAAACGAAAAAAAAATCTTTTTAACCTGTCGTACTTAAAAGGTTTTCCATCCACACGGCCTCCGCTCAAGAAATATCTGCGTCCACACGTTACCAGTGAAACTGACTCACAACGCTGTAGTACACATGCCGGGCCTCTATGTGGCGCTGTAACTGCCACAGAAATACACCAATGAAGAACGATGAAGAAGAGACGGAGCGATGCTGTAAACAAACACTGGCGACTTTCTCACTAAATCTGGCAACTTTCCAAATCCTCTTGCAGCCTTTTTTTTTTGTCAAAACCATCTTGAGACACATTTAGTGACTGTTTCTGGTGTTTTGGAGACTCTGGCGTGAAAGCATATATCACTCTGCAGTTACTGTCACATTTTTCACACCTTCTTAGCAACTATATTTGATTAGCGACAAATTTAGCGACTTATTCAGAGCATCAGGGAAAAGGGAGAAATATGTGGTCGGCCTAATTCATTCCCATGCATGTGGCTCAGAGTCCAGTTCAGTAAACAGTCTCTGGGTCCGTCTCTCTCCTCTCACGCAGCAGTTACTTATCAGTCCAAAAGTTTGCTTGATTATGAAGAGAACTCCGAACATGCCAATGTCCCTTTCAAGCATGTGTTTGTTTTTATGGTGTCATTTATTTCTCTTGATGGATCAAGTTGTATTTAGTGTTTATAATTAATGATCAGGACTCCTGCTCTGAAGTTATAGCTTATTTTTGATCATCAAATAAAGTCAATCTATTAATTAAGAAATGCAAAAATATGCACACATAAAAACAGACACGGCCTTCTTATTTCTGCTGCCTCAGCTGCTGAGGAGTGTGTGTCGATCACATGAACACACACACACACACACACACACACACACACACACACACACACACACACACACACCCACACACACGTCTTCAGTTTTATACACACACACACTTTCTTTGTGGCCCTCTTTTTCTTTTTTACTGCTTAGATACAGACACACCCTCAGCCAGTGTTTCTTTCATGTCCGACTGTAAAAGTTCTGAGGCCACTGAGAGAGCGTTTGCATGTCAATGTGTAAATTTGCACTTTTTACATCACAGCTTTTTACGCAATTTGCGGTCGTCTGTTTGTGTGTTTGTGCTCGCAAATGGATTTGTTCTCACTTGTCCTGTGTGAGCACATACACTCGTTGTGTGGTAGCGTGGGAACGTGTGTTCTTGTGTGTCTTGGAAACAGAGTTGTGTTTATGTGTACCTTATTCTTCTATCAACTCCTGCCTGTCTCTGCTGTTATAGTTTTGAGGTTATGTGGTTATTTTTGAGTGCCTGTAGGCGGAAAAACACAATTAATTTAATGAGCCTTCTCACTTAGCGTCAGTTAAACCGCCTGTTTAACTGTAACAACCTGAAATAGCTGCACAGCCCACATTTAACTGGCACATATCACAGTTGATTTATAATCATCCTCCCCTTTTTGTTTTTCTATTTCCATCCTGTATTCACATATGAACCCCGGACAATGTCAGGAGAGTCGGGTCTGGAGTTCCTTTTTGGTGCAACGCATAGATTGTCCGTGTCATTGTACTTGTAGGGCTGCAGGAGAGAGGACATGACGCGCCAGTTCTTATTTAGTGTCTTGCCGTTCTTTGAATTCTGGTGATTTTGGTGTCAGTCCTAACTGACAGAAGTTCCCAAATGTCTCTCCGGGTTAGACATTTTTGTTGCCATATTTGTGTAAATGTCCCTCCTTCTTCACGGTCAGCAGCATGATAAAAACATCAACAGGTCCATTCAGTCTCTGTATATATACCGGAGAATGAGTGTCTGTATTGTTCCGAGTAACGGTCTTTTGGACATTTGCGTTTTAACATCAAGCCTGTGTGGTAATGATGATTTCAGGTTTGTGTGAAAATGGCTTAAGATGTTTTTACACTTTGCAAAACAACATACCTAATGGGGAGGCAGTAGCTCAGTCCATAGGGGACTTGGCTGGGAACTGTAGGGCCGCTGGTTTAAGTCCCCGTGTGGACCATGAATGGAGTGTGGACTGGTGGCTGGAGAGGTGCCAGTTCATCTCCTGGGCGCTGCCGAGGTGCTGTTGAGCAAGACACCGAACCCCCAACTGCTCAGGGTGCTGGTCACTGGCAGCCCCCTCGCTCTAACATCTCTCCTTAATTGCACGTATAGGCCCTGTTTGCATGTGTATTTCGGGTCTGTGTGTGTAACATGTATACCAATAAGAGTGAAAAAATTCAATTTCCCCGTGCGGGATCAATAAAGTAATTCTTCTTCTTCTAAGAAATTCAGACCAGACAACTATTAGTTCTAGTCATTAAGGAATAAATGTGAACCCTTTCTCTGTTACCTTTTGAAATATATTTGCCTTTAACCCAAACCGCATGTACAATCCTCACTAAAAAGCAGTGATAAGAATTCATCTTAAATGCAAAATTGACTCCATGCATGAGTTTGGTCACTTGACAAATCAAATTTTCAAAAGATCTGCAGTGACAAACATGTCTAAACTTCATTTTAAAGACCAAATTATCCCATCCTAAATGAGTTACATACCGTAGTTCATGGCACCGTCTGCCCGCCGCACACACACATAACACATACTCGACCCGGAGTCTCTCTCTCTTAAAGCCCTAGACGATGAGCCGTCTGATTAGAGCTCCTCTCTGGAGTCTCTGAACACACACACACACTTCTACAGAGCAGTCTGTAGTCTTTATGTGCATGCAAAGACAGATACATCCACACACATGCAGACACTTTTAGAGCTACAGTCTCCGCGCGCACACACACACACACACACACACACACACACACAGGGAGATACCAGGCTCTAGTCTCCAGTCTGTAAACCCTCTTCGTTCTCATGTAGATAAGAAGTGCGTCTCATTGTTGGCAGACAACGGTCCCGTTATCATCTTATCAGAGAGCCAGTCCAATCTGGAGGAGGCGGGGCTGCAGAGTGTGTGTGTTTGACATGGGGGGGGGGGGGGGGGTACTTAGTAGGGGTCCTTTGTCATGCAACAGGTGCTGTTGTCACTCAATTTGTCTTGATGCTAAAGACTCCTGAGGGCGGCAGTGTGTGTGTTCAAGAACAAAACACAGCTGACTGTTCAAACGTCAGTTAATCCTCGTTCTCACTGCTGATGAACTGACTTATAATGTGACGACCCATCTGAGGTCGTACTCTGTTACAACAACATGTGGCCTCATTACCACTTTGATCACAGCCCCTGTCAGTGCAGTCTGTCTTTGGGAGACCGATGGCAGGGACACACCGGGCCCACTTCAGAGAACTAGGGTCAACAAGGGCCTAACGTCGCCTGCTTCTCGCCTTCAAAAGTAGGACTTGTACACACCTAAAAGACTGCAGCGGTTCGTCAGTGACAACCCAAGTGCAGAAGCGATCTAATCACTTTTTTGTGCTGGTTCAGACACAGAAAAGTGTTGTCCGATTGTCCTTATCCTGTCCACAGCATTTTATTCAATGCTCAATTTTATCGCTGTCAGAGGAGGAAGAAGACTTTTGGTCGTACGTAGAGGTGCGGGTACTAATAATCTATTTTTTCTCTTTTCTCATTCAGATAAAGAATCCAAAGAGAAGAAGGAGGTGTCCAGAGAGTTGTTGGAAGCCAGCGTAAAAGAAGAAGTGGGAGGCGCAGAGGAGCCCGTCAAAGAAGCGAAAAAGGAGAAGAAGGAACCGTCCAAGGAGAAGAAAGAGTCGAAGAAGGATTCGAGCAAAGAGCCCAAGGAGGAGGTGAAGAAGAAGGAATCGTCCTCCTCCAAGGAGAAGAAGGAGAAGAAAGACAAGGACAAGGAAGCAAAGGAGGCCAGCAAGGAGACGGGGGACAAGAAAGTGCCCAGGAAGTCGTCTGTGAAAGTGAAAGAGAAGAAGAAGGAGCCAGAGGCTGGAGAGGGCTGACAGGAGCAGAGCAATTAGCTCTCTCATGATATGCACACAGACACGTACATAAACACAAGATACATGTCTAAACATCATGTACACACCGCGGACTCATGCATATAAATATACAAATGTATTTACAGCATAGTCATAAACAAGGCCACATAACTCCACATACACATATACACATATGCAGTCTTAATATATATTCACATGTAAATATTCTCTGTCAAGGTCACATGTGTCAGTAGCAAAGCAATTTCCTCTCAGACGCATATTTACATTGTCTAGTAATGGCTGATGCTCACACACACACACACACACACACACACACACACACACACACATATACATACACACACTTTCTGCGTCTCTGCTGCTGAACCACAACACATTCACTAGTGTGTGTGTGTGTGTGTGTGTGCGTGTGCGTATGCGTGTGTGTGTGTGTGTGCGTGTGCGTGCGTGCACTGGGCAGCTGTGGTGAGGTCTGAGAGCGAGGACGAAGGCAAAAATCCTCCTCTGACATTTCGCTGACTCTCTGCTTCCTGTTCCTCCTCTTCTTCTCCAGTCCTAAGCCCCAGCAGCAGTTGAACCCACAGCCCTGCGCCTCCCTAATCCCAGTCAGGCCCCAAACCACCCCCGCGCCCACGCACACTTCTGGATGTGACGTCAGACCCGCCCTCTCCCTCTCTCGCCCCCTCGCGTGGCACCGGGCCTCGCCAGAGCCTCCCCCGCCCCGCCGCTAAGAATAAAATGTCCTGCAGCGTCCAGCAGACCCGTTGCTTCCGGGTAAATCAAGGCCACATCCTACAGCCGCCACCACCATCACCACCACCACCACCCCCTCTGACCTCTTCCAGTCAGTCTTGTTTTTCAGATCTGGGACACTCAAGGACACGCGGCTGCTGATGGACACGTACTCGGTGCTGCGGGGTCGAACCTGAGATTGTTTTTGTACGGCGCAAACCGACAGGGCGTTTTCTGGAAAAAGCAGGGTGGCAATCAGGAGGGGGAGAAGAGCCAGTTTGATACGCGGGGCTTTTTTTCTGCGCATCTTCAAGAACACCATGAAGGGGAGGCTGGATATTAAATAAAGGGCCAGAGGAAGGACAGTCTTTCAGCAGCAAATATACAAAAGTGTAGGTCTTGGAATAAACTGCACAAGGTACCAAATCAGTTAGTGAAGTACGAGTTCAAATAATAGTTGAAAGTATGGTTGGGAGATATTAAAATTCCCCTATTGACAATATTCCTTTAAAAAAAAGATAGGATATTATCGACCAAGAAAAAGCTTAAAGAGAATCCCCGGAGAGATGCTAACAGCCCCAAAGGGCTAACACTGATTAGCTCAGGGCGGCGCCCTGAAAGCATCCAAAAGGATTTTTTAACAACCAATACTGCTCAAAATAACACCAAACGTCTGCAGTAGCATGATAAGAGTCCCTACACATAAAATGAAGCACCAACGACGTAGTCAGAGAACCCAGAGTTTATATCCAGGATTTTCAACCTCAGAGTAACATTAGACAATCTGCTTCCTGTTTACAGCGGCACATCTGCCCAGTGTACAAGAATGGTCAGGCGGTGTGTGTTGTTTAGGCGTGTTAACATGGATGCATATTATTTCTGCTGCAGAGCTGAAAACGCTCGGCACGGACAGTTTTTCTGTTTTGAAATGTCGTTTTAGAATGGAAAGGTAGTGGTGTGGATGTAGCCGCTGTTTGTAAAAACTGAACAAAATGAAGACAAATCATCAGGTACATCCGTTAAATTACTGACTGTACGCTGAAACACGTTTTTCTATTTCATTGCAGAATTGTAAGGCTTTGGACACACACACACACACATTTACTCATACACTCACATAACGTAGGAGCTGTTTTTCTGCCAGACTTAAAAGCGTGTTGACTTCAGCCGTAAATGCTGTGCCAGTTTAACAAATGACAATCTCAGCAGCTCAAGCCTGCACCGTGTCTGTGTGTTCAGTCTCAGGCCTTCTGTCTACCGGGAAACCTATGTTCAGCTGGTCATGGCTCATGTTTTTTTAGTGTTTTTAATTGTACTTTTTAGCACAGATAAGGTAGAAAAGTCTGTGACGTTCCAGAGGTTCACGAGGTACTACATGTTACTGTTTCAGAATACCTTGAATGTTTGTAAAACAGAGTAGGTTTTGCACTGTTGTATTAGCTGTTCAGATGTACCAGACTCCTGTTCTGAGTCTGCTTTTATAGGCGTCATTCATTCCAGGAGGAGACAATTTATTAACGTGCTGAAACGAAACCTGAAGAAGATCCCCAACCAAGGAGTCTTAGAATGAAATAAACCCTATTTATGAAATATTTAGTAATAAAAGTCATCTACTGTAAGTAATCAAAGCCTTCAATTAGTGTTTTATTGCCATTTTATTAATAGCTTTTCGATAAATACTGTGTTTCGTTGTATATCTGTCTATGTTGTGCTTGTCTGGATTCAATAATTCAGCTACAGGACAAATAAGCTGCTGATTTTTACCCAGAAGACGTCATCTGCCAGTTTAACCTCCTGCCAGTTTGAAAGTTAACTGATAGAAATTAACTTTAAGATTTCTGCGCTGGGTCGTCTTCTGTCTGCACTGACACCGAAGATGTAAGTAGATCGTAATTATGACAGATTTCATGCTGTGGTGATAAACTCTGAACCTGTAAAGTGATGTCTTACCATCGGTTTAACATTGTTCACTCAAAAAATACTAAATCGCACAGGAAGTCCTTGTCACCGTAGGACGATCGTTGGGTAAAATTCAAATAAGAAGTTAATTTTACAGTTTAACAATTGTCAAATTCCTACGTCCTCTTTCCCATCTCATTTCAGCGTGTTTCTCTTCTCTGTTCTCCGTCTCCACCACTCTCTAAATCTTATTTTTACTTCCCCTAATTCACTTCAGAAAGTCCCCTGTTGTTTCATTATTTGAAAGCTTTTATTACAAAGCACATAATCAGGAGATGTTGGGTTTTCCTCGGCAGTAACGTGACCCTTTCAAAACGCATTTTCTCTCTCATCTCCTGAGTTATTAAATCTCAAAGCACGCGCCGAACTCCAAAGTAGTATCAGCTCAGCTCGCTTGGAACCTCAACAGAAGGTATAACTTAAAAAATGAGGGTACTGTACGCAACTTTTGCATATGGGAAAACAAAGAAAAAGTGCGAGCTGAGCTTTACCATGCGGTGGAAAAAGCAGCACAGGTGGCATGAAAATCGGGCCAGACAAACAAACTGAAAACAACTTCCTTGGCGACGGATGTAACCATGAGTAGGAGTATTTTGATGTGCATCATACAATGTGTGTCGCCCTTAAGCCACCATGTTGGCTCGTCATTGCATAAAAACGTTGGCGGTTTTCAGAATTTCCGACATTCCATGATGTCTCGAACGCGGCACGATTCTTACGTTTCTCCTCTGAGAGTTGTGGATAAAGTGTCGAAAAGAACCAAAACGCTTGTCAGGTTTGATGAGCAGGACTCGGTCTGACGGCGTTTGAAGTGATTGTTTTGGTTTTTTCTTTCCCTTTCTTTTTTCTTCTTCGGGGCTGTGGAGGCGAGGTCAGCGGCAGATTGGGTAACGGCGCTAAAGCTGAACTGCTGCTGTTGAACCTGGCAGCGGCTCTCAGAGTGTGTGTACATGTCAGGAGCGCTGCAGATAAAGTTACAACCCCCCCAAAACACTCTTCTCTCCCCATTTCTGTGTTTCTCTTTCTCCATCACTCAAATATTTTCTTTTCGCTCTCAGGCCCATCTCTCTCAATCAGCATTTATTTTCATCTTTTTGGTCACTTTCTCCTCTGTCTTCTTTCCCCTCTCTTTGTAAATCTTTTCTCTTTCTGTTATGCCTCTCCATCACTCGCTGAATCTTATTTTAACTGCACTAATTCACTTCGAATCTCCATCCCCTCCATTCCTCTTCCAATAACTCTTCGTAATCTCTCTCTTCTGATCTCTCCATCCCTCCGTCTTTCAACACTCACTACATTATCAGCCTCTCTTTACTGTTTTCTTTTATATTACAATACTCCACTTTATCCCCTTTTTGTCCACCAGAGAAATGTTTTGGTTCCAAATTTCTTTGGCCATATTTCCAAACAGTTGGCCATGTTTTTTTGTTTTTGAATTATGTTTTGAATATTTGTTTAGAATAGAAAAACTTTATTGATCCCAAGCTGGGACATTGCAGTATTCTCTCTCTTAGATTATACACATCTGATTATCACAACCTCCATTTTATGGACACCTTCTTTTTTGCTAAAAACCCAGCGGTCAAATACTAAAGATAAGACGACAGGCTGCGTGTTGAGTGTTAAATTGAGCAGTACTGATATCTATAGTCCACACAAACACAGGTATTTTTGAAACCAAACCATTATGGCCCCCGGTTAAAGAAAAGTCCCGTCCACACCACTGGTGTGATTAAAAAATATCTCTGTCCGCATGAAACCACAAAATCCTCCTCTGTCAGCTGGTCATGTCAAGAGTGCTCCACAAGTCTCCATGGATACGACTAACTGTTTACAGTCGTGCAGTGTGACGTCCAACAATTTCGACAAGAAATTACGGTTTTCCTGTCCACACATGACAGCTGAAACCGGACTTTTCCAAAAAGTTCACCCTAGACTGGTTACAAAAACAAAACAACTGTGCATGAAAGGCCAAACCGTGCAGAGGAACACACGGTTTAAAGAAATACCCGCGTTCATATGGACGGCCCCTAAATCTTTTCTTTAATAGCTGCGATCAGGAGCTCTAAATCTACCTCTGTCTGTCGGTTGGACCACAAAACTTTCTCCACCTTTTAAACGGACACAGTTTTTCACACAAGGAGGCTGAAATTTGAAATGGAATCAAGTGTGAGGTTGTGTGTTTGTGTGTGAATGCATAAATGTTCGGATGCACGTGCGTACATAATCGCAACCATTGCCAATTTATTATTTAATTTATGAGAAGTTCTCTAAAAGTTTCTTCATGACTGGTTGACTCAAGAGGCTCTGCTGTACTATGGTGATGTTAAGATAAGAACTAACTTCTATTGTCTTGAAGGAAATTTGTCATGTGCCTAAAGTAGAAGTAGTGCAACTGCACATAAACAAACATACAGTGACAGGACCAACAATACGACGAAGAACACAAAAGAGCTGATAGGATTCTGAAGAATGTCATGAGGTAGATGAGTTGCATATTGCACGTTCTCCTTAATAAACATAGACTTGTAAGGCACAAGATAAAATAAGTTTAAAGTACAATATATACTAGTGCGTTAAACATTTAGAAAAAAAATTGAAATCCTTAAAATCCTCGGGTCGGATGGTCGGCCATGTCCGATCTAAGCACACACAGACCAATGATGAGGAAGAGCATTGAGATTAGTGATACATCTCAGTGTGTAGAATTCATTGTCTATAACTCATGTTAGGATTTTAAGGATTTCAATTTTTTTTCTAAATAAATCTCATTTAGAAGTCTGTTCTTGGACTCCTTCTGTCTTACCTATGAACCTACATCCTTCATAAAACGTTTAGGAGGTTAATGGCATCACTCCCCGGACCTATTCCTTCTGTCTTTCCCTAAAATCCATACTGAATTGGGAAAAGGGGACGTCTAAGTTTGCTGCTCCGTCTGATTGGAAGCGGATACAAAAGCACCTGAATCTTCAGGAGCTGCTCCCATTGGACACATCTGGCAGTAGATGTTTTGAACGTTGAATTCGTTCACTCGTTTGTCTGAAACTGTGTAACTTGTGCTGCTACCTGTCTCGACCAGGGTACTCTTGAAAAAGAGATTTCTAATCTCAACAAGTCTTTTTCCTGGTTAAATAAAGGTTAAATAACCCCCCCTCCAATACAGAGTCCTGGAAAGAGAATCGGCTACTCAAACACACCGTTCATACAGGGGGGGAAGAGGCAAAGGGACCAGAGGCACAAGGGAGAGAGACTGAATATACGGAAGGATGAAGATCCAGATCCAAAACATCCAAGACAGCTGATGGTCCAGCATAGAGAATCTGGGGTGAAAAGAGTGGACGCACGGAGAACAGACTGCATGAAGACGCTCTGCTCTTTGAGTCTTTCTCCCACAGGACTGAGACATGACGCGGCCATATCCAGTTGATATCCAGGGTCATTTCCCTTTCATCTCCCTGTTTCTTTCTTCCCTCACAGAACTGTAGTTCATCACCACCTTTTGTGTCTCTTCCTCTTCCTCTTTTCTTACCTACTTTTCTCCTTCACAGCTCCACCATCTTCCTCTCGTGGTTTGTGTTTTGTTTTTGTGACTTTAAACACTTTCCCAGAGTTTTCCTCCTTAGTAACCTCTTCCCTCATTCTCGCCTCGGCCCAGTAAACCAGCTCTGATGTGAGGAACCACCAAACACGGCTGCACACACCCAACTGGTAAAAACATCAAACAACAATACTTGAACAATCAAAGTGTAACCGGGCCGCAGCAGTTTGGACAGAGTGTAATAAAAGCAGAGTTTGGATTTAGACGTAAAGGAGCAGCCGGCTCAGTGTGGGTTTTATTTGGGAGCTTATTTCTGTCTCCCGGGGTTTAAGGCGTAAACAAACTGGATCAGATAATTGCCGCATCATTTTACTCTCGCTGTAGATTTGAAGCGTCAGCAACGTTTCACCTCCGCCACGGGGAACTTAAGTGGCTCGGATTTCTTTTTTTGTGTGTGTGAACAAAACTGATCCCAGGGGACAATTACCAGAAATTATATGTTGTTTCCTTGGCAACGCAGCTATATCATGTTTTTGTTTCCCTAAAGTGACGTTGCAACATTTTCTCTCCTTGATGTGGAAAGATAGGGAAGGGATTTTCGATCTTATGTTCTCCTCCGCTGCTGACATTCATATTCATACCTTCTGTTTCTGTTGTATGAGGAGTGTTACAGATTATTATTTTGGTCATTAATGGAGACATCTACCTTAAAATACTGCTGTGCGAATCATCCTACCATAAAAACCTACTGAGGATGGCCAACAACATCTCTTCGTTCTGAACAGTGAGTACAATTTGTCACCATCAAACCCGAGATGTAGGGCTCCAAAATGGAATTAAGTTTAAACTTAAGCACTGTTTTGTGCACAAGTCAGTCCTACAACTAACTAACAGCATTTAATCCCAAATCAAATGCTCGCCGCTGGTCCTTAAATGTTCTCTTCTTATATTGTAATATGTTGAATGTACTGGATGTATTTTTGGGTCCTGCATTGATGTCGTAATGCCCGTCATCTCCCGTCTCTTCTGTCCTTTCTGGGATGCTGTCAATGGAGCTGCTAATATGCAAAACAAATTTCAGACTTGCACAAACCCCCTTTTGCACACACCAGCACAATTTGTTTGATGATTTCGACGTTGGCCCTTACTGACAGAAGTATCCCAATCTTGTCTCTCCATTTGTACATTTCCGATTTCGTCTTTGTTTGAATCACTGTTGAAAGGTTTGTTTTCTTCCGCTGTTTACCACAGCCTGATTTAAACGTGTAGCTCGGCTAACGCGACCAAATCTCAACAAGATTTGATCTATGAACCACCCATTCATTATCCTGTATTTGAGGTGTGGTTTACGATTGCCCAGAGCCGTTTATTGGGCGCTATGAATGTCTGTCAAATGTGTCTGTACGTATCTCAGTCGATCGTATCAGTTATACAGGATGGCGTATGTAGAGCGATAGAAATTCGACGAGGAAGAAGACGCTGGGTCAAAGATTTACGTGTACACGATGACATTGAGCGACTTTTGCCGTTTGTGCAAGACAAACATGACGAAAGAAGCGAAGTGTAGCAATGTATACGGACACTCTACAGGAAAAAACACAGAGATGCGATTCATAGATTTAAACAAACTACAAACTTCAGTGTGACGCATAGATGTTATCGTCTTGCCGTCCCTCCCTGTTTTGTGATTGGTTTCCTCGCTGAGGGCGAAAATCGAATTAAAACGTCTTATTTTGACCACTAATACTGCTGAAAATAACACCAAACCTCTGCAGTAGCATGAGAAGAGTCCCTACACAGAAAACAAAGCACCAAGTATTGCACTTAAAAAAGTCGTTATGATGCTCAAACTTAGATCTCAAGATCACGTACTGGTCGCCAAATAAGACGTCATGATACGTAATATATTATACGAACTGTGTCAATGAGTATACATTGACACAGTAAGCAAATACTCTCTTCAAAGATGTAATTCATGGTTTTAAATTCTAAGTTTTCACAGATTCCGCAGAGAACAGTTTCAGGCTTAACTTGGAGAAACGTGTGTAAAATATTGAACAAAACATCTAAAACCCCTGATGTAAGAATGCTGCAATAATCAAACAGAGAGCTCGGACATGAGGTCCAAATCTGATGATATCATTATTTTACTGTTTTCTGATGTTAAAAAAATAGTGTTTCCACTTTCTGTATAACTCATTTTGCTCAAAGTTATTAACTAAAGAAACAGAATTGTGTAAAACGATTACACATTATGACATATTCTCAAAACGATGCTACTGAACCAGCAGCACAAAGGGTGGAACTACACAATAAAAGCATTAATTGTAGCATGTAATTGTTGTATGTTACACCCTTGTAAGGACACAAACTGCAGATATTTTAGAGGTTTATGGAGCTTATTATGAAAGATTTATATACTTTTTCACAACAAATGAACACCCTGGAAACAAACGTGTTAAACGTTGAGGGTTTGTATATTTCAGGATGTAAAGAAGGGAAGTGTTTTCCATGTCTCTTTCACAGGGAGGAGTGGTGTTTTGTTAGAGAACAGCAGAACTAGTGTGGGAGGTCTGGGATCTATCACGCTCCATACACTCCTGGTTTTACAAGCTTCTCACAGGAAAGTCGGGCTGCGAATTAATCTCTTGGCGTGTATCGCCGTTGTCGGACACATATCTGCAGAAAAGTCTGATTTTTTTAAGAAAGGAATGCTTTTCTTACAGGTTTCAAGGGCCCAGAGGTCATGAAACTCACTCAGCACATAATTGACTTTGTAAACTTCAGCTCAAGTACGAAAGAGAAAAACAGTCAAATTGCAGTCGTGACAGGGTTTTTTCCCTCCGTGATTACGGCAGAGTTGAGCTCCCTATACCTGCTGCTCCGGACCAGAACCTGAACACACACACACACACACACACACACACACACACACACACACCAGGCATCCTCCTTCTGCAGGCAGAAACGCAGCACACATGTTTAATGTGGCTGTTTTTAAAAGGTCAAAGATGCTTCAGCTGGAAAATAAAACTCAACTCACCTGCTTCAATATGAAGTGTGTGAAAGTAGACTTTACATGGAGCGGGAGACCATGCATGCTCCTGGGGGGGGGGGGTGAAGGGGTCAGTGTACTTAAAGTGTAATTCTGCCGTAAAATCCTCCCATGTTCTTTTTCGGCACTTACGTAGTACATCAAATATGCCATGGAGACAGTTTTTTAATGCCTGGTGCTCTTAAACTACGTCACCTGATTTCCTTCTTTGGTCCGGATGTAATTTGTGCAATAATAAATATGTGGATTACATATGAATTACAGTGCATTACTTTTCCTAGTTATATGTAGGATCAGTGGTTGTGGTCAGCCTGACTATGTGTTTAAATAAAGCTGTACATAAAGAGAAAGTTAAGCGTTTGACTGCCCAGCAGTTTTTAGCTCTGCCGCAGCAGCGCCTGGGCCATCAGACAGAAACGGGGACTTCTCTGTGGGGCAGGAACTATTGCAACGGTGAGAAATGTGAACTCTGGTTCCTGCAGTTCTAACACAGGTACGGTTCCTGATTTTCTAAGAAAGAGCCCTGGAAGTTCCTGGAAAGTTTCTTGTAGTGGAAATGGGCTATTAGTGTTGGTGTGGCCTGTAGCAGACAGCTGGGTCTAACCTCTCCCCCTCCTCCCCCTGACAGCCTCAGAGCCAGACCTGCCGGCTGCAAGGGGCTTTAACCTCAGGGCCGCCGGGGGTCCTGCCTCCCGTCTGCAGCCAGACTGAAGCCAGGAGGACACTCAGACGACCTGGAAACATCAGAGGACACACTGATCACTGCAGGTCAGTCCTGCAGCAGCTCTATCCGTCACAAGAGAGGAAATCTCTTCAGCCAGTTTCATCTTTTCTCAGTTTAACTAACATCTTCCTTTAAAACAAACTGTTTGGTTCAACTTCTTAGCTGCTTGACTTTTGCTCTTTTGTAGTTTATGTGTTGAGGAAATGGGGTATATGAGTGCATTAGTCATTCTAAAAACATTATACAACAGGGATCATTTCTAGAGGAGGATAATCCTGTTGGATTAAACTGCCAGGGACTGTTTCAGTGACACTTTCAGGTGGTCAGACCCTTTAAACCAGGTGAACTGTGGAGCTCTCACAAAGAAATGATTCAGATTTTCTTCTTCGCACTTATTCTATTTCACTCTCTGATTATCTTTTGAGTTGAGAGAAATCTTCCTAGAGAGAAATCTGTCCACTGTTTCTGGGGTTAGTGGAGACTTTTGTGGTGTTTTGGACTCTGATGCACGAATCAGTCTGCAGTTAGTGTCCTCACTGAGCAGAGTGTGCTGCTGTGAGCCCCTTCCCCGTCCCAAAGCACTCACAGGCGGGCACTTTCTCACTAGATTTTGAGACTTTTCACACCCTCTTAGCAACTTTATTCATAAAAAGAGACTAGAGACCAATTTAGCTCCTTATTCAGAGCATCAGGGAAAAGGGAGACATCTGTGGTCGGCCTAATTCATTCCCATGCATGTGGCTCAGAGTCCAGGTCAGTAAACAGTCTGTGGGTCCGTCTCTCTCCTCTCACGCAGCAGCACTGTTGTTGTTATGTGACGCCGCAGGATTAGAGGTCCGAGGTGGGGAGTTGTCATCGTTAACAAAGTATGAGTTTTCGCCGTCCAGACGATAACGGCATGGGAACATTTTCAAATCTTCCCACTCTGGGACCCGGTTTCAAAAATCCCGTTTTCAGGCTCCGATAACGCCGGCTGCGTGTGGATGGTCGGCCAAAACGATACTAAAGTTGTGCAGTTATACAGGAAAACGTGTCTCTGTGTGAATGGGCCCAAAATGAGTCATCTTTAAAAACTCCTCCTGCTCCTGAGGTGATCTATCTTATGTTACGTCCATGTGTCCACCTTGATGTCTTTGGAAATGACCCTCTGTTTTACTTACACTCTGCAGCTGCTTTTGTTAAGCTCAGTATCTTTGCATGCAAGATATTTATTTAATCAGCACATCAAACATGGTTCCAGTCCCTGCAGACAATCTTTGGAGTTATTTCCTTCCTCGTATGTGAGGAAGTTTACTGAAATGCTAGAGCAAAAATGTCTTTTCAAATTTACAATTTCACTGAGAAGAGGTACAAACCCGTACACTTTCCTGACAGACAAACCCAAACTCCCCTTACCCGACCTCTCTCTTTGAATCGTGTTTGCAGCCTGGAGTCAGAAACTTCATTTATTTGATGATGTTTGTCGAGTGTGTGTGTATGTGTATGTGTGTGTGTGTGTGTGTGTGCGGTCAGACCAGGTCAACCCTCCCTCTCTCTGTTGCCATCTAGTGGTTATTATTAGCTAAATTCAACCTCACACACACTCTGAGATACTCTTTACCTCTGATATAAACACATTTTCATAAAACTCCGATTGGCACACACACTCAGTTGTTTTTTTCTTTCTGACACAGACACACACACACACACATACACAGACACACACACACACAGAGTTGCTCTTTGAAACACACACTCTTTATTGCTCTCCTTCTCTTTGAAACACACACTCTTTTTGATAAAAACACTTTCTCATCTTCAGCACTCAACGTTTCTCCCACATACACACACACTCTTTCCCTTTTGACTCTCTTCCTCTTTGTGTGTGTGTGTGTGTGTGTGTGTGTGTGTGTGTGTGTGTGTGTGTGTGTGTGTGTGTGTGTGTGTGTGTGTGTGTGTGTGTGTGTGTGTGTTTCCAGCATGCAGCAGCATGGATCGAGCGGCTGGGAGGGTCCTAATTATTTCTTTGAAGAGTCGCTTTTCCTCCTCGTCTGAGCTTCTGACGAGCTTCACTTTAAAGAGGCTAGACACACACACACACACACACACACACACACACACACACTGTCATGCAACCCGCCTCGTCTGTCACATGTTACTTTAATGTCGACTCCAGACTGCAGATTTATGGGAACATAATGCTAAAATGTAGAGGAGTTCATATGGTGGCGGCGTGTGTTGACTTTGAAAAGACTTTTCCTCTGTTTTGCACGAGTAAACATCCAGAACTGCAACATGCATGTGATCTGTTCAAAAGAAACTTCATATGAGATGTTTTTTATGTTGTTGGTTTAGATCTGCATTTAATATCTTCTGAAACTGATTGATTTTTCATCGAGGTGATGGAAAATAGTGAGGTTAAAAGTGACTGAGAACTGTGCGTTAATATCACGTATCTGAAGCCAGTTCTCATTCATCACATATCCATGGGCGGATTATCAGACACTGGTCCCCTGGGCACAGACACATAAGAGGCCCCCCACCCTGAACTTGACACCCAAAAGGCTAATTTTAGTCATTTTGCACCTCCTTGTGGTCATTTTGTCGTCGGTGTGCATCCGTTTTTAGTCGTTTCAGCATCTATTTGTGGTGTTTTGCATCTATTTTTATTCGTTGTCCACTTTCTTTTGTTGTTGATTTACAGGGTTTTTGCATCTCTGTGATTGTTTTGCATCTATCTTAGCCATTTTGCGTGCCTCTGGATGATATTTTTGATAGTGTTGAACTTTTAGCATCTCTTCGTGCTCATTTTGCATCTCTGTAGTCATTTTGGGTCGTTTGTAGTTGTTTTGTGTGTGTTTGTCGTCATTAAGCGTATATTTGTTATTGTTTTGTGTTTTTTTATCAACATTTTGTGACTCAGGGCCCCTGACCCTATGGGCCCCACGGCAAGTGCACGGTAGGCTTGTTCCGTAATCCATCCATGCACAAAACAGTCGGTCGCAGTTTATAACATGTGATTAATGTGAATTCAAACAAAAACTATAAACATTACTGAGGTTTAGGCATCAACACTACTTGGTGAGGTTTGGGAAAAGATTGTAGTTCAAATAAGTCTGTCTGTTGTTCATATGGGACACGACATGAACAGAACATGAACCACGTTCTCCGGAAACACTTCACGTGTAACACTGGAGGATTTTTCAGCGGCCCAAACCATGAAAAATAGCAAATGAACTTCTTCAAATATATAGTGCTCGGGTTAAAGCAAGAAATGTTTAGTGTTTAGTGAGAAAAGTGTATCTAGGCATATTTGGAAATTAACTTTTTATTTGGGATGTTTTAGAAGAGAATTGACTTCTGTGATTCTGCACGAGACACAGATGTTGCACTTGACTCTCTTCTTCTTTCTTTTCCTTCTTCTTTCTTTTTCTTTTAAAACACAGAGACTTGAAGCATGAAGCTCCCCTGGTTTGTTGGTAATGAAACTGGATCCCAAAGCAGGAGTCCCTCTTTCTCTCTCTCTCTCTCTTACACACACACACACACACACACACACACACACACACACAGTAGCAGGCAGACAGAGGCAGATAGAATCCTGAGATTATTAAAAAACTTAGACTAACAAAATCAGGTCTGGAGGAGATGGAGGACTGGTAGAAGTCTGCAGGAGACCTGGAGCAGAGGACCGGTGAGGGTCTTGCAGGAGGTTTTGGAAAGGTCTGGAGGCAGGAGGAGGTCCCGGGTTTCACAGAGGAGGCAGGACTTTCTGGCTGTGTGGTGCGCTCCGACACCAGAGGTCCGCTTTAATACCAGAGCAGGAGGAGGAGGAGAGGCCGGTTGACTCAGAGAGAGAGAGGGAGAGAGGGAGAGAGAGAGAGAGAGAGAGAGAGAGAGACAGAGAGACAGAGAGACAGAGAGAGAGAGAGAGAGAGAGAGAGAGAGAGAGAGAGACAGAGAGACAGAGACAGAGAGAGAGAGAGAGAGAGAGAGAGAGAGAGAGAGAGAGAGAGAGAGAGAGACTGCAGTCCACTCCTCCGTCCCGGACAGTCGGCATCAAGCATCCCTGTGCCAAACGGACTTTTGGATTCGGAGCGCAGCTTGAGACGAGTCTCCTCCTGGTGAACCGACCCTCGCTGACTTCATTTTAAGTCACCTCGAACACTTTGCTTTGGACTCTTCTGGCCGCCGGAGTGGAGCGGAGATCTCAGAAACCTCCTCCCAGGATCCACACATCTGTAGGATTTGGGACTTTTGGTTTTTATCTTTAAATGTTTTCATCCACGGACTCCTGTTTTCCGGGCACGACATGAGCAGCCGCGCTGTCTCCTGCCCGTCGGCGCGTCTTTGTCATTCTAATGTCGGTGTAATCTCCGCGCGTCTGGCTCATTGTCGCTTTGCAATTCAGCGTTTTCTCTCCCGGCTGGAATAAAGAGGGGGAACATCCGCGCGTGAAACGTGGATCTGCTTCACCTTTTTGTTTCCCTTTGGATTGATTTTTTTTCTTCATTAATTCCTCCGTTTCTCTCATCATTTTCCTGGAGAAAGCCCGAGGATGTTGCCCCGCTGCTCGAACCCTCCCCCCTGGTCCACCTGTAGGTTTTTCTTCTGCTTTTTGTTGATGCTCCAAACGCCCGAGTCATCCTCTCCGTTAATTACAGGTAAGATTAAAGGGATCACACGGCTTCATAATAACACATCACAGCACCCACCGTGCGTAAAAACCTACCCAAAGCCCTGGTTATTTAGTCTGCCGCGTCTCCCTGCTCCTTCAGCCTGTTTTTACTCTGCCGGGGGGCCGCACCGAAATCAAAGTCACCTCAGCTTTTATATTTCTGGTTACCAGTAATCTGGTGGTCCACTAAATGGTCCATGAACCGGGCAATAAAACCTCCAGCTTGGTGCGTGATCACCAGCAATCCAAACATCAACAGAATGCGGAAAAAACAATTATTTCCTTTCACAACTTGACACCATGATGTTTTAAATGTATTTTGCAAAGAAAAAATACGTTTTTGTTTGTTTTCTTTTTTATGAAAGCCTCTTAATCTTGAGTGTGAAGGTTCAGATGAGCGCTGGGTAACGAAAACAGACTCTGCTTTCAGTTTAACCCGGGTTATCCTCTCGGCACCTCCCTGCGAGTAATTGGTCTGCTTCTGCAGTGGAAACAGATCCCACCGAGATCCACCCTGACGCGCTTGTTATTTGCAGAGTTTTGCTGCCTGACACAAGTCAATATCAAAGTCATTTATATCAAACTTAAGGACATTATAACATGTTCTAGCTCATTAGGATGAAAGGTCTGCGTTAAAATTATACCGAACTTTACTCAAATTGTTGTTTGTGTCACTGGAGGTTATAATTAAACCACTTTTCTGCGTTAAAGGCAGGCTGTAAAGTGTCAGTGACTTTGCTGAAGCGGCTCTGATTGAGCAGCTCCGGTCTGTGCGCGCTCTCTCCCCGGGCTGATCCCCGCTTTGACAGCCGCATTGCATCATAGGATATCGTTTGTTTGCCCTGCAGCGCCGTTGAGAAATGAGAAGAATAGAAACCCGCTGAATGAAAGAAAGGTGGATGGTGTGCAGCCTGCCCGTCTTATCAGCAGCGTGAGGGACGGGACTGCTGCTGACTGACCCGCATTTAGAGCCCTGACCTGCCTGCCTCCTCCGGCACTGTGAGGAAAAGGGGATTCAATTAAATGCATTTGATTATGTTCATTTATTTGGTTCCTCCGGGTCATTTGGAGGGTTTCCATGCCGACAGCAGTTGAATTTCATGATAATTTCATTACGAAAAGGAGAAAATCTTCCATAAAGCAGATTCGAAACAGAGGTTTCACTTTCTCTGAAGCTCTTAACGTCATTATAGACATCCACATGACAAGAAATACCTGCATGCACATCCGTTTTTAGCCCTGATAAGAATATTTTCTGATTATCAGGGTTCCCCCCACTCTCCTCTTCTCTTATCTCTGTTCCTGAAGTAAACAGAAAAATGGGAATCAGATGGGGGACCAAAACCTGTACCAGATGGCTCTCTGGTAGCCAAAGGTATCTGTTTGACATGAAACAGTAGGAAAACCTCTGAGAACCTACGACCAGCTGTATCAGCTGAGGAGGGCTGGACCATTATGATCCCAGCAGATCAGATTCCTCCACCTGGCATCCCAAATATTGCCCTGTATCATCCTGTCTATTGTGTGCTGGACCACAGGCCGCAGGGTTCTGGGCGGGCTGAGGATCTGTTGAATGTGTCACTGCAGCAGGTGGAGCAGCCGGTACAGAGGTCATCCTGTTGGCTTCACGGTTGTGTTCACAACCACAGCATTAGTGGTTTAAATCTGCTCCAGGACACTTGTTGCTCGCCTCCTCCTGTGCCTCTCTGTAGGGTCTGATAGCACTTCAAATACTACCTCAGCAAGTCAGTATCAAAGTAACCGCTTTGCTTCTTCTGACTGATGTAGCATTATATAAGACATTATACGTTTATTAATTCTGATGCTTCTGTTGAGCTGCTTTACGTACAGTTTTATATTCAGGGCCAGCAGATAAATCTGAGGGGTCGTGAGATAATTAACAGAGGAGAGAAGGAAAAGTTAACCTCTGATACATAAACCTGTTTTAAGTTTTGGGCTTTTCTTTAATCTTGAGCATTTATTGAAATGAAACCATGTCAGAAATTTGGAGGGGGAAAAAAAAAATCACTGTTTTTGGGAGCTGTAAAACAACTCGTAGACATCTGAAACACGATCCCGAATACATGCTGCTTTTTGTAAGACGTCAGAAGCCACAAAGGTCTTCAGGAATGTGTTGTATTTAAAAGCTCGTTATGTTTTCAAGCTGTCACATAAAAGTGCAATATTCCCCTCCTAAATGTAGTGGAGTGGAAGTATAAAGTAGCAGAAGAGATACTCAAGTAAACTGCACTTGAGACGACGCTCTACCGCCACCGCACTTCACTGAATCTGAATTTTTGATTCAACTTTTATGAACTCACCACTGACTCGTTTTACGTCGATACGGTTTGTGACGTATTTAGACTGGAGAAAAACCTGCATGACATTTCTTCAGAGTCAGTTTGGAAAGCCTGTAGTTACAGATTACCAATTACATTAATTACAATTGCATTTTTGTTACACAATTATTCAATCTAATCTAAATTATTGTAAATGTATATAATCCTTCATAAATCTATTCAGATCACATATTTCTTTCTGCCCTTGTTAATCTGACAACAGTATGTAACTAAGTACATTTACTCTAGTACTGGGCTTAAGTACACGTTTGAGGTATTAGAGTATTTTAATGTGATCATAAACTTCCAGAGGGAAATATTGCACTTATTATTACAGTGAATTTAAAGTCTGTATAATTAGCTCCACTTCAAACCGCTAGAACAAGAAAATGACACTTGCATTCAGTAAGAAATAATAATAAGTAATAATGATACCATATGTAATAGTGCAGGGGGTATTTTATGAATACTTAACACTGCATTAACTACTTTACCTTAAATAAAGGATAAATGTTGTGCATGCATATCGGAATAGAGACTTTCAATAAGTGCAATAAGAGATTCATTCATGAGACTCAGACCTTAATAATTGTAGGTATTTTACTAACTGTATAAAATGGACACGAGAGCCGGATCTATCTTCAAACTCAAGAGAGAGTGACCTTTAACTGAGGAGAGCTCACAGTTTCGAGTCCCCTGCTGTCTTTTCAGCTCCAGCCCTTTTTAATCACTCTCTGCGCTGCTTTCTCCGACTATGTTTTCCGTGTCATTCTGTCCCTTTCACTGCTTTTTTTTCTTCTCCCAATGATTTCAGGAGAATCAAGGTAAAACATGTAGTGCCGAGGTTTAAGTTTAACATCACTTTAGGTAGAGTTATCTTGACAGACGAGGTAAACACAGTTGCTGACAAACAGAGAGGAAGGTATTTTGTCAAGACGGAGGACGAGGCCTCAGAGACCCCCCTCACCCTTCCACCACTTACAGCCCTGCCAGTTTAATTACACTCGAAGGCTGTAAATTTTACAGTGGTGGTGGAGTCGGCAGGGTCCGTCTGCTCTGCCAGAATCCACAGGCTGGTTTTTCTGCTGAACTCAAAGGGACAAACAGAGACGGCACGACTCGCTGCCATGAGGATCTGTTGTTATAGAGATTTAAGTCTGTTACAGCCCCGATATAAACTTTGTTCACATCTTTAACTTCGCAGCTTCAAACAGACGTCAGCTGAGGTCGAGGGTTTACAACGGTAACAGTGGCAGATTCACCATCAAACTTCTTAATCACTTTTAAAACAACAGGGACTTTATTTCAGAGGGATGTATAGACAAAAGTGAATTTCTCACTTCTAGCCAGCGATCAACGATCTTGGCGGCTGAAACCACAACAGTCGCTAGTTAGTTTAATTAAGCTAATGGTTGGTTAAAAATGTCTGAACCGTTCCAGCTGATTTGTTTTAAAATAATAATATTGTAAAAGGGCTTTTAAATTTGTACTTGCTGGCTTCATGATAACATGTTAACAAACTGAGGCTAAAGCCAAAATTACTTTTTACATCCGCGAATAACGCAAGGGTCTGATACAGTATGTGTGACGTCAATTCTGTCATTGTTGGGTGTACGTGTCGGCTGTGGGAACATCCACATACCTTCAATTTGCTGTGAACGTGCAAACTTGTGGCCACTATGCTACAAGTGGTAGCCAATGATCTACTGCACATGTGTGGAACGTGTTTTCCAAGCGGACTTCAGAAAGTAGCATAAATCTACTACGAGTCCGTGGTGTCCACAGCTTTCAGTGTACACTTTTTGGGAGTATAATCGAGGCCTAAATGTACAATATGTCAAAACAATGAGAAAAATCCCTTGTGATGTAGCAAGGGGTCATGGGAGTTTTCATTTTTTCATGCACCATTGCTAGTAAAATCTGTCTGATGTGATCGGACAATGTACCAAAGTTCTGTTCATGTTACTTTAGTGACATTTATTCGCTTCTTGCCATTCTTATTGAACAGCTGCAGCCAGCTAGCTGTCATGCAAAAACACAGGCCTTAAATCCAGGGGATTGGGGTTCAATTCCCGTCCGTATGAAACCAGTCAATGTTCTTTTTTCTAATCCTAACCAAGTGTTTCTTATGTCATGTTATGTATGTTAACTGTCACCTTTTGTTGTTTTTATGTGTTGTTGCACATTCAGGTCGGCAATTTTTTGGGGTCGTTTTCCAGTTCGTTACCGCTTTTTTGTTATCCTCACCAAGTCTTTTTCCTACCTAACCCTAACTGTCACCTTTTGTTGGTTAAAGATAGGTCACCTAATGTTTTTTGTGCGTTGTTGCACCTCCCGTCTAGCGTATTTAGACTTTCGGTCTAGTCCTGCGGTCCGTCAGCGTGTTTTTTTCGTACAAATTTCTGTGAATTACTTTTTCGTTGTATTTGGTACGGGCCTGTTCATGAGAACACGTTGCCTGATTATACACATATATGATAATGTGTTAAAGCCAAAATTGTACCATAGCATGTACGCAAGGGTCGTCTGCGTACCTAGATATTGCATTGAGCTAATTTATCTAGTATTTCAAGTATGATGTCAAAAAATTAGACTAATTATTTTTATTTTGTTAAAACCGAACCCTGTTTGGCTGCTCTGTGCTAGTATTAAACAGTATGTTCCACTTTTAATGTCACATGAGAAAAAGCCTTTTTGGATTAGGACAAACGTAAAGGCTTTCTCGGGTAACATCCGTTGGGGTTTGCTCAAGTTCAAACTTCTCCATATTTAATAAAGAGCAGCACAGACCTGCTGACGTTAGCTTAAACTCTGATAGCATGAAAGACAGGCTTTCACATAATGTAACCTGTAACCCTACAAACTGCTAATGTAGTTAGCTAATAATGTAATAACTCAGTGGCCTTGATAGTAACGCTCAGTTACAACTGTACAGAAAGTCAGTCGTGCATGCCAACGATTTTACCTTTGAACAGATAAAAACACTACTTAGTCCATTCCCTCACACTTTTTCTCCCGTGTTTGTATTTTAGAAAGGCTTTTAAAAAAGGAAACCAACTGCCGAACTCTTCTAATGCAGAATATCGCAGGTGCTACACCACCATGCAGTTTCTTTGTTTGTTTGGTGCAGGAGCGAATGGTCGATTTTCATCAACATTATAACAAACCAGCAGTCAGCAGGTCAGGAGTCAGAGATCACAGTACACTGACTAGAGGCTGACCAAACATTGCTTACTTACTCTTTAATTTAATGTTTAAAATCTTGCTATGATCCAGATGAACAAATTGCATCATTACAACAGATGAGCCTAAGCAGAAAATGCATAAAACAGAGCTTAAGACACAAATATGTAGGTTTTGGGGTCAAACAGTGAGAGCAATTCTTCTCTCAGAGAGATAGGATCAGCTGGAGGAAACAGGAAGTAGTTTGACACTAAAACAGATTGGTCAAAAGTGGGGATTTACCTTTTCCTCCGATGACCCTGGTTCATGACAATAGGTTGGAGGGAAGTTATTATAGAGAGTCAAAACAAACCTGGCTCATGAACAAACAGCTGAGCATCGGTCCGGACTTGGTTTCTTCGCAGGAGCAACGGTCGGCTGCGAGATGTTGACATCTGTCTGCTTCTACCCATAAACCCTTGTGTTTGGGGTCGTTTCCTGCAGTAGGTTCAGATTACATTTGCTCTTGTAACAAAGTGACTGACTCACGTTTTTAAGACCTCACTTTTAAATGTCACTGCTTTTACCCGGACAGACAAACCCCACACAATGAATATGTCATACAAACAGAAGAAAAAGTAAGGCAAAGCAGCTGGGAAGTGCTGATCTGGTGATGATAAAACTGCTGCTTTTGGTCACTGACACTGACACATTACAGCGTATCTTCATGCAACAGTAGAAGAGTTATACTCCCTCTTTCGTGGGTTATCCTGAGAAATTTTCCAGTAACACAAGCGATCAGTGCGCCAGCGCAAACCCCTGCAGAGACGAACTACTTAAGGCACCAATATTCACACCATATCCTTTTAGCTCTGCTTTGGTCTCCACCAACTTCTGAGGAAAAATATCTCTTCACCAGCTCGTTCACGGAGTTTAAGACCAAAACAATGAGTCGGGTTCTAATTCTGTGGTTTGTCGCTACGAGTGAAATTGTTAACATAAAAATATTGATTTGTGTAGTTTGAAATGACCTTGGTGGATTCTTTAGTGATGATTCGCCTGCTTCCATATCACAGTTTATTCAACACGAGCCTGTGTGACGTCATGTGTTCTCGACAGGTGATTGTGTCGGTCAGGAGGGTTGGTCGGAGTCAAAAGTCCAGATCCATTTTTCACTCTCAGCCCCACCCTCACCTTTGTCACCTTCCCCGCTCTCCTTCACAGGTACAGAGGCCAGCTGTGAAAACGAAGGAGAAGTCCTCCACATCCCCAACATCACCGACAATCCCTGCATCACCTGCGTTTGTCTGGTAAGAACATCTAGTTTCACATTTCTGTGTTGTCAATATGTTGCAGAGCTGGCTTCTCTTACTGTTGTTGCCACAGGCGAACGGCTCGCCGCCCACCCTGTTTTGTTCTCGGCACCTTGACGTGTAATTGCTGCCTCAGCTTTTCCACTGAGGCTGATAGGACAAAATGACCTCTTCAAGCGCTGATAGTGATATTTGTAGAGGAGATTATTGAGCTGTGCGTGGTGTTTCTTATCGGAAGGTTGTGAAAGCTTTGCAACACTGCGACAGAACTTTGAAATGTTTTTTTGGCGGGATGTTAGGTGAGACGTGAAGTGGGGAGGCAGGCTTTTTAACTGCTAAGTGATTTGCAAGTACAGGAAAGCTCTTTATAACGTGACTCTTAACTGTTTTCTGAGGATTTACAACAAACTTGCAAGGAAACATGAAGTGGGGCTTGTTTGTTTTAACAGACATGCCTGTCGTCACGCTGTCTTGGCTCTGCCCGGCAGTTAAAACCAGCCTACAAAACGTTAGGGGACGACTCTTTCCTGAAACATGTGCTCTTTGGCCCCTGACCCCCGCACCACCCCTCTACCCCCTGTTACTGCTGTAGAGGTCTTTGTTTTAGAGGATGAGAATGGACCAACAAGGCTTTTCTGTCTCCTTGCTTTGACAGCGGCTGAAAGAGAGGTCTGGTGTTTTAAAAGGCGTCACATGAACAGAGTTTATCCTCCAGGAAGCACGTGGGTGTGAACTTGAGGGCTGCATGCTCTCCATGTGTGTTAATCTGTATCAGTGTATAGACAACTTTGCATACCGTTATATTAGGGCTGGGTATCAGTACTCTACAAGTGATAACCAACAACCAAGTAGTACTAACTAACTCTGTTTGCATCGGTATCACTTTAAGGGTACCGCTATCATATTTTTTTAAATGATACTCAGCCTTTCACACTGCAAATACGCGTTAACATGCAGTTTTAAAACCTGATTATATTCAGGTTAAGGGCATACTTTCTCAAATGCCATTTAAACGCCTGACCCCGGTAAAATCAGAGTTCTCATACCCGGGTTAACAGACCAAGAAAAATCCTTTAGTAATCAGAGTTCTCATTCATGTAAACAGCTTACCCGGCGTAATATCGTGTTTTGCGTCTGCGTATGTTCCGTCGGTTATAACTCCCCCTCCCCACTACGCAGCAGTGGCTTTTGACCCGGAAATAGAATCAATCAAGAAGCAACGGCGCCGAAAACAACGTGGAAAAAAACAACATCAATAGAGCGTTACCTTTAAACTGAGGGAGGACTTTGCCATGGCAACTACTATTACTTGTAAATATTTGAAGAAAAAAAAGTTGGTTAAAACTAAAATATTTGGGGTAATTTTGTAAAAAAAATAAAACACAAAACATCCAGATAACCCCAATTCTGACGCCAGAAAGGTGCTTTTTCCCTTCTTTTCCACTTCTGAGTAGTGATGGGCCGATACATCGGCCAATCGATTTTATCGGGCGATAGTTGCATTTTAAACGTGTATCGGCATCGGTCGATGCAGGCTGCTGTGTCCGCCGATAGTTTTTTCCTGCCGTTATTTACAAACAGGCGTCAACAGGCAGCTCCGTGTTGCAATAAGCACAAAAACATAAATCAAATCAAAAGAAAGCTAACATAAAATAAATCAAACAATAACTAAGTGTGACAAAGTGCAACAGACATTGTGGTTAAACGCAGGTTTATACAATATACAACAATACGCAGCGTGCAGTTTAGCAGCAAGTTGAAATAAGATAAGTACAAACTCTGGAACTGCTGGAGGAATACAACAGAATAGGACATGCATTCTCTCTGTATGTCACCTTGTAGCCTGCATGTATAGTTTATTCATGGCAAATACAACTTTCCATCTTCTGATTGGCTGCTCTGAGGCTCCGCTCGGCCTGCAGTCTGACTGAGCCGTCCTCTGTGTTATCAGGCAGACATCAGCCAAAGCCCTGCTGAATGCTATCAGTCATCAGCAGGCAATGGCCGGCCTTTCATCTCTACTTGAACCTCCTCTACACACTCACACACACACACACACACACACACACACACACACACACACACACACACACGCACGCACCCTGCATGCACACATACACGTGTAAACCATACATTCAGGGCTCCATCTTTATTGAATTTAGTTTATTTCCTAAAAACTTTTAAAGCCTGTCAAGCACAAACTCATATCAGTCAGATATCGGCTCCCACTTCCACCTCTAATAGTCACTATAAAATAATAAAGAGGTTTTTATTCTTTACGTGACACAAATCTAAACACAGACATGATCGCTCTTGTTTCTGCCTTTGTTCGACGTGTGTAGTGAGATTTAATTCTGCACTTTATCCAGATTGCTGATTGATTTATTTGTTGAAATATGAGAGAAGATGGTATTGCTGGAAATAACTGGTATGTCATAGTTATATAACAGCTGAAAATCAAATCAATAATGAAAAAAACAAGTATCAGATGTTTGCCGAGTTTTAAGTGTTTTTAACTGAAGACACATCTGGAAGTTTGACTGCTTTGTGTTAATATTATGTATTTATTTTGACCTCTATGAACTGATTTACAGCGTATTAAGCAGCTACTTTTCTCTCTATCTGTACGAGTGTATTCAGAGCTGTCAGAGGATCCTGTTCCCTCTGATGAAGGAGAGGAAAAGTTTTGATGCTTGTGAACATAAATATCCAGGTTATGAATCAGGTTAAACCAGACCTTTAGCAAAAACGAGTATTTTTCACTTCCACTTCCTTCATCCCCCAAAAGACAGACTCTAATGGCGCTGGGTTGTCTTTAGGGGGCTGGGGAGCCATCAGGTCTCCAGTGTCACTCATACATGGAGGGGCGTGGGGGGTGGTTGGCTCTCCCGTTGGTCCAGAGTACCTGCTAATGGCTCTGTGGGTAGGGACACACACACACACACACACACACACACACACACACACAGACACACACAGAAGAGCCATTGTGTGAGCCGGGGTGAGGCCGAGCACTGTAATGGGGCCAAGAGTGGATGTGGCTGACAGACTGACTGACAGGCCGGTCGCCATGACGATCCGTTATCTCAGAGGGAGTCGTCCCATCTCCGTCACGCTCTTCATCATCCTCGTCTATCTGTCTGTTCATCTCCGTGTCTTTTTCCACTCTCTCATCGGCTCTTCCTCCCCTCACTCAAACCTCAGATTGGCTCCTTTTTCTTTTTTTCACTCACGTCACTTGTTGTGGTTCAGTTTGTCTCTCTCGCGAAAAGAGCTGGAGTCGAGTTTTCAGTGTGGGATATGAACTGGGTTTCTGTAGGAGGAGGAGGACATCTTGCATTACCTGACTTGGGCCGTGGTGATAGCTTGCTTTGTATTCTGGTCTCACTAATGAGAATCAGTTTATCGCCAAGTAGGTTTTCACATACAGGGACAATTGATGTTGGGCTGCACAATAAATTGTTTATTTATACTCATCGTGATCAGTAAACACATCTAGAAAAGACACAGACTAAGCCAAAGCACGACCTTTTCTCTAATCTTAACCAAGTCGTTTTGCCGCCTAAAGTAAATTATAACCGATACATACCGGTCGTCACTTCACAGCGTTAAAGCAACACCATGTAGTTTTTCAACCTTCATAAAATATTTCCGAGACAAGTTTAATAACAGATCTGTCGTATCCTCACGGAGTCTGTATCTCTGTCACTGGCACAATGCAACTTTGGATTTGGTTCGACACCAGTGCGCAAAAAAATACAAAATAATCGACAGCTTTACAGAATACGTCACCACCTCGGATGCCGGAGCACAGTTGTGTAGCGTGTGTGTGTGTGCCTGTCTGTTGGCTGCTACAGCGTGTGTAGACTGCGTGTACTGTGTTGATGTCATGTACAAAAATGAAAAAGGGAAAGTGCAGAATCGGAGGGCCGACGAGGATCGATATTGGCCCAGTGCTCACTCTGAGCTAAGGGAGGGAGAGGGATTCACCACCGATGGACACCTGGCTCTAGAAACATGAGCAACGCAAACAAAAGAATTTTGATATTTTGGCTTCAGAAAAAAATAATAAAACCCATGAAATTATATCCATATGACATTACATGCTGACATATAGGCCTCTCGAATCTTCTGGCTTGGGCAGACTGCGTTGCGTGTATCCTTGACTTGTCAACAAATGCAGTGTATCCCCTGATCATGTAACCACGACAACTGTTACGACAAAGAAAAATACTGTTTCCCAACTAGAGGGGGAGACGAGAGAAAATCCTACAGTTGCTGCTTTAAATATAACATCATACTTCGTAAGATGACATATGAATTATTGTGCATAAGATATCATATGAACCCGTTGATGAGAATACGTTTATCAGTTAGCTATAAACTAATCTCCACAAGCTACCCGCTAATGTCAGACCAACAAGGGACTTCTGCGCGGTCAGGGACTCCCGACACTCTGTAACTCCCATCAGAACTGTCTACATTGATAAATATCACTTACAGATAAGAGAGAAAAGTGTTCAGTCATGTTCTGACAGTGTTTACAGCAACGTAAAGTCCACCCCAAGAGTCAAAGGGTGCACAAATATCCACACACGAGTTTTCTTGAGGGATGATTGAGTTTGCAATTAATCAACGTAAGTGCGATGTAGATGTTTGTGATGGAGCATTTAATCTTCAGCTCCCTTCCTGCTGTGAGTTGATGAGTTGAATATCAGCACATTTCCAACATTACAAGCAGCACCCACCTGTGAGGAGGTCAGGGGTCCCAACAGCCCGTTAATCGATCAAGCAAACATTCCAGATGAACCGCACATAGAGGAGTTTTACAGTCAGTGATCGATGTGAGAGGAAAGGTCGGAGGTCGTTTCCTGCCAAGTGTCTCAACTCAAACAGTAGCTGATCAATACAGGAGGGGCGAGCTTTTACCTGATAACACAAACCAACACCAGCTCTGTTCTTTCCTGCTCTGTTCTACTTACGCAAAACTTTAAGAATGCATCACGTTAGACTTAGACTTCTCTTTATTGATCCCTTTGGGATGACTCCCGCAAGGAAATGGGATTTCCAGCAGCTTACAAAACACTTGTGTAGAAAATAAGGAGGTAGAAAAGAAATACAGTAAAAGATAAACAATATTCTCTAAGCTAAATAAATAAATAAATATAGAAAGTAAAACAATAAACAGTAAACAATAAACTCTTAGTTAAATACATAGAGAGTAGAGATAAGAATACAAGTAAGATGAAATTCACGGAAAAATGAAATCAAATAAGTTAAGTGAAGAGAACTGTTTAGAGGATAAATATAGAAAGAGATAAAATGTATAGGACTGTATATGGCACTGTGTTTCAAAATAAAAGCAGTGTTCGGATAAAAGAAAAAGAAAAAGTCAATTTAAAGGTGACAAAAATGAAAGGATATAATAGCTGCTGTTTAGGTATAAATACGCCGTGTCTCCCCTCTTTCAGTGTCTGTCTCTCTTTTGTCTCACCTGTCTGCTGCAAACTGAGTGGCACGAAGAGAGGAGGAAGAAACAAGAGATGAAAAGGCTGCCTGAGTCAGAGAGGGAGATAAAACACAGGACACGGTCAGTCGAGGAGAACAAAGGACGAGTAAAGAGCTCCTGTCAGTCCAACCGTTACCACATAGAGCGCAAATATAAGTAACTCATTTAAACAATATTGTGCCTTCAGTGTTAGAAAAAGTCTTTAAGAGAGAAACAAAACTCAGAAAAACGACATTATTTGAAAGGGTGGTGCACAGGTGAATGATGCACACATAAAACAAGAATATTTTACTTGAATTGAACATGTAAACACCTTAAAGCTTTAAATGAAAAGCTGCAAAAAGCTGATACAGAATATTCTGTCAGTGCGGAATAAGATGGTCAAGATAGATAGATAACTTTATTTATCCCCAAGGGGAAATTAGGTCATAGCAGCGGTACAAAACAATCAGAAATACAAAGTATAAACTACAATAAGAGTGCAGTATCGCAGATTTAAAACACTATATTACAATATGGATTTTAAGGTGCAAGAGAGAGAAAGGTGCATTTTTAATGACAGTGGTAGGATTTAAATAATAAGTAACTTGAATGATGTGAGTTTATTCCCTGTGAAGCATTGAAGAGTCGGATGGCAGCAGGTAGGAATGATTTCCTGTGCCGTGCTTTAAGGCAGCGAGGTTGTATTCTTTACATTTGTTTAAACCACATTAATTTATATGTCTATAAAGCATGATCCTTCACGGTCGTGTGCGGCTTGTCTTCTACTCCGACCAGCTGGGGGCAATGTTTTTTGCTCTCCTCTGGCAGAAAAAGTGACTCGCTGAAACCAGTTCCCATCGGCATCTTTCCCCGTCCGTCTCGTCTCTGAGCTACTGTGGCTCCTGTTCGCTGGTGGGGGGTCGTGACCTGTTTGTTTTGGAGGAAGGGTGAAAGGTGGAAGGTCACGGTGGCAAAGGGGGTTAAGGTTTGGGGGGTGATCGGGAGGGGTGATGTCCAAGGGCCTTTAAGTTGAGAGGTCCTCTCGTGCGCTGACAGACCCTGACTGATCTCTCTATCCTTCACCATGACAGAGAAAGCATCAAAGGGAAGAGAGGAGGGGGGAGAGTAAGACTGAGGCTCAATTTTTCAGGAAAACATCTCAAAATCAGAGGAGGGAGTGATTAAACTGGAGAGAAAGATGGAAAAACAAAAATCGTGAGGAATAAGAAAGAGAGTGCGGGGGATGTTGGCAACGCTTTTAACATTTAGATTTAAATTGGAAAGAAAAAAAGAGGGAAAACAAGAAGAGTGTTTGCAGACAGAAGGAGAGAAAGTGATTGATGATGGGAGAAAGAGAAGGGCTCAGGAGTTGAGTGATGAGGAGGAGAAGGAGTGAGGAAGAAGATGATGAGGAGAAATGGTGAACACTGTCGCCTCCCAGTGGCCCAACAGCCCAACTGAAAACCTTTTATCCATTCAAGAAGAAGAAGAAGAGATCCTTTTTAACGTTGATCAAATGTTTCTTTCAGTCTTTTAACGTTCAGTTTGGTCTCAAAACTGATCATTAAAGCTTCCGTCCAAGATGACGAGGAGTAGAAAAAGCCCTTTCCACTGATGGAAACCGAACTGAGTTTGCTTTTTAAAATAAATAAATAAAAAGCACAGTTTAGTGCACGAGAGAAGGCAATAAAATAAATCCCCGTATAAATATTATTCCCAACACACAGTATGTCAAATAAGATGTCTGACTGCATCTGGTCATATTTTAGTCTAGCTCTTCTGACCCACAATCCTTTGCACAACATATGCTATATGAGCCAGAGTGTGCGAGTTCAAAGTGTAATGTTATGAAGAAGTAATATGTCCCAAATGTATTCATACGGTTTGCAACAGGGACAATATAATAATAATAATAATAATAATAATAATAATAATAATAATAATAAGATTTGTTTATGTAGCCCTTTTCTTAACAAAGTGCTTTACAGAATAAAAGCAGATAAAATAAGAATAGGAAGCTCAGAGGAAGTTAAGACAATAAAATGTCGTATTGAACGTATTCTCATCAACAGGCTCTCTATGCAGATTTTGGCGCTCTTATTCTACGCCATCGGATTTCCTTCTTTGCTCCGGCGTAAGGTCCACCGTAATAAATTTGTGGATTACACACAGATTACAGTGCATTACTTTGTGTAGTTATATGCACAAACAGGGCACGAGGACTGCTTCAAAATGGATAGGGACAAATTGTACAACTATTTCCGAGCAGCTGCAGTACGGACTAAAAGTAAAGTAAGTGAGTAAAAGTATGCCATTTGTAACGCAGCTGATACAGTATGAGAAGAAAAACCAAATGGTTTAACCCTGAGAAGAACGTTCTACGCTTAAACACTGAACTGGACATAAACTTTTTCACTAATGGAGTCACTGTCATCCATGTTAACCTTCACTTATTCACTTAGAAATGATCAAATTGAACTGATTGAATTTAAAGGGCTGTGGACAAAATCCAATTTTACGAGTATTTTTGTCTCTGAAAAGCCGAAAAACCTCGTGTCTCTGTGATGTTCAGACTCAACGGCTTCTTCTGCGCTACTGAAGCTCTGAAGACAAAAGTTTTAACCATAAGGTTAATATGAATATATTCAAGTTTTATCTCCATACAGTAGCGTGAATACACACAGACACAAACACACGTTCCCTTTCTCTGACACACACACTTACGAGCATACCGACACTTCATCCCACTCTGTGTGTGTGTGTGTGTGTGTGTGTGTGTGTGTGTGTGTGTGTGTGTGTGTGTGTGTGTGTGTGTGTGTGTGTGTGTGTGTGTGTGTGTGTGCGTGCGCATGTGCGTGTGTGTGTGTGTGTG
Source organism: Echiichthys vipera (assembly GCF_963691815.1). Lineage (NCBI taxonomy): Eukaryota > Metazoa > Chordata > Actinopteri > Perciformes > Trachinidae > Echiichthys > Echiichthys vipera. The sequence continues at coordinate 6,963,004 of NC_139833.1, forward strand.
TGCGTGCGCATGTGCGTGTGTGTGTGTGTGTGCGTGTGTGTGTGTTGGTGGGGTCGTCACCCTCAGCGACAGACAGCCGTCCAGCCTTGGTGCCGCGGTGGTATGTCGAGTGTTTATGAGGCGTGGCGACCCGTTGTGACCTTTGACCCTGAGACAAGAAGGGTGAGAGTGAAGAGAGAGGTCACATGTACTAACACCACTTTGTGCTAATGGGTAACAGCAGAGAGAGAGACCGCTTTTCTCATCTTAACCAGGTCCTTTCAGTGCCTAAACTTAACCGCCGCGGTCACGTACTGGTCGCCATTTAAAAGCGTTGAATAGAAAGACATATTTAGGAAGATACCACCCTCGCCTGTTGATGAGATTACGTCGCATTATTGACTGAATGTTGTAAAGCAGGCGTGCTGAGGTGGTAGCTGTTTATGTTTCTGCATTTATTTGAAGTGAATCAACAATAAACATCAATTTCTAGATTTTCTGCTCGCTCGCGCTGTTTTTCGGGGTCGTTAGTTGGCCGCTGTCATTTAAGTCAAGTTTATTTCCATAACACGTTTCATACGAAAGCGTGTTTCATGACAAAATCACACATTAAGAAAGTATCACTTATATAAAACCGACAGCACAATAGTGGTTAGTGTCAGCATATGTGGTCTGTGCAATTTATTTATTTCCCTTTATTAAACCAGGATATTCCCATTGAGATTTAAAACCTCTTTACCAAGGGAGTACTGGTCGAGACAGCAGCATAAAATGTACAAGTTTCACGTTTAAAAACAAAAACAACACACAACTAAACATAATAAAATAACATTAAAAAATAAATAAATAAACAGATCAGTGCTCAGAAACAGTACATGTGCAAATGGTATTTAAAAAGTCCTTAATGCTGCTTTTAAAATGCTCCATGCTGATAAGTGAAAAGATCCTGTAGTTTATTTCAGGATAAAGGTGCTAAATATTTAAAAACACTTTCACAAAAAAGTGTGTAAAGCAAAGAACCTTAGCGCCCAGCAGTCATTCATCAGCAATCAGTGATATCACAGCAATAATTAAAAACCAAAATGAAAACTCTACCAGTGTCAAAAGCTAGATGGTGTGAGGTACGTTTCTTTTTATTTTCTTCATCTTAAAGTCTAATTCCAGCGCAAAATCATCCAGGAGAGTCGCTAATAGCTGGACGAGGCTAATGCTGATTAGCTCGGGGCAGCACAGTGAAGGCATTAAAACGTCTTTTTCTAACCACTAATGCTGCTCACAATAACACCAAACCTCCCCGCAGTAGCATGAGAAGAGTCCTTACACAGAAAACAAAGCTCCAACGACGTAGTTAGTGAACTCTGAGTTTATTAAAAGAGTGTTTTGAAAGACTTACCAACTGGCCTCGTTACCAGCTCCTCTCATAGTAAAGTCCATTCCAGTGGATTACCAAAGTCAATCCAAAAGGAAGGAGCCCGTTGGTGCTTTGATTTCTTTGTAAGGACTCTTCTCATGCTGCTGCAGAGGTTTGGTGTTATTTTGAGCGGTATTAGTGATTAAAAAAGCCGTTTTTAATGCCTTCACCATGCTGCAGTTGAACAGTTTCCTTCATTAATAGTTGTTACACAAAGAAAGCTACCTTGATGGCTTATTTGATGTTTGTAATTGCGGAAAAAGACCCTGGGATGATTTTGCGCAGGAATTACACTTTAAGTCTTCGTCTCGAGAACGAAATCTCTTCCTTTTTGAAGGATGATTTAATTCACCGGAGCTTCTGTAGCACCTGTTGCTCCGAGGATGAAAGGCGTGTAGTGTGGCGTTGTTCACCAGGTGCTCTCTGTTTCTGTTTTCACAACATTGTGCTGCATTTGACCGGACTTCTCACCTCAGTGCTCTTTTTATTTATAAAGTGAGTGAGACGGATACTGGTGCTGCGGTTCAGCCCACACATGAAGAGGAGGGCTGCACATATAAAATCATCCTGAAGCAACCTCTCCTGCTGTACTGAATATTTTATATTATTTATTGAATGTGCAAAAGGAGACTTTCTCCTTTATTTATTTTATTTAGTTGTTTGCACAATTTAAAAACATACATGGAAAATGACAAATGATAAACGGTGCAGGAAGAGGAAAATACAAAACCAGAGAGCTTATTTGAATCTTTCACCATAAAAGAAAATTCACAAAGTTATTAAAAAAGGTCAAAATACACAAAATGCAGGAAATCAAAAGTGATGGTAACTTATAAAGAACATATGTTTGATAGCAACAATGATAAGAAAGAACAATGATAATTTCTATCTAAAACTAAAAAAGAGCAAAACTGTGAGACTATGTAATGTGTGTGTGCGTGTGTGTGTGTGTGTGTGTGTGTGTGTGTGTGTGTGTGTGTGTGTGTGTACACGTGTACGTGTGTGTGTGTGTGTGTGTGTGGGTGGTTATTTTTACTGTATTGACCCCTAAACGAGTTAATTACCTCTGAGTAAAACAAGTAAGACATAGACAACAATACATCTTTTGTAACCGTCTATCATGATACAATTTTTGGCCAAACAGAAAAAGTAATTCCATAATTTGTTACCCTAAAATCTTATTGACAATTGACCTTTATGAGTAAGAAATTAAGATAAGATGAGATATTCCTTTATTAGTCCCATAAACGGGAAATTTCCACATTACAGCGGCAAAGAGGGAAGCTAACATAGAGGAAGCATCAATAAAAAAAAACAGATTGTAGAAAAATATGAACAATTTAAACACAGGGGAATATAAAATATAAGAATAACAGGAACAATATGTACAATATTTATATTTGTAGATATTTAAACAATACAAACTTACACCAAGGAGGATGAGGATGTGATGTGACAAGTTGAATATGAACGTAACTGTGAGTTTGCTTTAAAATAAGTCGTAGACTGCTCGGGAATATTCCCCTGGTTTATGTAGTATTTTGTAAATAGAAAACATAAATAGTAAGAATCTAGAGTTTCTGAAATAGAGGGGCAGATGAAATACGTGACTCTATGTCGTTTCTCTCCCCTCTGTCCCTCTCCTCCCTCCCGCTCTGTCATGACATCATCTGTCCTCAGTGTGGTCGGGGTTTAGTTGGAGCGCTGCTGCTATATTAAACCACCCCGATTTATTTTCGCCCTCCTTTGATCCGTGCTCGTTAGAGCCGCCTGCCGCGGGGCCGCAGGGCCACAGGGCCCCGGGACCTGCCAACCTCCACTTTACAAACCCTCGCAGTGTGTAAAATAAAACACACACACACACACACACACACACACACACACAGCATGTGGATAAAATCAGCAATAAAAGCTGGGTGTGAAAGTGGAGCGAATTAAACAAGTGCAGTCCCAGTACAGTGGGCGGTGATGACGGATAACAGCGTGCAGCGTTTGCTGAGTCGGTGTGAAAAGTCACAGCTGAACTGTGATGATTGAGACACTTTATTACTAAAACATGCTGCACACGTCTAAGCTGTGATGAAGTCTGACAGCAGAGGGGCGTGCAGGTGAAAACTTTTTTTGGGGGGGGGCCGTTCTTTAGCGGCGTGGCTCTGGTGGCGACGTCGTCAGCAAACATTGGATGGATTGTTGTGAAAAATTTTTACAAATATTCATGTCCCATTTAGGATGAATTGTAATAACTTTTATGATCCTTAAACTTTCCATTCAGTCAAATATTTGTACAATAATACATGAAAGAATACCTGTATTTGTTGTTGCCATGCCAACGCCAATTGAATCAGATCAAACGATCGTTTCTAATCTCAGAGCTGCAAAGATGAATCGATGAGATGTCAAATAAATCTGTGACATTTCTTAAGAACAAATAGTCAAAATGCTCTGACGGCAGCTTCTTAAATGTGAATAATTTCTGTTTTTTTTTCCTCCTCTATGACAGGAAACATATATTAACAACAATATCCCAACAATTATAAACAACAAATATATTTGAGTTGTGGACAAAACAAGATAACATCTTGGTTTTTAAGAAACATTAATCTACATTTTTCACCATTCTCTCACATTTTATGGCCCAAAACAACCAATAAATAATCAAAACATTGATGGACAATTACAATAATCTTTAGTTGCAACCGTGTCTTCGTAAAAAAGACCTAAAGATGCTTATTTAGTCATGAATATAAGTTTTTTAAAAGAAGTAAAGTTTCAGGTTTTTTTTCTTAATTCATAAAATAAGAATAATACTAAGACTAGTACTAGTAATTTATATATATTATAAGACTGGATTATAAATATCTTTGACCCCCTTTTTTAACTTCCACCAATGAAAAAAGTAAAATGATGACGGGAGAAATGAGAATTTAAAGTGACTGAAAATAGAGGAAAAGAGT